>NC_133824.1:33039401-33342431 GCF_047830755.1 Zonotrichia albicollis | reverse complement strand
TTATTCTGTTTTTGAGACTATGTGAGATTTTAATGGCATCTGCTAATCTGTGCTTGTGACCCCTAAATTAACCCTTTCTTCCCCAGAGGAGAGCCATGTAAAAGGGATTCATGATGCCATGGCAGAATTTGAAGCACTGACTTGTATTAATTTTGTGAAGCGCAAGGCAGAACGTGACTACCTCAGTATTAGATCTGTCGATGGGTGAGTTGAATGATAAATTAACAAGTTACTTCTACTCTATTTTTCAGTCCTTCCCTACACTGATTCTGTGTGACCTCAGAAAAAGCTTGTGTTTTATCACAGGGCCAAGGTATCTTCCTTGGGTACCTTACTAGGGCAAGGGCTCATCAGGTACATCAGGAACTCACTGCAGACACTGAAATAATATAAACCATGGAAAAACACCATTAAGGGGGAAAGAATGTCTAAGCTCATGTTTTCTGTGTGGTACAGTGCATACTTCAGCACGACGTATATTGAATACTGTAGGTCCTATCTACAAAAGTAAACCAACATATGAAATAAACAGTTCTTTGAATCACACTATTGATCATCAAGCTCAGAATTAGAGCTTATGAGAAAGTTGTTCAACACTTAGCTTGAAAGTGTTATCTCTGTCTTATCTCCAGCTCTGATACTGTCTTTAGTATTTTGAAAAAAAAAAAAAGAATTGTTATTTCAGGAGAGTTAAAGTGACGGTGAAGTCAGAATTTAGGAGCCTCTGTGCTAACAAAAGTCTTCCATTTAGCAATGATCATACACTTTGTTCCTTTATATGCCATGGTCACTTTTGCACTCTGACTATCACAGTGGAGAGAGGAATCCTTCCACTCCCACAAGAGGTGTGTGAAGTGAGGTTCTCTGTTCTGCTTCTTTGCCTGCCTGCCAATAAAAATCCCATAAGTATTGTTGTTCAATCCCTCTCAGCTGCTGGTCCAACTATGGGAGAGTAGGAGGTGGACAGACTGTCTCTGTGATGAAAGGAGGCTGCATGTGGAAAGGAGTAATTCAGCATGAACTGGAGCATGCTTTGGGCTTTTTGCATGAGCACTCTCGAAGTGACAGAGATGAGCACGTAAAGATCATGTGGGAGTACATCAGTCCTCGTAAGTACTTTGAACTCCTCAATGTAGGAAGTGGTGGAGACACATCCTACTGCTCCCAGCTCTCCCTTTTCCCCTGAACAGAGAAGGGAGGAAGCACACTCTAAGTACAATATCATATATTGCAGCTGACAGACCAGACTTCAAGAAATTTGAAAACTCCAATAACCTGGATCTTCCGTATGACTATTCCTCAGTAATGCACTATGGCCCGTAAGTAGCAGCATGGTATTACTATTTCAGGAACTCAAATCTTATACCAGAATTCGTTTCAATCATAACTCTTTCCTAACTATCAGTTTCCCCAATTCCCCTTCTGATAAAAACAGTGTGAGTCAGTTCAGACCAGCTGCTCCCTATGGCTGGGATACACTGTCCCTTGGCTTTCCATTAGGGAGCCCTCCACTGCTGGGCTTGGGAGCAAAGGAGGCCATCTGGACATTGACTCTGCTTACTGGTGGACATCTCAATGAGGCCTGTTTAAACAGCACTATTAGTCACAGCAAGAGCTTATGTACAATCCTTGTTCTGCCTCCAAAGCATCCTACTGAATCCTGAAAGAAGTTATGGTGCATTGTTTCTCATGGGTTTTTTCAGATACACATTCAGCAATACCACTGGGAAAGCAACTATTGTACCAATTCCTGATAGATCAGTACATATTGGACAGAGACAAGGGATGAGCAACTTGGATGTGGCCAAAATCAACAAACTCTACAACTGCAGTAAGTATCTCCAGACCTCCCTGTTATCTTCAACTCAGATCTGGGCACGTGGCAGAGACAGCAGTTTTTCATCAGACTGTGAGACTATTCTCATGAATTCCTGGTGCCCACTAGGGTTACTCCGGGAGGGAATGCAAAGGTGAAGCTGGAGGCACATTGTGATTAGTGAGAAAATAGAAACTGCCTCTAAATTAAATCAAACACATTTGCTATTAGCATGAGTGGCTGCTGTGCAACTAGATTAACTGCATACCACACTTTAAACTTAAATGGAATAATTTGATTTCTTACAGCTCAGCAGACAACTATAAATCCCAAAAGAGCCAGATATAGCCACTCCTCATGGCAGCTGGTATTTAAGACCTGATCCAAAACAAAACAGTTTTATGCTCCTTTTAACGTGAACAGTTTCATGTTAGCTTGTCCAGTTTTCAAAAGTTTGTCATTCTAAGTTTGTACGTTTAAACTCTTTATGTGTACCCTCTGCTAGAAGAATATTTTATACACAATCACAGAAATTTATTCAATCAGAGGAAAAAAAATTATGAAAGTATTACCTCTTGCACCCCAAGTGCTCCTCCTAGGCTTAGAATTTGAGCATTGCAGAAGCATAGTATTTGTGCTTGACTCTTCTGACATCACTTAACTTCCCCTTCTCAATGGAAAACAGTGGCACCATCTGCAGTGAATTGAAACCTCTCTTTACAGAGCTGCAGAAGGAGATCTCTTGCTAAATGACAGAGCTAATCAATAAATTGAATGATTTTCAGAGCACTACTTTACTTTCCTCTTTGATGCATTATGTGAAATTAGGACAACATGAATACTCCTTTTAATCAAGATGTACCAGTGCTCTGAAATGAATGCTGATAGACCAGAAAACAGAGATCAGATCTCTGAAGAGATTGTAGTTGTGAATTAACTACTACTATGAAATCTTCTGCAATCCTGAAGCAAGCATTTTTCCCTCAGGTCGCTGCAGCACTATTCTTGATGGACCTTCTGGGTCACTGAGATCAGCCAACTACCCAAGGAATTACTCAGATAACACCAACTGTGTCTGGCTCATCCGAACCCGATCCAGAAAGGTAAACACAGGTTAATAGTGGTCTGGAAAGATGGCTGAGCTTCTTTCAACATTAAGCATCTTGTGCTCTGTACAGCAGTTACCAGATTAGAAAAATTTCAGAATAGTTTCTGCTTCTATAGAGGTATGTGCTAAAGCGAGGTATAGAAAAAGACAATTCAGAGTTATGATTTTGAAAAATCTCCACGAGTTGGGCTTCAGGTTTGAAAAGTCAGGACAAAGCTCCTTGAGCATGGGAGCATTCAGTGATTAGATCTGAACCCTGCAACTTCAGGGGAAGAGAGACAAAGCTGGATAAGTAGCTCTGGTCTCTGAGTCTGTGCTTGGCTACAGTTTAGGTTCTGTCTGTTTTAAAGGACATTCCATGAAAGTATACTTATATATTAAAAATTGATTTTCTCTTCCCTTCCAGGTTTCCCTGCACTTTCAAGCCTTTCAGCTGCAAATAACTAACGGCTGTCAGGGTGATTATGTTAAAGTTTATGATGGATCCAGCAAGTCTTCTCCAGTTCTAATGGACAAGACCTGTGGATCAAAGATCCCTAGTGGCATAGTTGCTTCCAGTAATCTTATGCTCGTAGAGTTCATCACAGATGGTGCCCAGACAGCTTCTGGTTTCCAAGCCACCTTTACTGCTGGTAAGTCTGAGAACAAGGAGAATGGCAAGGAAAATAGTCCATGCTAAATCAACCTTTCTATTCACTCAGGAAAAATATTGAAGAACTGCTCTCCATGAGGGTCATCACTTCCTTCCTTGCTTTTGACATAAGAGATTAGTTCTACACTGACCCCATTTATTCATTCATGCAGATGGGGCCACACTCAGGATAAGTGGTGCTAGCCAGGTGATTCACTGTTCCCCTTCCCTCTCAGATATGTGTCATTCCAAAGCATCTGTCAATAAGGGCAATCAATTTAATGACACTACAAGTGTTACTAGCAGAGTAAAAAGAGAAGAAATCATAGTGCAGCTCTTGAATATATCATTCCCCTGGAAAGGTGCAGTTTTCAATCACACAGTTCAGATGGTGAGACAGATCTACAGTGAATGAAGTCACCCAGGCCCTTGACAAGAAGAGAGGCAACATTTCCATGGTCAGGATTCCTGGAACCTTTCCAGCTAGAACACATTTTCTTCAGTGCCATTTAATTAAGAACTAAGGGCGCAACTAAACAATTATGTGACCACAGGCTTTCTAGTTAGCGTGTACCAGCTGGAATAAAGGAATTCCTGTGTGTGTGACTGCAGCCTATGGCAACTGCACAGCAGTGCAGCTTGTGTTGGGGGGAAAGGAAGCTCAGCTGTGTCATACAGCCTTGTGTCTGCCATGGGATAAGAACAGGCATGCAGAGTTTGCACGAATCCACTAAAATGCACTAACTTGACCATATAGCCAAACCAAACCAGAAATTTTGCATTGTCTCTTTGTAATATCTATATCTGTCCACTGTTGCTATGGAAGGAAAGAAAAATTAAGAAACTGCATGTGCCACTTTGCTGTGTCCACAAATATAAATCAATCTTAGCTGCCAGACAATATGTGATTTAGCATATACGTATTTCAGAGATGCTACAGTTTGTCCTGAGACTTCTGAAAGCTAAGTATTCCCTAATTTCTTTTACAGTGAGGACCCAAAGAAGATCTAGCATCCACAACTGACTTAATGAAGAGGAACCTATTCTGTGAATATTGAAATCATGTGTTTCCTACTTAATTCCTGTCTTGGCTTGGATCAGTATGAAATTTAATTCTATTAAGAATCAAAGTTTTCATCTTCCTGAAAACGTTTATTCCCCAAGCCATACAAATGTACAAATTCTATACATCTGGTGTACTTCTCCTTTTGTCTGCACAGTTAAGTTATTGCCTCTTTCTATTTAACAATTGAATAAAAAGCTTCATTAAAAAAGAAGTTTCCGCTTCTCTTTTCCAGTAGTCACCTCCAGCCAAACACACCATCAACGTGGTCCGACTTCTTAGCCCCTTTGTTCAGTCATAGGGATGTCTCTTAATTATACCACTGACATCATCATGGGTTTAGTTAGTTGGCTGAAGAGACCAGCTCCAAACTTTAAAAAATCATTTTATGGTCTTCACAGTCTTGAGCATGAAAAGGTCTTGGACAGACTTAGGACAGACAGATTCCTACACCAGCCTAACATTTCTGCTTCCAAAAATGACTTCTCTCTTCCAAATCTGTTAAATCCTTAAATCACGAGAAAGGTGGACAAGACAAATCTACTTCCAGGAAAGGACTGGTACTTCCTACTGCAGTTTTCCTTGTACAGTTCTGGCAGGCAGGGGACAGCTAAGGGTGCTTGTTTAGCCACAAGCCATTTTTGATGGCTCGTTTAGCCACAAGCCATGCCACAGAGATGATTAAGCCTATCACAGGACAAGGTAATACTGCCAGAGTTCACGCACATGTTCAGAGAAGAAATCTTTTGTCAAGAAAGTATCCAAGCTCTTCTCTTCTGATCTCATAAGAGATCTGCAAGAGTGTCACAACTCCTGGAGTGTTCATTTTATAGCCTTGCCCGCAATCACACTTTTAAAATTATATTCTCTTGACCAAGACAAGCCTGTAAGAGATCTGAGAAAAAAATAGACTGCTATTTTAATTTGTAGTATAGACAGATAGTTAAATATATTACTAACCTGAGTATTTAATACTTGTATTTTTAAGGCTGAAAAAAAGGAAACACTTTTCCTATTCTTACTTTGTAACACTAGAAATTCTTCTCAGAGAAATATATTTCTAGAAAAAAAAAAAGGGAAATTAATTTGAATTTCAGAGTGAAATTTACATGGAAAATGAATTAAAAAAAATTCTTTTATTTTGCTAAAGGAGGCACCAAAAAGACTTAATCTGAAAGAATTTGCTCAAAGGCCTGTCTGTGTTTTTACTGTAAGATGAAGAAGTAGTCAGCTCTTGAGAGAAGCTTTAACTCCATTGAAGATTGTTTCCTTACCCACAGTGGCTGTGCAAATGCATCTGAACACAGCAATCCTGAAGCTGCTTTAGAAGAGGCATTTCTTCAGCTCTTCAGACACTGCAAGATGGGTTCAGCTTCTGATGTGTTGTTTGAATTACTCTGAGCAATCAAGTGCTGCTATCAACACATCATTAAAGGAGTAGTCCTTCTAAAATGCTGTTAAAAATGCAGGTCTAGAAAAATTTTTTGCCAGTTTTGATTCCTAAGTTCCTGCAAAACAAAATAGAGGAAATAATACTGCAAAGCCAGTGGGTGAGGACTAACATCCTAACATTATTTTTGAGAGGAATTTCAGTTGTGATTAAGGTGTTCCACACAACGGTGAAAAGGCAGGCTCGGGTGATTCAGGTACTTACCCTTGAAAGGAGAATAATGATTTTGATAAGAGTTCAGAAATATTGTTGGCCATGAATATAATGAAATTAATAAAGTTGTGATCATCTGTGTATTGCTGAAATTGCTACAATAGTTGAGAAGTATTTTTTTTTAGGAAAACCAAGCAATCTGTGTCAAGAAAATATTAGAGTCAGTTGATGTTAAGAGCCTGCAGTTTCTTCTTTTAATTCCACTGGAAGAGGAGGGACTTCCCTGCCAAGATGCAAAGTCCAGGTCTGTGTGAAGTTGGTCTGATCCTTATTGTACAGGCTGAAAAAGGCTAAAGGGGGTCACAGGGACAGAGCGAGGTTCAACCCAAGGATGTGGCCACTCAGTTGACCCAGGACAACTCATGAAATTCCATTAGCTCAGGGTGTGGTGAGCAGCCCAGGCAGTCACTTTTCAGACACTGTTTGTGTCTGAAAGCCATTTCTGTCCTGAGGACCTTAACATCCCCTTGCTGTGACCATAAATGCCCCTTGTCCAGATTCCAACCCGAGGGTAGAAGCCACCCTGTTCAGCAGGATCACATCTCTACTTACTGCCCTATAGCAAAGAGTAGCATTTCCCTCATACAAGTGAGGGTCTCTCTCCAGCTCTAGGGACATGCAGAACCCCACAGACAGGGCTGCAGGACACCTGAGTGTCAGCCTAGGCGTGGTTTCACAAGGCTACCACTGAACTGGCCCAGTTCACTCCAAACACTCATTGTCACACACACACAAACATAAAGTTCTACCTGCATGCTCTTCCTCATCTTTGGCTATCTCCAGAAGAAATACCAGATAGTGTAACATCTTCAGAGACACCATCTTGCTGAAGAAAACACCTGCTGAGCAAGAGAATATTTCAGCATGGGAGAGCAGCATCACAAATCATGATCAGAATTGTCCTGGACCCATATGCAGATATGTGCTCAGTTTGCTCTGGGACATAAGTGGGCATCTCCCTCAGGGAGTCCTGGTCTGGAAGCTATAGTGGCAGGACAGAGCCCTAGGCACATTTTGAGGCTCCCCTACAAGTTTATACTTCTGAGGTGCTACCCAGGAGATGTGAAGCTGAAACTTCTGAACCAAAACCACTTTGGGAATGTGGAAAACTTCATGTATGCAAAGCCTCCCAGAGATGCAGCAGAACCTCTCTTTTAGGACTCTGTCTTTCCCCCAAACTACATCCACAGAAATCCAGCTGGGCCAGTCTTTGTGGAATGAAATACAAAGATTTCCAGGAATGTCGCAGGGATGGAAATGTGCACGTGTGGGAAATCACTGGAAGAAGCAGCCAAACAAGGGTTACAAGAACAGCCTGTATTGATAACAAAGGACATAATTCCCATGACACAGCACTCAGGAGGATCATGGAGGAATGTAGTGTTTATGGCATGACCACAGGGTCTATACCCCATTCAGCAGCAGCACAGAAGACCTGTCAGTGGAAAATCCCACACTCACGTGCCAGCAACTTTGCAGCTGCTGCGTGTGCCTTCCCTTTTTCCCATAACCACAGCAGGAAAAGAGATGTATCCTTTCAGCAATGACAAACAGGTTGTTTGAACATGACAGGTTTTTCTATGAGGAGGCAGAAGGCTCTAATTCCCATGCATTTTTCAGTATGTCTCCCCCTCATGGTCTGAATTCTTTTTCACTAGGCCACTGCACAGACTCAGGCAATTATATGAGGGATAACATTTTTTTTTTTGTTTTAAAAAAAAGTAGTAACTTGTAGTCTGACTTTTTGACTACTTTGACTTGTAAAAAAAACAACCAAACCCCGCAACCTTCCCTTTTCCCCTTCAATTGTAGCACATACATTCATTCATAACAACTCTTCTGAATCTCATTCAAGGTTCAAAGCTATTGGCATCATCCTTCACCAGGAGAATCCAAGAAAATAGTTACAACTCAAAGCACAATGAGAAGTTCATTAAACAGTAATATCATTCTCCATCTTCAATGAATGCTTGTCCTTTTACATGAAGTGATGGATATAAGAGTGAGAGACCAAACAATGGAAATTAAAAGAAAGCATTTTTATTTGTCATTAATGCGCAAAATAGGTGTTGCCTGAATTTTCCTGTTTCATATCTCTTTCAGGAAAATTGTAAAGCCAGTATCAGAAGGAATAGGCAGATACAGCCCAGTGATCATCAGGGGAAGTTCACAGTGACAAAGGAGATCCAAGGTCAAAGGGTGAAACTGGTCCACAGGCCAGGATGAATAGGGTTCATGACCAAGGAGAGGGCACAGCTGTGACAATGCTGGAGAGGGACACACCTCCCCTGTAGCGTCACCAGAGACTGAAGGTGTTGGTCTGAGCTGCAGTGAGGTTCCTGGGCCTATGAGTGGAAGGCTTGGAAGGAGCTCCCTAGGGAAGCTGATCAGGGTAATTAAGGTCTCAGTGCACTCAGGGAAGCAGGAGATGAAAAGGTGTCAGGAATGTTGCTGTTCTTTTGGTAGGCAGGGGTTTAGGACAGGCTTAGGATGGTTCTGCAGTAGGTACCAAGGTAACCAAACAGCAAGTACCACAGAGACTCATGAACATGGAATTGTCAAACCATCTGCACTATGAAAGCGCTTAAATCTTAGGAGGATGCTTAGGTAAATGTTTGATCATTATAATGCTTTCTATCCTTCTCATTCTGAATTACCAGCCAGAGTTGTGGGCCCTGGTTTTGGTCAATAACTATATGATAGGAATTACTTTTTATGATTGGAGTTTATTTTTTAACTCTCCACCTGTATTGAGAGCTAATATGTGAATGTCAATAGGCCGTATCTTTTTCTTCCATGATCTTGCTGCTGCCTTGTCCTGCTGGCATTTTGTGTCCCAATCAATCTTATCTGTTTTGACACTTATCTCAAGGCACTTGATGGAAGAATCTTTTGCTTTTCTTTCCAGTCCTTTGTCTTGGTGCAGGATATGTACTTCCATTACATAGTTGTCTTGTAGAACATCTTTGTGGATGTTTTTAATCTAAAGCTATTACCTTTTACTTCACAGTGTTATGAGATTGTAATGATTGAATTCAGTTGTATTGTCTGTGCATAATCAATTTAAATTGAAAGAAACTCAGAGAGAATATTCACACAAGGAGATATATGTTTATAATTATTTTTGGTGTACTTTTAAGCTTTCACTTGCTATATATTTTATTGTTGTTCTTGTCCATGGCAAACTTGGAGAAAAATTTCTATTGGATTTAGCCACAGGGAGTTAAGAATCCTCTGGGTTTTAGGAAGAGGCATTATCATCTTAACATAAAGATTCAAAAGTAATTTGTTTTTTAGCAGCAAGCAGTCCAAAACTGGCAGAAAGACCTCAGCTTCTAAACATCAATGGTTCTTCATCGTCTTAAACTTTGCCTTCACTAGCTTGTATAGATCCACCTCTCAAATCCATGTATAAGTGTTGGTAATTAGATTTCCTAATATATTTAGATGTAATTTATCATATTTGTAAACTACCACTTGAAGTGAAATGGTATGAGGACATAGGACTGTGGAGTAGAAGTTAGGGTAGTATTGAGTTAGGGGTAACTGATGGACCTGGCTTGTGGAAACCCACCATCAACTCCACATAAAACTGCAATCTCAGGGTTATATCACATGAAAGGAGTAAAAGACGAGAGAAGCTGCTTACAGGAACACGAAAAGCTGTATGAAACCTCAAAACCTGACTCAAGTAAGGTGCTACTGGTTAGACTGGAGATCTATCATTAGAACCTGAAGCATGACTCACTCACAGGAGGGCAGCACTGAATGCCCCAAAGGGAGAAACAAATGGATGCTGCAGGTTCACCTAAACTCCCAAATGTACTCCTTTTAATCTCCTGGAATTAAAACAGGTGTTCACAGGAAGGAAGCTGTGCAACAGAGCTTAAAATATTCATTTCTGAATGAAACCTAGTTGTAATTTTTATTGACAGTAAAGTCACTGGTCTTTTTACAAACAGAATAAATAGTCTATTAAATCTGCTCTAGTTTTGATCCTGCCTCTTTCCATGGTATTTAGCAAGATATTTTTACAGCTATAACTCAAAGTGTGTTGGATACAATAGGATTCAGACTCCTCTTTGCATTGGTTCAAGAAGACATTATTTTTAACCAAATATATACCATTTCTAACAGCAGTCTAGAGTTGTTTTTTGTACCTAAGGAATACTAAGATCTCAGCTGATGGACAGAACTCCAGTTTAAAGTGTTCCAGAGTCTATCAGCTAGTAATGTTTATTTTTAGCATCTGTATGTGCTGGATATGTGCGTGTTACACCAGATATATGGGAAACAGATTTCTAGCATTGTTTGGTTTGAGAATAAATATTTATAAAATAATGTAAATGAAAGAAAAGTAACAGTCTACTTATACTCAGCCCTCAAATCTTTTGGTATTACCCCAAAACTTTTTAAGTTATGCTTTGCAAAATAAAATGGAGCTGACAGTAAATATCTTTGCAAAATGAAATGCATTAGTCTGCTTTTGTCTGAACTCTGCTATCTGATTCTGTTTCTACCAGTTTCTGATAGGGTGACCTACATTTAGATTTCACACAATATCTTACCTCAACTGGCATGTGAGAAAATCTATTGCAATATTGATAAGAGCATTCAAGTAGTTTTTGAAACAGAAAAAAACACCCCCTTCTTTAGAGGATATACAGTTCTTCTCTCCCTAGAACATTATTTATGAAAAGACTATCCCAGTGTAGTAATAAAATGCCCAAATCAGCTGTGTAAAATGAGACAGGCTTGCAAGTTACAGCAATTTAAAAGTCCTTAAATTCTCCCATTTAAATAAATTGTACAATAATGTAAATACTCAGTTTCATTAAAGTTTTTGTTACTTTTGCTAATCTACACAAAAATCACAAAATAAGAGGCTATTTCTGGAGGATAATTTATTCAATACATTAATTTCTTTCTTCTGTTGACAAAATGCTCAGAAAAATCCTTACAATATTGCCTGAGTTTGTAAATTTATTTGGTAAACGTTTTTCCGTGAATATTTTATGAACAATTTGTTGTGGATATTCATGATTCAAATTATATCATTAATTCAGTGCCTAAGTAGTATGGTTTCTGCATTGTAATTGTCACTTGTGCAGCTTACCCACACATTTCCCATTTAGAATTTAAAGTGTGAATAATCACATTCAAACATATATTTTGTGAATATTTAAGCTTTCAAATTTAAATTTATTTTTGAAAATTTAAGTAAGCCCCATTTTTCTCCAATGAATATTAGTGTGGTTTTTTTCAATTGCTTACACAGCTCTTGTAATTGAATTTTGCTGACATAGATTTCTCCTGTAGTTTCAGCAGTTTCAGCTGAGTAGAGCCTTTTCCTTTCACTTCATTTTCTACACTTCTATGGTGTCCAGTAACTGGAAATAAGTTTTCTTTCTGTATAATACGATTTGGAGAGATTGATTACTTGATTTAGTTAATGATTACTTCACTTTGGAAATTTTGGCAACAAAACCATCTGAGAGTCCTACCGGCACTGTTGTAGAGTAGATGAATGGGGTTTTTTAATCCTTGATCAAAATCTCTTGTTGTGACATCTCAATTGACATATTAACTGTCTCTTCTTGTAATTTGGGGGGATAATGTCAGTTTGATGAAAGAGCTGTTTATGAATCTCACATCTATACAGCAGAGATGGGCATGTTGCCAAGCTCCACACAAATACATAATTTCACTTATTTTAATTGGCTTATTATTTATTCCATTACTGTGGGAGCAATTTCTCTCTGTAACATTTTCTATAAGTACAGAAGTTGTGTATTCTTCTCCTGAACACGTAGAAATACACTGGTTTTTTGTTGATGAGATCCACCTTCTTTTTCCAGAGACAGAGCTAATCTTACTGCAGAGATTCTACAATGTCTGAAAAGGATCAATTTTTGGAGGAAGAACAAGTATCTCACACTCCCGTTGGGCAAAACCAAAGTGACACTATCCAATACCCATTTTCTCGAGGGAGCACTTTCTTTTTCTCTTAATCTTAAAACCTAGACTCTGAGAATTGTTTCACACAACAGCCAACTTTAATGGGCAGAATACTGGATATTGACCGAATTCCAAAATTCATCATAGGTTTGCCATCTGTATCCAGAATAGTAAACAGGTAAGCCACCACAGAAAATTATGCGCTCGTAGAGAGAAGGGGTTTTTTTGGTGATGATCTCCATAGCCATTTTAGGAAACTATTTAGCTGTATTTACAGAATGATATGACTCAATTTTTTAATGCCATTTTTAGGAGTTAGGATTTTAATTACGAGCCATTCTGTAACAACCATTTACACACAACTTCTTCTCAGATATTTGTTGAAATCCCTAAGTCTCATGCTCTTTGTAGGAGTACTATAATGAAATTGAAACAACAGTGTATGAAGGACTGACATACAAGAACTGATTCTCTTGGTTCTAGAGATAAATCCAGTACATTCGCTACATCTGTTAATCATTTATCCAGCATTGGATATACCTCTTTATACCATAGCTGGTGCAATATTGGCCCCAGGTTAGTGTTCTCCAGCACCGGCTCAAATGTGGTTTCCTGGGTCTTGTTGTCCAGAGCAATTCCATCCAAATAGCGATGTCACTGGGCAGTTTAGTTTGCCATTTGGGAGAGCAGTTCTTACATTTCTTCAGGGGATGAGAAAATATTCCAGACATTTTCATCACCCTTTATATTGAGAGAAAACCTGAGGTCAGAGAGAGAGAAGCTGACAGTGTATTAGAATGTGTCATATTAATGGTTATGCTATTGGAATTGGTAAGTGCCATCTGATGAATAAAGACAATATACCTAATAAGTGAAATTTACAAGTGAACAGAACTAAAGGATAAGGAGGTATTTAATTAGTTACATTTAACCTCTTA
Source organism: Zonotrichia albicollis (assembly GCF_047830755.1). Taxonomy (NCBI): domain Eukaryota; kingdom Metazoa; phylum Chordata; class Aves; order Passeriformes; family Passerellidae; genus Zonotrichia; species Zonotrichia albicollis. The sequence continues at coordinate 33,329,254 of NC_133824.1, read as the reverse complement.
AATCTACTATTTCTTGTTTCAGTTCAGGGTAGTCTGAAAAATGTTCTGCAGTTGATTCAATCAATTGTTTTGTTTTGTTTTGATTTTTCTATTGACTGAACTGATTATTAAGTCAAGATAAGAATTATTGATATTACCAGAAGCAATGAAGGATTGGAAGTAGCAGAAGCAATACAAACAGTGAAAAGTGGAAGTAACCTAAAAAAAAAGAAAATTAGAATAGGATATGCATTCTACTTACTGTTTTGCATTTGTATTGTATAACTTTCACTGTTCTTGCATTTTTGTGTGGTCTGTCTGGCAGAGCTATTTCTCTTTTAGTGACTGATGTTATGTGCCTTTAAAAAGGCACTCCAAAAAAAGCAGTATTTTTAAAAGCTTGAGATAGCTCTTATTTTCTCAATTTACAGCTTAAAATCTATACATTTTTACTAAAATTCATGTAGGTTATTTTACAGTGTTTTACTGCCCATAACTCTTTTTCAAATAACAGCTTACATGGTTATTGGTGCTTGGCATGGCATGATCTTTAAAGAATTCATGGCAATTTTGCTTGTTTATGGAGAAAAGTATAGAACATCAACTGACAGAAGTGAAACAAAACCAAAAATTTCTTCATAGGTTATTGACTTGACAGCTGGCATGCATTTTCTTGCTGTACCTTAATAAAGGCAAACCCACCCATCATATTTCATCCTCTGGAAGTTGCATAGCTCAGTGCTCCACAGGAGGAGAAGTAAATGCTATATTTATGTATGCACTGGTGCTGCACAGCCAAAGAAATCTGCTGTATCAATGAGGAGGTGAGTCAGCAAAGCATCTGCAGAGGGAAAAGCAGGCATGACTGTTGCTGAGACACCACACCTGCTACACAAAAAGGAGTACAAATTGAGTTTCTTAATGACTTTACTGCAGCACATTTACAGTAATCTTGGCACGTAGAACAAATAATGGACATCCTACATGTACACAAGTTAAGCTATAGAGTGACAAGAAGCTGTGAAGCAGGACCACCCTGATGGAACAAACAGGCAGCAGGGAGGGATTAGTAAAGTGCTGCCATTTGGGTTTTGTTGTGAATGTGGCTGGTGGAATTGGCTTGACACTTGCTGAAAAATTATGGCTTGTAGCATGTATGTGTAAGGGGGATAGAACATAAGTAAATAAAAGGAGTATAGAAATTAATCTTACCCTCTAAAGTGCTGCAGCTGAGCCAATTATTAAGGATTAGGAGCAGGCCTGATGTTAACAGGCCACACCTGTAGCCAATAAGAAGAAGAGTGTTATAAAAGAGTGGATTGGTTGGTTGGGGGAACTAGAGTCAGCTGGCTGCTGTAAGGAAGAGTCAGAGCCTAGAGGAGCTGCCTACAAGAAACGTCAAGGAGGTAGGAAGCTAGCAATATAGAACCCTTGCACTATAATGCCAACATGTATGAGTATCTGAATGTTAGTATCTGGGAATGGGAAACTGTCCTGAAATCATTAATCCAGACCTAGATTTCAATGAGCAACTGAGTTTCCTGAAAAGCATGCTTGTTTTAGATGACTGGAAAATGGTAAGTGATTTCAGATTTGGAATAAATTTTCAGCAAGAGGCCTTGTCATTTGTGTTTGAAAGTAATTTAAATAACATTGCACTTTTTATTACCTATTGAGCCAATAGGTGATATTATTTCAGCAATTGAAAATTTGGGAAATCAGCCTATGGGAATAAATCACACTGGACTCCATTTTCTTGGGTGGAAAAAGCCCATTTTTTATTAACATAACTTCTTTTTATAGGGTTTTACAGACCTCATGTATAACTCCAATTGGTTAGCAGGTTTCTTGCCAAGTACTTTGTTGGCTAGTAGCAAGTTGTCACCCTATATTGGTCACTCAAACCCCTGGTGTGTATGTGCAGGACAAGTTCTTTGTGAGAGATAGTTGTCATTTTCCTATCTGACAGTGTAAAAACAGTTTATACAGGTGCTAGTTGTTTTTCACCCAGGAATAGATTGTTATGTTAACCAACTGCTCATGCTAGGATTGCTTTCACATGGGAACTTACAAAGTGCTAGCTTGACAAGGCCAGTCACTGATTCCAGGAGAGCAGTCTTGATTTTATGAAGCCTTTCTTTATGATTTTTCTACCTTATAGCAACATCTGCCTAACGTTCTCAAGGTACTCCTGCTTATGATAGACAGGGCTTGTTCCAGTTGCAGAGATTGGTGAGTGATCTATTTTTTCCTTGGGTTGGTGCGTGCTGTATTTTTTGTTGGATTGCTAGTGTAGAATATATGGATAGTAAAAATATTATTTACTGTTTAGAAGAAAATTATCAATAAATAGTCTGAACTCTTGAAAAGCAGAACTAAATTCTTCAGTTGTTTAAGTTCTTTGACCTGATTTTCGTTGTGCTCATATTGATTTTGGTATAAGGCATTAAACTCAAGCATAGAACAAGTGCTTTAATTTAAACAAATCATTTAACATTTTGGAGATATCTTGGCTACTGATTTGCAAAATGGAAAATGCTTTAATAGCATTACAGCTTTTAAAGAACACAATGGAAAACTTAAGCAAATTCTCTGGAGTAAGAGTGAGAAAATCTCACCTACCTAATCTTGAGTTTTAAATTCTCAGTCTTGTCCAAGAGAAGTGCATGAGGATGGAAAAGTTACCTTTTAGTTGCCAATTTATATATGGTAGTAGAAAATGTAGCCTCAAGTTGGGGCATGGAGGGAAGAGTGTCTGTATATTTTGTGCAGCAGAGAGAGCATAGAAAAATGAAAAATTGGGGAAAAGAGACCTGGATATGGAAACAAATTGAGCCTCCTTGGATGTGCAGTTGTTAATGTTGTATGGATGATTTATCTGGGTTGCAAATTAATGATGCTGAGGAAGCAGAGACACCAGTTCAGAGGTTGTGAAGGGTCAGCTCAGGTATGGAGTCTGTCATCTTTGATGCAGTGTGGTGCAGAGCTGTGGAGGGGCCAGCCTGGCAGTTTTTAGTCTGTGGTTAACACTCCAGCTGGACCTCAGCTAGCAATTGTCTGATTTCACCCTCTTTAAGCCCTCTCAGGATTATGCCATGCTCGTCATTCTCTCTTGTCACATCTAGAATACCTGGCTTATTCTAGGTATCTGCCTCTGTGGCTAAAGATCTGTTGTGTACTCATTCAGTTAATTTGTTAGCTGGAGTCACAGTGTTGGAGCAAAAAAAAATATCTCTCTGCCTTAGAGAACTTGGTCATTGTTGTTTTAAAGAACTGCTAAGTACTCTTTTGTGGTTTTATGGAAAAGATTGGGATGAAATCTTTCTCCAGAGTGCAGTTTTAGTGCTGTGGCTGTGTAACACACCCCACCCTTCTCCTCAGGCCACGCCATGAGCTCAGAAATGCTCCTTAGCCTTGATGAGCAGCACCTGTGCTCAACTCGTCTGTGCTTATCAGTAACACCACCTGCTCCCAGGAACTTGGAGCTACAGAGCTTGGTCTTAACAAACAGCCTTGGGAACGTAGTTTTCCTGCCTGAATAACAACCTAAGTGGAATAACATTTTTGTTGTCAAACCTTCAAAGAATATTTCCAGCATGAGTTGTGGTCAGAATGGAAAATTACTGTTTCTAAAGCCATTTGTAATGGGACCCTATAAGCAGTGGTCCTGAGAGTGAGACCCTTTGGGCTCTCCTCAGCAATCCTCTCCTCATTGGGACAGCTCTTAGAACCAGCAAACTCTCAAGTTTGCTCTACTTAGAGTGCTGCCACTGAGCACCTGTGATGGAGCCTGAGCTGAAACCCCCCCACTCCCAGAGGCTCAACTCTTTGTCCATGGCGAAGGTGCAAAGGCATCTGATGGGAGTATTGTGCTGAATTTGAGAAGTTTCACAGGTATATACCTTGGTCTCTGCCTGTGTGCAGGTGTGAATATACTGTAGCAAATGTACTGTGAATGTTGCTTTCTCAGCTTCTTTACAACTTTTAATCTGTAAGTAACTGTAAGAGTTACTGTTGTGCTGTAGTAAATTTTTATATTAATATTTTGCTAAATTGTTTAAATTGAGCTATTGATTGAGTGCTGTTAAAACCTTTAGGCCTAAACCACTGGTCAAGTTCAGGGTGAGGTTTAGCAAGGAGTCTATCCTGAACCTTGTGGCTCAATGGAAGGGTCTCCTTCCTTTTCATCCTTCAGCATTTCTATCCTTACCCTTTTCCACTCCTCATAGACAACTTTTGGTTGATTTTAACTTTAGATTTATAGGTTTTTTTTTTTTTTTTTTAGATTTCAGTCCAATTTTCCTCTGTGTCCTTTAACTACCTACTGAGTAGTAGAGTGGGCCTTGCCGCAATGAACCTTGTTGTACTTTCATTTTAACATTAAGCATGCTTTTGCTGACACTTTACTGGTGATTCTTGGAACAACCTAAACCACTCATTTGTGTCAATTGCACAAATAATGAGACTTTTTCTTCAGCCTATTTCCAGCACTATCTGCTTGCCATTTTCTGTAGCAAGAGTCACACAATGCCCCTCTTGCAGTCGTTCCTCCACTGCATAACCTTAGCCTGTCTCTAGAGAGAAGGGACCAGGAACAAAAAAGTACATGAGCTAAAGTTAAATTTATGTCATTTATAATGTCACTTTATGCTGTGTGTGGGTGGCAAGGTTTTGGTAGCAGGGCAGAGAGAGGCTGCAGGTGTGGCCCTGGTGGGAAGAGGTCGGGGGCTGCCCCACACTGGGCACAGCCAGATGGAGAAAGCTGTGTCCTGCTGGGGTCTGTGTGCAGCCGAGCCAGCAGCCAAGCTGGTGGCACCTCTGTGGAAACATGTTTTAGAAAGAGTATAAGATATTAAAGGGAGAGAGGAGAAGGAAACAAAAAGAGTGAGGAACAAGACAGGGGACACCAAGATCAGAGATGATGATCTATGAAGAATAGTCACTGCTGTGCTTGGAAGACCCACAGCAGAACAGCTGCATGTTCCTGAAGGAACTGCAGGTTGTGGTGATCACATCTCAGAACACATGCTCACTTTTAACCAGAGTACCAGGAAACAGTTTACAGAGAAACTTGTGCATTCTTAGGGTTGAGGGCTTCATAGCCAAACAATGACACTTGGAGACTCAAGTCAGTCACTCAGGAGCTCTATAGCCCATGTTACCAGTACAGTGGAGACATTAGGAGGCTTACTGTGATTGATTCCTGTCTCTTTTTTTTTTTTTCTTTTTTGACAGCAGGTTCAAGGCTGCAGTGTCTAATGATTGTATCACAAAAAACAAATCTGGAAATAAAATATCAGTGCTACTTTCTAACTCTTGTAAACCTCAAATGCTTTCAAGACTGACATTTGTCAGCCACAAGCTGCTGTTCATGAAATCAGTCATTTTGGAATTGAAGTAGTTTCCAAACAAAACAAATTTGAAGGTGACGATTACTTAATTTTACCTTTAGTTCACATAAGGAATAGTGTTGTCTGGCTATCTTAAATATTTAATTATTTCTGTTATCAAAGTGATCTCATGCTGAATGTAGTACAGAGAACCCTGCCAAAAAAAATTAAGATGAATCAGAAAATGACCTGAAACTGAACTCTCCAAATTAGAAACGAATCAATCTCTTAGATGCCAAAAGTAAGTCAGACCTTTGATGGAATCAGCACTAAATCTATTTGTAGTCTTTGGTAAAAGGGTACCTCAAGAGCCAGCATTTTCAGGTGAAAAGAAAGGAAGAAATTTTCCTAGTCTCTGCAAATGCAAGAATGTGCTCCCTCTATCTCGTTTATTTTGCTCTTAGGACTGCAATGTAGAGAAATCAAGTCTGAAAATCAGTCTCATCTTTATATTTGTAATCTTTATTTTTCTTTCCAGCAATAAATCTGTGGAATATGTGGTTCAGAGCTGTGGTTTGTATATACAGGGAGAAGATATAAAAAAACCCAAGCTCAATAAGAGTTGAAACTGGTCAGTGTTAGATTTGAAGGGCTTTTTGAAGTAATGCTAATAGCAAGAGGGAGGTCTAAAGACTACATTGGACTGATACTTGTTGAAGGTGATGACCTGGCTGAGAGCAGGATTGTTCCATGTTAAGAAGCAATCACAGCTCTCTTTATAGAGCAGAAGTTCAAATAAATTAATTTTCTGATCAGTTTGCAGAATTTTCATAATTGGTAATGATATATTTTGCCATGCTAGAAATAAGATTACAGAAATGACATGATCTAGAAAAAAGGCATTTGTAATAAATTGCTAAGTGTAGACCAAATTTATCTTTGGCATCTTTATGGTTTAACCTTGAATTTATTTGGCCTTCTTGGGTCTAAGTGGGAGTCATATAAACAGAAGAGCAAAGAGCAGTCGTGATGGAGTCTGACATTCTGATTGCAGCGTGACTCTGATGGGGAAGGTTCCAGAGAACGCTCGCGGTGACGGGAAGGACAGACCCTGCAGATGGCAGCAGAGCTTTAAACTTCAGCCGGAGACACAACCCCCTAAAGAAAACTCCCATTTCCATAGACTATTACAGCGAGACGTTTTGCTGGCAGCCAGCAGCATGTTACTGATGCCTTAAAAAAAAAAAAAACAACAAAAAACCCAACAGTTTTTATAATTATCAAATATTATAAGGATGTTTTTGTGCCTTTTGGAATCACTCCAATTTCCCAATGTAGACATGCCCTACCACTCTGTTTCATGTATTGCAGGTGGGTGTTTTTTCCTTTAGTATTTTTCATCCTTTAAGTTTAGAGCAAGAATGTGACCTAGCTGAATTGGAGTAGTATAGCCCACTAATATCTCTATTATAGCCAGTTTAGTCATAGCAAAATTTAAGTGACTGTTAAAAAAACACCTTTCATGTGGCAAATACCTATTTCTAAAGACACAGCCTCACAAACAGAATAAACAGATGAGTTCAAACACATGAAAAAATATCCCTTCCTGGATATGAAATACTGTTTCCCTTACTTTTACTAGCTCTGTGGTCCTAAGGTGATTTCTTCAGTCTGTCATGCTGCACAGGCATTTCTTCCTTGCTCCAATGTCTTTATCTCCTTTTTTTTGCCCTTCTTTTCTCACCAATGCTAATCCTTCTTGTAGTTTGTATCGATAATCTTTACATCTTCATCTCCTTTCAATTTCTACCCTTCAATATTAATAAGATAGAAACAATCCACAAGAATAATGATCAAATAGAGCCTAGTGCAGGTAAATGTTTGATGTCTGTATTTTGTGGCAGTCCCTCTAATTTTAAGGAATAGTTTGGTACCCATTATATTTTTGCCGCATTTAAATATTTTGGCTATTCTTCCTCTGTTTCCACTGGCTTTGCTTTATCTCTGTGCTTGTATTGTAATTTATTCAGGGCAATGACAGTGTCTTCTTACTTTGTGTACATAAAGTATCTGAATATCATCCTTGACTGAATGATGGATTCTTAGCAAATGGCTGTCTATTTTGACATGGTTTCCCGGCTGGTTCATCAAAAAGACAAAGTATGAAATAGTTTTCTGGCAGGCTAAGTAAGCAAGGGCTATGAAGCTTGAATATGCTTTTGTTTCCAAAATGTAGATCTCTCAAGAGCAATTTTAAAGCATGTGTATGGGACTGTTGGGTTGTTCAGAAGGTTTTTCTCCAAAACCAGTAAATGTTTGCCTAGTCTGAGTGTGGGATTTTTTTAGTGCTCCATTTCCTGTCCTGGAATTTTGTGTAATGTTACTGGATGCTAAAGATGCTTGTGTTTTAACAGTTTTAACAGATCAGTGGAAACCGATCTCTGTAAAGGCTTTGGGATGCTTCTAGATGGAAGGTGTTATATAAATTGTTGGCAGTTTTACTATTTCATACAGTGTGAACTGATGAAAGACAGGAAAGGAGCGGCACTTACCTCTCAATATGATATATAACTTGCCTTAGGTAGGACCATTCTGTTTACTGAACATTTCATTCAGTCCCAGTGCAGAACCAGTGGTGGCATCTGCTGTTTTCATAACAACCCAAAGAAGATGCCATGTCTCTGAATGGCTGCCTACCCCCGATGGCAAAACAGCAAAGAAGTAATGTGAGAAACAGCTCTGCTGAAAATAACTTCGGTTATCATCACTGGAGCGAGTGGATTCATTCCTGCCACAGGTCTGTTTGCCCTACAGCAAATCTCTTCTCCCATAGTGGTGGATTGGTGCCACGACTCTCTTGGGCATTCCCAGCTGTTTTTTTTTTTTTTTTTTTTTTTTTTTTTTTTTCTGCAGGAGCAATATAAGAGGACAGGATAAAGAGGAAAGGAGAAGCTGCTAAAAGAAATATACCATTATATGACAAAACTACTAAGTAGGATGCTACTACTATTAATACTAATAATAATTTTGAAAGTAGCACAGCTTATTTTTTCTGGAATCCTGTAATTCAAACACACAGAAAAATCGTTTCCAGTTTGTTTCTGTTCAGTGAGAGACAGTAAAGGACAGAATATAACATTGCACTATATCATAGCCACTTTGCTCAAAATCTAGCAGGCAGAAACAAACAAAAGCTCACTGTGGTTAAAAATCTGCAAAGGACCAGCACTGTGACCCAAAAGAAGGCATTGGTACCACCTTTGGGCAACAGCTAACCTTTGGGAAAAACTGAATACTCACCCATTAATCAGTCAATTAATACAAAATTAGATAAACTGTAGAATTTGAGACCCCTGCAAATAAAAACATGCTGTGATCAAGAAATCATGCAACAGCTGCCTGAACGGAAAACTGATTGCAGTTTATAGCAGAAGTAAAAACCCATTTCAAGTGAAAAGGTGGAAGGAGCAGACAAGGAGTCTAGATAGATTGGTTTACACTGGGGAGTTGAGTAAACAAGTACAGAGCAACAAAAAATTCATGCTGCATCAAGGCAACAGCAGAATTCTTTCAACAGGAAGCAGAATTCTTTCAACAGGAAGCAGAATTTGCTTGCACAGTCTCTGGACCAGGTGTTTAATCTAATCCTGGGGAAATGAAACACTTTGCAAGTGTACTCAGTAGAAATGCAAGGTCTGCAGACGTTAATTTGAAACCACCTGTCAGCATGGGAAACAGTGTTTAAACACAGAAGCATCTGAAACAGCCTTTGAAAAGTTTTTGCTGTCAAATTTTGCAGCTAGGTGTTGGTGTACAGAGGTTTGCTTTTATATATATATAAATATGCTTTTAAATATTCACATAGTGTGTGTATATATATATAGGTGTATATATGTGGTTTTGTGTATACTTACACATAAATATAGAGAGAGATTTTGTTGCCACTGTGTATTTTGTAGAATAACTGGGAGCAGCCTCAAAGGGCATCACACTCAAAGCTGAGATCAAGAAATGAAGAACAAGAGTTTAATATCAAGGTCTATATCTTTATCTGGGACTTGGAAAATTATGGGAAGAGCCTCCCAGATTACACTGGTGACATCTGAGGAGTGCACCAGCTCAGAAGCACAATTTAGTGTGCACAGCAACAGATATTGTGGAAATTATTGCTGGGCAAGGAAACAACACTGTTGATAGATGAGTGATTTGGTAATTCTTTTAAATGACTGGGAATTTTTAGAAGCTTTTTGGGGGAAGTGTGTGAATTACTTTTTTTTTTCGGTGAGGTAGTCAAGGAACTGAATTCACAGACAGGAGATAGACTGTTTAAATAATGAGAAAGGAAAATCCATTGAGGAAGCAGTTTTGGGTGTACATTTCCAACCCAAGGGACACAGGTGACCCTGACAGTGACCTTATGGAATGCTACAGAACTGTAATGTAAATATTGTTAAGAGGAATGCTGTATCTAGTGGATGGTTCCACTTTCTGAAAGGGCATAAAGTTACTCACTAAGGGCATATCACCTCTCACTAAATACAGAATTACAAATTACTGGACTGTTGGCCTGATGTGCACTTCTCAAAGCTCATGAGTTAGTGTTTCCAGAGTTTTGCTGAATTTAATACTGAAATAGAAACTGCTCTATCCAAATGCTGGCCAAGTTTGGTAATGTTCCCACTTAGAAAACTGATGTAGACCCAGACTTCTGTTCTGAAAGCTGCTCTCAGTTGAGTGGAAGGCTGCAAATTTCATCTGAACCACATAGTTAAAATGCTGCTCTGGTACAGCTCTGAGCAAATGCATTGCCTACATCTTCCTAGACTTGCATTAGCATCATTAGGACACTTAAATATTTAATGGGACCTTTTGATGAAAAAATGTGTTGGTGTAAAAGGAAAAGTGGACAGGCTGAAAAACATTTAAAATGAAATGAATGACTCTGAGCAGAAAAAAGTATTCATCATGCCAAAGTGACGCCAGTTGAAATTCAAAATTATTTAAAATATATCTGGTGGGAAGAAAACTGCTTCAGGTTTTGGAATGTGAAACCCGACACAGAAATGAGCTGGTACTGGGAATACCTCAGAAGCCACTTCATAACTGGGGAACAGATGCATTTCTGCCTTGCATATTCTGGCAGACACATTCAGGTTTGCTGCTGCAGGCATGTACCGAATGTTTCCAAGTATCAAAAGACTGAGTCTTACATCATCACTTTGCAAAAAAAGAAAAATGGATAATATGGCCTGGGGCAGAAAAGGCACAGGCAGGAAGTTACAGAACCACTGAGAAAGAAGCATGGAACATGGCCCTATAAGCCAGTTGTAAAACATGGTATTTTTTAATTCCTAAAGTGCCATCCTCAGTGGAGTCTAGTACAGTGGGCTGGTCATTCGCAAGCAGCAGAGACAAAGGCTGTCTGCCTCCTTCCTTCTCTCTTGAGAGTATGCATTGTGGTTTTCCTGATGGAGATAATATCAATCTTCCAGTGAATGATACATTAGTGAAGAGTTTCTCATCAAGTCTTGCTTTGCTTAAGAAAAACTTTAGGTTTAGATTTGGCAAAAGCATGAGTACTTCCATGTGAGACTGAAAAATGTTGACATCTTGTCACCTCTCTGAAGTAATTTTAGTTATCTTGAAGGCAGATAATTTTAATTAAAATGTAATGTGGCATTATAATAAATATTACATTGAATCCTTAGACAGACCTGTTTCCCTGCTGACCTATCACCTTCTCATTGATGTATTCGTACAATTTTTCTCTAGGAGGTGCTGGTTTTCAGTGTGATCCCAGTAGGAAAGGGACTCAGACTTTGCCAAATATCTCTTAAAACACTTTTCATTTACACTAACATGGAAAGAGAGGACAGTACAGATCATTTTACATCCCCTTTGATGCTGGGGACGCTGAGCTGCACAGCATCAACAGAGCTCTGATCAGAACACAGCACACTGTGCAGACCCCATCCATGGCAAGAGCACACAGCATTTTGGCCTTTGAGCTCTTGCAGGATTTTCTCAAAAGAAAACAACTCCATTCATCATTTTTACTGTCAAACAAAGTTCTCATGAGAACTTTTTGCTGCACTTTTCAGATAAAGGCAGGGACAGGCAGGTGGTGCAGTGGCTGCTGCTGAGTTGGGTCTGCCTGCAGGCCCCTGTTACCATTAGCTGGAAGAGTTCTTCTGTGGCACAGGGACATGCACAGCATGACACTGTCCTGAGGGCCAAGCTGTAAGTGGGATGTAGCACAACACAGCCCTGTGCCTGCTGGGGGTAACTATAAAGTGCTGCACGATGGTCTTCTTGCTCCAGTCATTCTGCTTAGAGTCATTCAGAGAACAGCTAATTGCATGTTTCCCTCCCTTTCTCATACATCTCATCCTTTTACATAATTTTCAGGGATTTAGCTATCCTTAGGAACATGTGCTTTCCCTGCTCCTCCCCTTTGTTAAACCCGGCTTTAGAACAATTGCAGTAGACAGACTCTTGAAGAATTAATTCCAGGTCTTACGCTCTATGTGGTGCAAACCTAGACAAAATGTTCAGAATTTTAGTCAGTCTAGAAAAGTTCCCAAAATGGCTGAATTTACCAGATTTAACTTAATACTGAACCTTAGTGATTAACTCATTAACTCATATTTGGTGCCAGACAAACTTGATCCAAATACTGTTCCATGCAGGTGCTATGGAATGCTTTCCTTATTATAGAATTGTTTCCTTATTTCCTTTTATAATTGGGGGGGTTGTTTGTTTTTATTTAGCTGGTCAGTTTTTGAGATTATCTGTCTCAAAACTAAGCTGTTCCTCTTGATTTCCACTATCCTTTGTTGTCTTCTTCATTACCAGATGGCAAAGATTTTACTGCCTTTTTACTGCCCAGATACATTAGACCAGTCCTTCATATTGTTCTAGTTGTCTTTTTGGGTTTTTTTTTCTCAAGTAAATTTGTCTTTCTTTGGTCCTTTAGATATTTCTAAGAAACACTAGATAGATTTTGTGGAATTGCTGTCCAAGCTTACACTATTCTCCATTTCCTATCCACATCTCAGTTGATGCTTTTTTCATTGCAGCTTTCAGATGGGGACTTGTTAGTGCCAAGAGATTGAATCTGACAAGAAAACTGACAAGATAAGACAAGCAGTTATGCAACTGAAAAGGAACATTTCTAAAACTGAGCTTTTGGTTTTGTGATTTTTTTACCTTGGCAGGTTCTAACCAAAAAGGTGAAAATGTAGAAAACCCACAAAATTGATATTAACCATTCAGTTTCTTACAGTTCAGCCTCTAAATATTAAGTTCCAAGCCATGTTCCACTTGAGATTTTTTTGGTCTACCTACCAGTTTCTGGGGTATCTTAATAATTAAGCTTCTGAGATGCTAAGCTGTTTTTGTGGGGTTTTTTGGTGTTTTTTTTTTTTTTTAATTTTAGTTAACTCCTCTTTTGCAGTAGCGCAGGAATGAGTCATTTGCTGAAAACTGGACATAGCTTTGTATCCTGTTACAGCTCGGTGTTACAGCAGTATATATAAAATATGTGGTCAATACATATGCAATGGTTCTTGGGTTTATTTTATTTTACTTTCTTCGCAGGTAAATTGGCAGTGTTCATTTTTCTTATTTAACAAAATCTTCCTCAGCAAGGTTCCAGGAAATGAAAGCACTGGAGAGAGTGTGTCTCTTTTAAGAATTGTTTGCTTAAATTTCCTAGCCGTGTCTTTTCTCCAGGCTTCAGCTCACCACACAGACATTCTGGAATAATTCCTGGTGTGAATCTGGGCTTGTGATAACTCTTGGCTTATACTAACAATTATTATTAACAATTGTTATTCATTTCCATTTTAATAATTTTAAGCATAGGCAAGCCAATATAGGAACTCAGCTAGAAACACCAGAGAAGAAAGTTAGAATAAACAGAGTTCTGACAGTTGCTGATGTTTTACATGGGGGGTCACTTAGCCCTGCTTTCAATTACTTAGCTTTAAATGTGATTTACTGCCTGCAGCAGTGCTCATGGTCTTGCTCTCTTCTTTGAGATTAACTGCTGTTAGCATAAATTTTATTTAAATTTATATAAATTTTACTTTAAAATTATCATTAGCTACAGAAGAAAAACAGTTTAAAGGAATTACAGTAATACCTCCTACTTCTGTGAAAATAGAATAATTTGACTGTCAGGTTTCCACAGAGTAACAAGGATTAAAATTCAGTATTACCATGTAACCTGAACTTCTCTTTAAAAGGAAAGAGAACAATTCTCTGACTCCAGTCTGTGTATGAGATATTTTCAATATAAATACTTGGTTCAACTGATATCCCCATAAATATCTTCTGGTCACAAATTTTATCACACAGACCTGTGATAAAATTTCTTTCGAATCATCAGTATGAGGAGGAGTTAAATCTCAAGTTCATGAGCTAAACATCCAAGAAATTACTACTAGTAGGAGCATCAGTTTATAATTGTCAGTGCTTCAGGAAAGGTAAAGAAGACACTGGTGTGATGAGCTGAATTATCCAACCAGCCAGAAAATGGCCATCCTGGGGCTGTCCATGCAGGGCCACAAGAATGACCAAGGGCATTCTATGTGAGGAGGGGGAACTAGGAAAGTTTAGCCTGGAGAAGGGAAGACTCAGGGAGCTTCTTATCAGAATGTATAAATATCTGAAGGGAGGATGTTAAAAGGATGTATCCAGACTCTTCTTAGTGCCTAGTGACAAGAAGCAATGAGCACAAACCTTGAGACAGTAAAATATGACACTTTTCTGCTGTAGCTGAACATTGGAACATGTTTCCCAGGGAAGCTGTGAAGTCTCCATCCTTGGAAATATTCAAAACTCAATGCAGTCAAATATTCAAAGTGGATGCAGTCTTGGGCAACTTGCTGTAGCTTACCCAGCTTGATTAGGAAAGCACAGAAGGTCTCTTCTATTCTCACTTCTGAGAAAAATAAACACTGAGTACTCATCTTCAATCTGAATGTCTCTGTCTTTAGAGCCCTTCCTAACAGCTTTCACTCTGAGTCTAGAACAGGATGTGCCCTTCCCTCATTTATATAGATTCCCATATTCCTTAAAAGCTGAATCTACCCCCAGACTGCTGTGTAGAATTTGGTAGGGGAAGTGCCACATGTTTGTTTCTGCCATCACAAACGTGCTGTTTGTCTGTTTTCCTTGAGTGCAGTGTCTCCAAGGGACACAGACTCCGACAGAGCACTCTGAGATCTCAGCCTTTGGGGGGCTGTGGTTAATGTGAGAGGACAGCTTCACTGGGCATTTGTCAGGTTTGCCCTCTTTCTAGCCTGATTGCTTTCTGCCAAGAGATTTTCAGCCTCCTTAGGAGTGTGCATCTTAGCCTGAAGATGAAATTCTGTGATTTCCTTGAAACCTTGTCACTTTACCCTCCCATCTCCCTGAACTCTTCAGTTCATCAAATATAGACTCAAGGGACAACAGTTTGTCACTGAGCCCCTTAAGCTGCCTGAGCTATTTATGCCACTTGCCAATGGAGCAAGTTATGATATATGGAGTTTTAAAGGGTTTTGACAATCAGGAAGTGACCACTGAGAATCCCATAATTTTGTCCATTCACAGATGATGTTGCAGTCCAGATGAACTTTCTTTTCATGCCTAGCTCTGCTCTGGTCCTCAAACTGGACATGGCTCAACATTCCCCACAGGATTGTTACAGCTAATACTGTGCTGTGATGATGTGCACTTCAGAGAATGATTCTTGTCCAGACCACAGTCCAACAAGTCTACCTAGATCAAAATTAGAATGAACAAGCAGTTAATTTCTAAACCTCTGAATTTCAGTTAGCATGAAATAGATTGCTTAAACTAAATTTCAGAGAATAGGACTAAAAGAGGAGCTTTTTTTAATATTCATAAGGTTGGGAGCATAGTAAAAACTTGGGTATAGGATGGAAAGTTGTCATTCTTGAGAGTTCCACTTAGCAAACTCGAGGACTGCACAGAAGAATTTGTCCTGTGGAAGCATTTCTGAATTGCATTCTGATACAGCAGGAAAGCCATTAAAAGCCCTAAGAAATAAGAGAAACTGACTGTGGCACTTTTTATAAATAAGAACCTTCATGGTGAAGCTCACTCCCCTAAATCCTTCACTGCTTGGTAGAAATAGGACAAATTTGTCAAGAGAAATTAGGCCTTGCATAAAAAATAGCCTGTTACTTGAAATAATGTCAGCTGCAAATTCTGCACTCATGATAAGTTTACTAAATGTTTTAATGGGTCTTGTGCCAATAATGAGCTTATAAAATATATGACTTGTACCTTGTAATGTAATGAGTTGCCCAAGTGCATTGATTTCCTCTCAGTTTTGAGGCGTCAAGAATTTCTAATGTAATGGGCTTGTTTGCAGGCTGTGCAGGCTTTCAGAGAGATGAAAAGGTTGTGACTGCACCAAATGTGAATTATTCAGTGTAAACAAATTTCTGTGCAAAGCAAACTAAAGCAGTCACTCCACCACTCTGTTTTATTCTTCCTGTATTTTAAGCCTCTTCAAAGGATAACACTCATCTGCTTCATTATTGCCCTTTAATGATGCTAAGGTCATTGAGGAAGACAGAAGCAATAAGGATGCTAATTGCTTGCTCAGACATCTATCTCACATTTCCATCCCACTCAAGGCTGTCAGGAGAAAAACCTTTTTTAGCAACTTGTACAAACATTTTACTATTTAGAAACGTCCAGTGCATAGTTGGACAATCTGATTTGATGAGAGACTTGTATGACTGGAAGTAATTAATCCCCATGCAGGTTTTTCCCTGACATTTTTATTTGCCTTTCCCCATAAGATGATTATCCATTTAATTATTGGGGTTTGCTATGTTTCTGCAGACAAATGGGATGCAGAAACAGCTGTTGGAAGAACTGCTGCAGGAGTCCACTATGTTGTTCTTTGCTCAGTAGCTAGTCCAGAGTGTATCAGTGAAACAGTGTTTTTCAGATCTCCTAATTCTATGGGCTTATGTGGAGAATGAGAGAGAAAAGGAGAGGGAGACAAAAGACCTTGAAAAGCAAAGAAGAAGCTAGGGAAAGATCTTGATGGTCCCTATCCCATGTTCAAGGGGAAAGACAATCACTGTAAAACAGTCTGTTCTCTACCACTGGAAATCTTACTGAGAGATATCCTAGGGACAGCTAGAGGAGAAGAAGCAAAATCTCTAAATTCCAGAAGATGGAGAATGCAAAGTCTCTAAGTCCAGTCTCTAGGCAAGCTCCTCAGATGTGATATTTGTTGTGATATTCTGCTCCAGGGTATGTCAAAAGTTCAATAGAAAGTGAAATCTTTATCACACAAATTAGGGAAAAGTGCCAAGCCAATTACTCAGATATGCCTCTGATTAACGAAGGATTATTACTTATTACTGTCATAATTACCATCTTTTTTTTTTTATTGTACATTTTGAATTATTTCAAAATTCCTCTCTATTTCTGAATTCCATTTCTGCTAAGTAAAACCAAAAGACATTTCTCCAAAGAGAAAGCCTATTTTTTTTTCTGCTGTAAGTTCTATTTCAATACCTCTCAGTATACAGAAATATTAGACAAAATTTCTAGAACATAATACTGGATAACTGCAAAATTCATTGCAAATTAGCTAATTTGTTCTTAGCTCTGAAGGTCCTAAAATAAAAGTACAAGTCAGAAAGCTTCAGAAAGTTATCCATGACAAAAATATATTGTGACATACTAAATTATAGACACAAGACAGTTCTACACTTTTCTGAATGTCCTGATAAACAGAGTCCCCTTGAGCTCAGAATTTAATACACCGGAATAGGAGACAGTAAATTGTGGACTCAATAATGCAGGACAGACTACTAGAATGAGAAGTTCTGCTTTGGAAAGCAGTGAAGAACGTGATTCAGAACTATGCAGTGTAACTCAAAGAAGGCAAAAATCCAATTTGTAACGTATCTACAGCGGAATAACCAGCATAAATAGAGGGTTGTTAGTATGACAAAAAGAAACAAAATGAATACTTTTTGGGTGCCTTGTCTGCCTTATAAATGTATGATCTTAGAATAAGAGAGCTCTGCAATCTAACTGAGAGCTATGCTGCAGACAGTAATTAGACTAAAACTTTTTAGTAGAAGTTCATTAACTGCTGGAAAAACTTCTTTATGAATGTGCTAAATTAGTCTCCCTGAGGCCTTAAAATATAGACAAGATCTTCACATAGCTCTGCTGGAGGACATATCTTTTTTTAAGGATTTAGTTGATAAAATTTAGTGGTTTATGAGAGGTGAAGAGTCTTCTGGCCTGAAAAGCTACAGCACTTCTTGGGGCATTTTATCTACAGGGCCACAGTAAATCCATGTTTATGTGAGGAATTCTGAATGACACAGTTATATGGATTTTATGTGCTGTGATGCAGTGTGTAACACAAGTTATTCACGATTGTCTCAGCAACAAACCCAAATATGCTGATTGAATTTGTGTTTACACAATGCTCAATTTCATTTTCAGTCAAGAAAAGATGTGTCTTTATTGTAGCCTGGCTTCTAACACAAATTGCTTAGGGGAAGTATATGCAAGATACAGGATACTTTAGCACTGGAGAAAGTTATCTGAATATGAGTACTTTTTTTTTCTTACAGCAATATGTTATATATATTTATCACATTACACCAGTAGAGAAAACTTACTAAGGAAAATAATTTGCAATATAACTTCATTCATTCCATTTTGGCAGAGATTTCAGATTTCTTCTTTTGTAAAGAGCATGTACTTTTTATTCCAATAGAAGACAACTTGTTTCTCGAAAGTGGAAAAACAGTAGTAATCTTCTGATAAAATTGAAACAAGCAGCAGTATTGCTTCCTGTTGCTATTTAACTTCTTGCATATGTAGGAAATATGTAAATGGAGAAAGGTTGTTGAACTGGAATTCAATAGCATCAGGCAAAAGTCTGTTGAGTGCTGGATTGTGTTCAGTGTTTTAAAAATGAATCATTAGGACTGAAAATCTTATGCCAGTTTTCTTGCTGTGTATTAGTAAAACAACAAAACTGTACCTGAATTTTAGTTTTGTGTATATATTTCAGTGAATATGTGATGCTTTCTAATTTTGAGTTAACCACTATTGTTTGAAAAATGAAAAGTGCTTGTAGTATCAGTGGAGGAATAAGAAATACAGTACAAAAACAAAGGTTGAAAGGTTAGATTCTGCTGAATAGGTTTAAGAAAAGGCAATTCTTTTTCTTTGTTATTCCCATAAGCAGAAACCATCATAAAATGAAAACAACTGAATAAATAAGAAAAAAAAAAAATAGAGGCTTTTAGCTCTAGATGAGTGACCCAATTTTATCAGGGGAACGGTAAGATATATCTTTACATGTCAATTTTCTGGCTTCGTGAGAGCTTAAAATAAAAATGGTTTTTGTAACCTAAGAGTGTTAGGTTACAACCTAATATTGTTAGGTATATATTTGTAAAATTATGGCAATTCATTTTGTTTCCTGTGTAGTGACAGATAAAGCACTACATATGTGGCTCCCAGACACCATTAAATGTTCCTTGGTACCAGATACTCTTCATAATCCCCACCTTCCCTAGGCACAGATGTAAGACACCTTCTTTCTCCATATTGGAGACTTCATATTGGATTGAAAATGTTTTTTATGTGTGTCATTGTGTTCTGTCTTTTGTAGCTTCCCTTTTTTCCCTGCACTTAAGAATCACTGAGACTTAAATGCCAATTTTTTTTCCTCTTTGTACAATATTAAATTCATCCAATTGCAGTCAGACATTAGCATGAAACAGGCATTTCTCAGGAAAGAGACTGAGCACCGAAAGGGGAAAATGCTCCCATTTGTTCCTGTCAGAGCCCAGAGCTCAGACTCAGCCCTCAAGCCCACGAGGTATGCTCACCAGGGCTGTTGTAGCCCTTGGTGAAGTCAGGGCCCTGGGAGTGCCATGCACCAGTCCTGCCATGGAGGCCTGAAAGTGGCATGTTCCAGCACAATGCCTGACCCAGGAAATCTAGGAATCACGAGCCTGAGGTCTTATTTTCAACTTAGCTTAGCCATGACCACTGTTTTGAGATATCTCCATAAAATCCTTCTTTTCTGTTGGATGCTTTTGCTGAGCCAAACTTCATGGATGAGGAGGTTAAGAAATTAATGCAAAACTTGAAGGATGGAAATTGATGATTTTTTTTTTCTACCAGTGAATGTTTTACACATACAGTTATCTCTGGTCTGGGTGACAGTCTGCAACAGAAACACGAAATAGCACGAAGAAAAAAGCTGGTCTCCATATGCATGCTCTTTAGTTCTGTGATGTGAGAAAAAGATGGGTTGCTTGTCGCCTATATTTTATCTGATTCTCTGGATTTTTCAAAAGCCATCTGTGTACGCAAAAAAAAAGGCATGTTGGTGCATGTACAGTATCTATTTGTTGATGGCTTGGTGTGGAATGAACAGACTGACTTATGACCTGTTTCATCTGTTTAGTCTTAGCTTATTTGTGGTTCAAAGAAAATCAACTGCTGGAAAAGAAATGAGAATATTTTACAGTGTTCTGTGTTGATTTTTCTTGTTATGACTTTAATAACCAAGGGCTCTTCTTAACTAAAATGTTGCAGCTCTTTGAAATCTTCACTTGAAGCATGCTGTGTGTCCTTTGGTAATCAGGGTGGAATTAACTGCAGTTTGTAGCCCGACCTGTCTTTGCTCACTGCTTGGAATCATGGTGTGAACAGCAGCTGCCTTTGAGGGAGCTGTTCTTTAGCAGTGTTAAATGGGATATGCTGTGGCATAATAATTAGTTTAGAAAATTTGAATTCCTTTTAAAATTGATTCATTCCCTGCTGGCTAGGCTTTATGGAAAGAGCTAGGATTTATCCACTTTTGTCTTCTACTGATATTGTTTACACTACTGAGCTCACATCCTCTTGTGTTCTGCCAGTCTCGCTAATCATCCTGTATGAGTTGTAAGATGAGCAGGAAACATGAGAATCTATTGGATGCCAGATTTTATAGATTTTATTACCTGGTACAACTTTAGTCCTTGGAATTATGATTACTGTGTTGCTAAAGGAATGTTGTATCACACTATTTCAGTGATTCTCCCTAGGGAAATTACACTTCCATCCTACATCATTTGAAACCATTCAGAAAATCTTCTAAGAACTCATAGAAATATAACACTTTCAAAGGTTTATTTTATCTAGTAAGATGTTTTGATCTAGTTTCTCTCTTGCTGTGCCTTTTTAAGCTGGTGTATCTATTCTTGTAGTTGGGGATCTAACACTAAGTTTGAGATAATAACAAAATATTATAATGGAACTTAAAAGACATCATGTAGAGATTACCATGGCATCACTATTGCTGGGTTATGAGGTACTTTTTGCAATGAAAATGTATAGAGACTCGGGACTGTGACTGCATCACTGGGGAAAACTGTATGCAGTGTAACTGCCCTAATGGCTGAAATTGTCTCCTCTGGCATTTTGCTTGCAAAGGAGGTAAGAAACTGTTGGACTAATCATTAAAACTGTCAAGAGATTTAATGATGCCACTGACTGGCAGGGAAGGCATGCTTCATTCAGGTTCTTGGATGTAACAAGAAACACCTTATGTTTCTAAGTCACTGACCTTATTTCAGCTATTGTCTGTTAAAGAGGAACTGGCTTTTGAGAGCTTTCTTTCATCTGAGCATAGGATGGCTTGGATTGTAGCAAAGCAAAGGCCTCTTTCTAAGTGACCATTCAGAGTGCTGGCTGAGAAACCTGAAATGCCTTTGTGTCAGCAATGAAAGGATCATCCAGAGCAGCTCTCCGGACAAAAGCTCTGCCTTTGAAGGAAGTTATATACAGGGAACAGAATCCAAAATGCTGTTTTTCAGATTCAGAAGGCTGGTGAGCAGTCCTTACAAGAATTTTCCTAAAGAACTAAGCATAGACACCAAAGGATGTAGGGCAAACTGCACAGACCGGAAACTCCTCTTTGTTTCTAAATATTTTGAGAGCAATAGCTCAAAGAAACCTCAGTTAAAAGCAGAACAACAATGTTATAGATGCTCGTGCGTGGTCCCAAAACTTAAGATCCAAATCCAGTGTGTCAGATGCTTGCGTTCTTAGTTGGATATTGTGTACTTGGAGTGTTTAAGTAACTCACAGGGCATATTGACTATGTGCCTGCTCACTAAATGAGAGATTTTGAGCTCTGATCATTGAAAGGGGTAACATTTTGGGTGTAAATTTATTGTGAAGTGGCACATGTTTTTCTTTCTGAGCCTGCGACTATGGCTTCAAGAGCGATTGAAAACTTTGACTCTCTTATTCCTTATTTTGATGAATTAGTTGTCTCTCTCTATTTTTATATCCATCTATGTTTCTGACTAATTTTTAAAAAAATAATGTTAAACTAACCTAAAATTTCAAAGTCAAGTCCTCAAATGTTAGGAAGCTTGTTAGGCTAAGTTTTGTAGGAAATCTTGATTTATTACGTATGCATATATTATAATATGGATGGCACACTATACACTGCCAAACATAGTATTTAGTGATAATATAATGAGGGTTTTGGCTTTGATTTTTTTTTTTTTCCACAGAGCCCTTTTATTATTTCATTGATGGAAAAAAAAGAGAAAAATAAAATACAGGGGGAAAAGAGAGGTAATGGGACTGAGGCCTGATGGTAGAAGATGGAACACAGAAAGGAATATGCAAATTGAAAAGAAATGGAATAATGCAGCCAATGATAAAGCTAAACTTGTTTTTCTACTGGAAAATACAAAATAACAATATGCTAAAAACTACTGGGAAGATTTATTAGTAAAGTTAGTTTTATTTTTACTTGATTCTGAGTGAAATCAACAAACAGAAAGTTGCTGCTGAAAATCAGAACTTTTCTAATTAACATCATTACTCTCTGGATTAAATCCCTATGCTGAGATCATTAGCAAAAAGTAGTTAACTGACCCCTAGAGCTATGAAGGTTTATTATCACATCTACAAGGAGGGAGAGTAGAATCCCTCTGCCAACCATTATTTTTATTTTAAATGGGCTTACAAATAGACTGATTGGCTGCCTAAATTTTATTTCTGCATGTTATAGTGTAGGATCTACTTTCATTGCAAAACTGCAACTCCTATTGATGTCAACAGAAGTGGTATTAAAACACAAATATCTACATGGCTTGGCATGAGAGGATAAAATGCTAATGATTAAAATAATAACAGATCTTCAAACAGATGAAGCCAAGAAATTGTTCTTTCACTAAAGGAAAAATACAAAAGCACTGGGTGCTAGATGCTTAGAAGAAACAGAGCTTCTGTAATGTATTCTAATCAGAGGCCACAGCAAAATTAAAGCCTAAACATTTTGTTTTGTAAAATTGGACTGGAAAGTCTCAAGACACAAATATCAACAGTAATAAAACACACCTCATTGCTTATTTCATTCAAGTTTGGCACTGGACAAAGCATATTGTACATTTATTGAATTGATGGCTGGCTTGAATACCTGGTGTGATTTTATCCAATATGTTTTTATTGCCACTTGGTGAAATTTTTTAAAAAATAATGTTAGTGGGCCGCATAACATAAAAATACCTGAACAGACCAAGTTGTGACCCTGTTAGCTACACTGGAAGTGTTTAATTTTGCATCTGCACTCTCCTAAATTTGCATCTACTGTAGTAGGTATGTGTGTGCAGTTTTAGTAGCTACAGCTCTGATGCCAAAGTGCTTGTGTCGACACAGGGTCCAAATTGGTTCTAAATGCTAGAATATATTTCCAAGCATCTTTTTTGTTTTTTTATAGTCCCCTCTTAGATGTTGAATATCAGAACTAGACTGCTACCAGTGCTCCAGACCACTTGCTTAAGATCAAAGGGAGAGAGCATCTTCACTGCAGCGTTGACTGCAGGTAAGAACCCCCTAATATTTTACTGTTTTATTTATCTTTGTAGGTGTCACTGTTAAAATTATTCGCTGTTGGAAAATTATTCTTAATGAAAATCCCAGGAAAATTGTTGAGAAGGATTGCTGAAGAAATAATCAGCTATATATTTTGCCACAGAGGCAGAAAACTTTTGGTGGTGCAAATTATCAGGACAGGGTCTGTTATTACCATTTTCCATGATGAGTCCAAGGAATCAGGTAGAATGTTGTAGCACCTCGTGAATACATTGCTGTGTCTTCATAAAGTTCCACTTCTTGGTGATCTAAATATTATCTTTATGATACTAACAACTAATAGCAATAATAATGATACAGTTTAAAAGTCTTGAATATAAGCATAAACTTTCCAAATGGAATGGACTATACTGAATATGCATCCTGAAGGTTTTTGAAACTGAAGTGTGTACAGAAAGCAGTAATTGTAAAAGGTTTTTTTTATCTTTTTTTAAAACATAAACTTATTTTTAAAAATAAGTAGAATTTGTGATATTGTTCTTAAAGGTTCTATCTTGTTTTTCAATATATTTCAAAGAAATATTGCTTTACTTTGTGTAAAATATATGGTCCACAATGTTTAGACACGGTGATATCAGTCAGTAGTCACCAGTAACTTTAGTCACAGAGATAAAGCATACTTTGGAAATTACTGTAATTATGTAATAATTTCTGTAATTTTAAATGTAGGGAAAATTTTTATTGAGAATGAGCGAATAGTCTTACTAAATAGAACTGACCTGAATATTTCTTTCTACTCAGACCAGAACTAAAACCCTGAAATTTGCACACACACAGAAAAATTCTGGTAAAAATATTCTAAGTTTTTTTTTTGTGTGGTTAGTTCTGTAATTCCAAAATGAGGAAGAATTGAATTTACCAAAATTCTAGAGCAGGGCAAGATCTGACGATATTTTTATCTGGTCTGTGAGCAGGAGAGACTGAGTATATTGTGAACTTGCCTTCTGGAGGCTGGTGCTGCCTTGTTCCCTAGAGTGCTGTAAGAATGGTTTAAAGTGAAGGCTCTGACAATTTCATGGGGCAATATTTCACAAGTCAGTAAATACCACTGCCAAAATTCTTTTGTGATATTCAACCTAAATAGTCTGTTCTTTCAGCTTTATCTGCATGAAATAGTTGAAAAATAGAAAAGGCTGAAAATTTAAAAAAAAACAAAAAAATCCCCAAAAAACCAAAAAAAAACCCCAAAAAACCAAACCAAAAACCAAGGAGGAAAATAAAAAGAGAGTGAAATATGCAGAGATGTTTCTTTTGGCTAGTTTTGATGCAACTTGTTATTTTGGACTGTGTACATAAATAATAGAATTTACAAAATCTCAGCAGAATAAGAGAGAAAATAAAAGAATCATTGAATAGAAGGTGAGACACACATGGAGCAATTTGCTAAGCTTCAGGTTGTCATTTTCTTCACTGCATTGTGAAAAAGAAAGAAGTAAAATAAAGAGATCAGAGATATTTGCAGCTATGTCACAATTGCTGAGTATCTTAGTGGGTTTCTTTACCCAATGTCTTTTTTATGCAATAAAATCTTACTCATTTTTCTTCATAACAAAATTTTCCTTTGAGCTCTTCTCCTGCCTTCACTAAACCTTAACTGATCTTATATTCTTTTCAAGGGTTTTGCCTGTGGCTTTTACTTTTTGCAGTATTGTATTGAAATCAAGTTTCTGCCAGGCTGCTGGGGTCTAGAAAGACTGAAGGGAAATATTTATCTTTCCCCTCCCTTCCCATTCCTTGCCTTTCATTTAGAAAAGCCAGATCTATCTGACCTGGAAATTGCTGAGAGATATGGGGTTAATAAACCAAAATCTGAAAATGTTCATATGTGTTGGTATGTAATCTTTGCAATCATATTAAGGAACAGTGGAAATAAAGAGTCCTGATATTCAGTATTAGAAGTCTGTTCTAGTTTATATGAGAGAGTTCCAATTCATTCTCTTGGAATTGTATGACTGTTTTTTTGAGGACTTCAGCCATGAAGAACTATGACTAATCCTAGAGTTATGGTACAGGAAATTGGACTGACATCCAATTTGTAGTGCTTGCTTGTGGTGTTGTCCATTGCAGGTGAAATGTTCAGGACAAGGGCTTCTACCTGGAGTTTTGCAGGATGAAGTTGCTGTTTGAAGCTTACACACTGCAGGCACTGCCATCCTCAGCTCAGTGCCTGTGGAGGAACCTTCTTGTCACAACCAAAGAGGGAGAATACAAAGCTGTCTGTCTCCTCTCCCTTTCCACAAAGGGAAGAGACACAGCAAAAAATCACATAATGATGATTACTGGTGTACACTCAAGCTGTGGTGTCATTTAGTGTCTCCTTTCAGTGAATATTGCTCGATGGTGGAGATTAAAGTGTTCCAAATGAGCATTTTATTTGGTTCTAATGAACCAAATGAGGCTGCTTCAGAATGTTAATTTCCCATTCACTGGACTCTTCAAAGAGCTCAGCATGGCTGCAGAGTACTGAAGATATACCTCAAGCTGCTGCAAAATTAGGAATTATAAAAGCAGTAAGTCCATGATTACTATTTTTCTTAATACATAAAAGAAAGAAATGTGTAATTGGCAGTTTAACAAGCTGGCAGCAGCAAATTAAAACTTAATGTGATTATGAAATGACAATTACTGTTAGTAATTAATTGGTATCACCTTTCTGTAGCCCCGTTCAGTACTCTTTGTGAAAAGCTTATATCAATGAGAGAATAATTAGGTAATTAGATGAAAAATTGGGAGAGTGTGAGCTTACAAAATGCTGTACAATTTCTCTTTCTTTTCCTTGGGATCTATGTAATTTGAGATTGTTAGAAGCAGTAGTTGCACCCCATAAATATTCATCCAAAAGGACTAAAGAGCTTTGGAACTGCATGACATTGCAGATATTTCTGTATCCATAATTAAAATGAACACATTCGTACTAAACTGGGAAAGATTGGTAAGAGAGTATCACTAAATTGCTGTTCTTAGTAAAGAATAGCGTTGATAGCAGCATAAATACTTAAAATCAGTATTTCTGGTTTGCAAAGCATAGGAAACTATTGAAGCTGACATGATGTGTTGCCTGATTTTTAATTATTATGAGTAGTCAGAAAGTTTTTACATGTCATGTGCAGCACTTTGAGCAGATAATTTCTCTGCTAGAAATAGAGGACCATGGTGGGACAATGTCTTGGTAAAGACAAGTGTAATATCTTCAATAATCTTTGTTCTTTGGAATCCCAAACCTCACCAGTCTGGATCACATGATTTAGATTTTTGTGTCATGGTTTAACCCCTAAGTCCTATGCAGCCACTCAGTCACTCCCTCCAAATGCGGCAGGAGAGAGAACCAGAAAAGTAGAAGTGAGGAAACTGGTGGGTTGAACTAAAGACAGCTTAAGAGATAAAGCAAGAGCTGCACGTGCAAACAAAGGAAATTGATGAGTTAATTCACTGTTTCCTGTGGGCAGGCAGGTTCAGCCATGCCCAGGAGAGCAGGGCTCCATCAGGTGCAGTGGTTACCGGGGAAAACAAACACCATCACTCCAGACAACCCACCTTTCCCTCTTCTTCTCCCATCCTTATGTGCTGAGCATGTCACCACATGGTCTGTGGTCACGATCCCTTTGGTCAGTTTGGATCAGCAGTCCCAGCTGTTTCCCCTCCAACTCCTTGTGCACCTCCAGCCTGCTCGCTGGTGAGCAGGGTGAGAAGCAGAAAAGCCCTTTACTCTGTGTCAGCAATGCTCAGCAGAAACAAAACTCATCCCTGTGTTGTCACCAATGTTTCTAGCACATAGAGACCTATATCAGATACTGTGAAGAAAATTAACTCTACCCCAACCAAATCCAGCACAGAAGGTTATTAGGTAAATCTGCACCCATCTGCCTTTTCCCTGTATAGGTCTGAAATGGTGTGATTGGAACTAATTTCTGTCTGGAGACCAGACAGCAGTGTACTTCCCTAAAATGGGTTTCAGATTTCTTTGTTTTCTCATTTGTCGGACAGAAGCTGAACAAGGTTCCAGCAGATCAACTTACCTGTGTTCCCTATGTGTTACAGATAGGCAAGCTATAGACTAGCAGTCTGGGCTACCTCAGGAACATCTGTGTGCTGTAGTTAAAAGGTCAGAGGCCTATTTCCCATTTCTAGACCCTCCCACAAAACTCCAGTGGAGTCCTCGCCCATCTTGAAGAATCTCCTGAAGGAGGCACAGTTCCTTACAGTAGCAGCAGCAGTTCAAGGAAAAGGATTAGAATTTCTTCCAGCCACCTCCAGTGCTGCTTCTGTAAAGATGCCAGGGATCTCCAAAGGTAGAGTCATACATTGCAGGCAGAGCAGCTTCTCCCTTTAATTGCCTTATAAACATATGTCAGCATGTGTGGGACTTCAGAGCTGTGTTTCAGGTATGGAAGCTGCAAATGGGCACAGATGCTCACATGAAGTGGGTAATGCTGCTGACTCCAAACATTAAAATAACTTAAGTAGACCATCATTCCTTATTTCTTAAAAACAGAACAAATTTTCAAGATTTTTTTCCCCCTGCAACATCCCCCTGCAGGCAGGTTATCTTTTATGTTTCTTCTTTTAACATCAAAATTTGGATTCTAAAATATTGATTTACCTTCAGAATCTAGGGCTCTGAGTAAGGTATAAAAACTTCAGCATGTGGAATTGTTATGATGAGTTGACCCCAGCCAGGCAACTTAGAACCACATAGCAGATTGCTCATTCCTAACAGTTTACAGAACTAAGACAGAAAAGTAGAGTTATTTGTCTGGACAAAGATTTTTTGAAATTATAAATAAAGTAAAAACTAGAACTACAGAAAAACAGTGTTGAAATGTCAAAAGCGACAAATAAAGGAACACAAATTGAAGATTTTTAGTTAAGACCTCACAAAGAACTTATCTATAACCATGGTATTTACCAGCAGTCTTGTTATTTGTAACAATAGGGGAATCTGAAATGTGATAGAAAGTTTTCAAAATGGCCAATTTCCATGAGCACATGATCCAGGCCTTCCATGCTGCACAGAGCAATACAAACATTGGGGATGGAGAACAAAGAATGTAGGGCTGATCAATCGCACATTCTCCTTCATGCTTAAAGGGAGTGCTAATAATTCTGCTTTCTTGTGCTCAAGTGATTCAACAAAAATAACTCATCCATGTGCTCCATTAGTTTCCATCAAATTACACTAAGAACTTCTCTTTTTTATTTCTGGATACCAAGAGAAAACTTCTCAGTGTCTGCATCTTTGTTAAAAAAAAAAAAAAAAAAAGTAGTTTTGAATTACTTTAAAATAGAACTTTTCATTCTGTTGAAAGATAGATATTTCTCTTATGAGAACTGATTAGAAACTTACAATCTATGTTTGGGTCATGTAGGTGCTGGGCTACAGTTTGGGCTATTTCTGAGAGAAACTGGTTAAACCCAATTCAAAGTATGGTTTTGAATTTTTTTGCCATTTTCTTGGAGAGAGTCTCTGCAGGATGTCTCAGTGAAACAGTATTCACCTCCTGAATTCCCTTTCAATCTGAATTATCCTGTAATTATAGATTATTCATCTTATTACTTCATTTTATATATACATCTTTTGCTCCAAATAAAGACAAGTGAAAGCCTGCTTAAAACTCCACTGCTGTGGTCAAAAATTTTATATAGGTGCTGCTGGAAAAGGAGGAAAAGAATATATGTGAAAAAGAAAAAACAGAGACAAACATGAACATAAGCTGTACAGGACTTTCATGTTCCAAAGACATGACTAAGGAAAGGGCTTTTAAGTACAGTTTGCAATGGGACTCAGCAAAAACTTTAGTTTGTATTTGTTGATGTTTAGTGTCTTCTGTGTACTTGGTTTGCTTACATAGAGGGTGTATGGAAAGTGTGCAATGAGATTTATGACTATGTGCAGTCAAACAGTAGTTCTGAGCTAATTGCCAACTGAGATGATGATTTGGGAAAAGAGGCAGTGATAAGGGCCAGTTAATGATGATTTGTACAGCAGAAGGCTCTCTCAGGGAGGCACTGATCAGGAGGTGAAGCTCATAGCCTTGAAACAAAGATTCAGAAAGGCATGTCTGACCTCAGTTTTATTCCCAGTAAGCTCTTGTCAAGCACTATCATTCCACTTTGCTTGGGAAACTTCCTCCTATGTGTGATTCCTTCCCCATCCACTACGCCTTTATGCTATCTACCCCTGAGAGACGGCCTAGGTACAGCTGCCACCAAAACTCAGCTGATGAATTACTTAATGTTTGTACAGAGTTGTCTAAAGCACTTATAAGTTGGTATAAAATGTTGAGTAAATAACTTCTGAGATTTGTAGCACATCTTGCCTCTTTCTGAGTTTAATTTGGAAAGTAGAAACAAACTGTCTTCAACAAAAGTTGACATGTGAAATCTTCTGATTTTTGCAGAACAAGTGGTGACAGCCACAACATAACACATTTCTTGGAGTTCAAAGTGTCTGCACTACAATTAATTACTTACTGTGCTGTTCATTTTGCATGAACCTCGTCTCAGTAATTGAGCACATCACTGGGAGAGACAAAGTATTAACTTGCTGTTGCTGACTGTATTTGGTTGTGTGTAGACTGCAAAACTGAGTATGTCATTCTTCTAATCCGGTTTGGTTTATTTTGCACAGAGCTTTTTCTTCAATATCTGCTTTTCTCAGCAAGGGAGCACCATGTTTTCTCTGTGTTCTTCAATAATTCAGTTCAAAGATCTTGCTCCTGTTCAGCAGTTACATTGCCTTTCTGAATAATTCTCTTACCAGGGTTCAGAGAGAGATTTCTAATGGTTGCCAATCTGGGACTTAATTGGCTCTTTAGTTTTAGAATAATTTAGTTTTTAGGATACTTGCATAGTACTTATCATCCTGGAGGAGCCTTTGTCATGTTAGTAGAGGTGGGGCAGTGGCTTGACACAAGGAAAGACATAATCAAAGGTATGTCTCTTGCACAAAAAAAAAAAGAGAAACCCAGATCATAAAGAAAAATCAAAATGCTTAACCTTGTTGTTTTCTCTTTTGACTGCATGAACCCTGACTTACCATTTGTACTATCACAGCTCTGAGAGGAATAGCAGAGAGGGCTCTTGCTCAGCAAGGTAACTGCAAACCCTCCCCTGCATTGGGAAGTCAATTGAAATCTCCCAATACCTACACAAGCACTTTGACTACATTTATGCTATATAGAAGGCAGGAATGACCTCTTTCGCTTGTATTTTAAAAAAGAAGTTACTACTGTGTTTTGAGAAAGGAAGAGTTCCCTCATGTTGACATGCTCTGGATCTGCTACCACAGTAAGATACTGAAGGATGGAGGAATAAAAAATGCTCAACCTGCTGCTCTTGCTGGGGCACTCCAGGACAGATTCCTAAGTACTTGGGAAACTTTAAGGTTAAACAAGGAGATAGCCGGTTAGTTTAATGCCTCTAAGCTTGAAATGCAGCTATCTGTGTGTATTCTGGATTGTGGCTTTAGATTTAGAGCCTCGATTCTGTGTCAAGACTTGCCCCAGGCAGCGAGGTCCTTAGCTGGAGCTGTCCCCAGAAGCCCAGCTGGTACACATCAGGAGAGATCAGCTATACTCACAGCACCACAGCACATGATCCCACTGCCTGTAGGCAGAAATAATTTTGCTCACTGTTGAAATGAGCTGCTCTAGAGCAAGCAGATGAAGAGGATGCCGAAGACAAAGTAGTGTTTATGGTGACGTTTACATAGGATTTAGGTAGGGATTCTTTCCTAAGTGCACTCAAATGTGCACTCACACCCCTAAAGCCAACCATATCCTGGGCTGCATCAAAAGCAGCATGGCTTTTGATGCAGCCCTGTTGAGGGAGATGGTTCTGCTCCCCTACACTCTTATCTTATGAGATCCCACCTGCAGTGCTCTGTCCTGCCCTGCACCCCCCAACATAATAGAGACATGGACACCTTGGAGCAGATGCAGAAGAGGACCACAAAGATAATCAGAGAGGTGGGACACCTCTCCTTTAAAGTCAGGCTGAGAAAGCTGAGATTGCTCAGTTCAAAAAAGAGAAGGCTCTGGGGAGACCTTTATTGCATCCCTCCAGGACTTAAAGAGGGAATTTAAGAAACACTTTTTAGCAGGGCCTGTTTTAATATGACAGGAGATTTGTTTCTTAAAGAAAAAAGAGGGTAAATTTAGACTAGACATAAGGAGGAAATTCTTTACAGTGGGGGTGATGAGGCACTGGAACAGGTCGCCCAGAGAAGCTGTGGATATCACATTCCTGGTATTGTTCAAGGTCAGGCTGGATGAAGCTCTGAGAAAGCTGGTCTAGTGGAAGGTGACCCTGCCTGTAGCAGGGGGGTTAGATCTGGATCACCTTTCAGGCCCCTTCAAACCCAAATGTTCTGGGTTTATGATGCTAAACCAGCTAACAGTAGCGTGGTTTTTATGTCTTTGATTTTTGTAATTTATCTCAATAAGGTTTCTAAAAAGTGTTATAGGCTCCAATTCTAACAAACAAATTTTACCCTTAGTAACTCTCTTGTCCATCCTTCTTACCTTGGCTTTTTATATTTACCTTTCTATTCCTGTACCTGGAATGAGTTTAGCGCAGGAATCATGAGCTTGTGGTAGCAGCACCTATAACAAAGGGTCAGAATGGATCAAAAGGAATGGAGCAGTATAATAAGGAAAGGTTCTTTGTGCCTCTTACACTTCCTATTCCTCCTGAAAGAATTTAACTGAAGGCAGGGACATGCATTTCTTCAGGTGCATGTGATGCACTTGCTGGGAGAGTTCAATTCTCCTGGGCTGACCACCAAGCACTTCCACCCTCATAAATGTTTATTGAGAAATTAAAGTCATATGAATGCTGGTTTATTTCTCTTTCTGGAATAACATCAAGTGACTTCATATCTTACTGAGTCAATCCAAACTTGTTAGTCCTTTAAGAAGCCCTTCTTGGATGACAGCCCACGATAGCACTATTTTCCAGGGCCAAGAAATAAAGCTTAAATTATTTAAAGTGTGAAAGATAGGAAAAAATGTTCACATTCTACTCTATAAATACAAAAAAAAATTATAGGGCTTTCAGCCAAATACCATGGTACACTAGAAATTCTTATGCCACATATGCATAATAATTCTTGTTAATGCTAAATGGAACTGTTGTTACTGATCATATTTAGTTTGGAAGAGATCAGCAGTGAGTAACTGTGTTCTGTAAAATGCTCAGTCTTATTCTGGAATTCAAATGATAGTTAAAGAATATCAGGTGGTGCTTTTTTATGCACTTTTTTTTCTGCTGGAAAAAAGAGTTAGTTAAAAAAGTCAATTTCCTTTTATCAAGTATTTATCTTAGAACTCTTTCAGTTTATATACGCCATTAAATATTCTCTAACTCAGGGTAATCTAATAGCCTGCTGCTAGAATATAGAGGCTAGGTTAATTACATGGAAGATGAAGACCACAACTTCAAATCTTCTGTAGTAATTGATGTGACGTATGTTCCATGTAGGTACCATACCCACCACATTTTCTGAAATCTTATTCTTCTGGTAACTTTCAGTAAAAGGTTTTTATGAGCTCATTCTGCTGGTAGTGATTCCTCCCATCAAGAGGAAGTTCTTCTGAACCCTTACCGTCTGGTTTTGCAGTGCCGGTTTCTGACCTTAGATTGGTATTGTGTGCCCAGTGAAACAGAATGGGGAAGGCATTCCATCTGAGGTACTTGGGTGAAACTGGAATAGCAGAAGTGTAATGATGGTGCTTAAATGAAGTACAATGGTAGGAGTTTTAGGACAGAATTTACTGCTGTTAACTACAGCATGTTAAATGACCAAGGAGAAGAACTGGTCTTTCATGCTTTCTACATGCTCTGTGACAATTTGTGTAGCCTGGGTCTTCATATCCCAAACTCCCTGTGCCCTAAGCTGCAGTAAACACCTCAATGGTCTCACCAGGCTGAAACCTATCTCAAATCCTCCATCCTTGCTCCCATCTGAGGTCATCTTGTGAATCTGATTTGTGCCATCTCTACACCATGGCATTCCTTGCACTCATGTGGCACTTCTCTCACTGTTGCCAAATTCTGCTCCTGAGTATCTCAACAGCATGACTTCAGTGGAGCTGTCCCTTTGCCTGCAGCTTTCCCATCACCAGCAAGTGTTCCTTCTCTCCTAAGAAGGTGAGTCTAGTCTTGCTATGGTGGTGGTGATGCAGCCATATTATCCATTTACCCCTTGTCTTGTCATCCCTGAAAATGAGCAGAAACAGGAATGGGAAAAAACCCCAGACCTATCCTGTCACCATGTCCACACACCAGTATTGCTGCCACCATGTCCATGGCTGTACTGCCTTTTTTAATCCCACTGGCCTTTTCTTCTTTTATTCCCAGCAGTTCCTTCTCAAGGCTGTGCTATTCCTAGTGCTATTCCAAGGCTGTGCTGGACCTAGTGGAAAGGAGACAGCTTCTATAAGTAGTGAGAAGGGAAGGAAAGAGAAGAGGAAGAGATAGCAATGGATTACTTTTTTTCTCTGCTTTCTTCTATTTTGACAGACTCAGATTTAAGGAATATTTCTCAGTTTACTGGAGGATGGCTACTAGGCAACTGAGAAGGAGGAGACCTGATTTTTCCTATGTGTTAGGCTGGGTATTTCCAGCAGAGTTAGGAAAGAACTAATATCACTTTTCAAGGCTCTGCTCACTAGAGCACAGCCATGGTCCCCCATGTTGAAAAGGGGTGTTCCAAACTGGAAGAAGTGTGAGGAAGGAATTGTATGGTCAGGAGATGACCATGCTGCACAGGGGGATGGGAGGAGGATGTGTGCACTGTGCAGCACTGCACAGAGAGCTGAGTAGCTGTGCTATTGTTCTAAATTTAAAAGCAATAGGATGGTGTCAGCATCTTCTTGCAGCCAACTTAGCTGTGCTGAGTGGCAGCACTAATTAGCACAGGAACACTGCTGTGCTAATGCAAATGTGCAGGACTAAGCAAGGATGGGTGAGCTGAGCCAGGTGAAGGCACTGCTCTGCTTCAGGCTACCCCTGCTGCACGGCTTAGATGCTGAAAGAGCTTGGCTGGCACAGCCTACCTGTAGGGAGACACTGTAGGGAGAATCATTTACTGTTCATAAGTACTTAGGTGGGAAAGCATTAGAGAAGGAGAGAGATTAAGTGAGTTGAAGAGCAGGCTTGGCATAATAACAAAGTGGGAAGGATTTTTTTTTATTATTTAATTTTGTACTTTAAAAGGTGATTAGAGAGCTCCGATGGTGATATTGGTGATTCTTTCAGAATTAGTATAAATATAAGAACTTCAGGGGGGTAAAAAATTAAGAAATATTAAAATGAAAGGACAGAACACTTCAGCAGTATCAGTGGTTCTGTTCATTTTAAAGGTGCTTACTAAAGTCTGAAACAGCTGTGTCAGGTGCCCTGATAGAAGTCTGAATCTTACTGCATCAAAGGTTTTGTTTCTGCTCTTCCCTCCTCCCCACCTTTAAGTAGGTTTTTGTTCATCTAGTTCGACAGATAGCTTTCCTGAACAGAACCAACAGCAGCTTTTGACATTATTGTGGTTTCTGCAGCAAGCTTCCAGTGTGAAACAATCCTGAAATATGAATGCAGTGGTTCTCTATTTGTCTCTTTTGGAAGTAATGCTAATTAAAATTTTAACTTGAACATTTAATGGCTAATTGTTGAAGAGATGAATAGGAAAAAATATTGTGTTTGAAACCCAGACAGGAAATTGCTCCAGGGAGGAAAATGAAAGGGGTAAAAAGCAGCAGTGGTCAGGGAGAAGGGAAGAGGGGAAGGGGAAAGTGTAGCACTGTTAATGGTCCAAAAGGCCATCTCATTTTCATCCGGAATGCTGTCATGAGAAACTTAAGACACTAGAAATAAAATGAACTTTCACAGTTAAACATTAGAAATAGAATGAAATCACACAGTTCTGTGAGAATGAGAGTAATTTACCTTTGTGCAGCCTGTTGAAGTTTCTTGACCTACTTTTGTACCAAAACCAGCAGAAAATAATTGAAATATTTAAAATTTGGGATTCTGTGTTGGCTGAGTTTGACATTGATAGTGGGCATCCTCTGCTCTGTTTGGGAAGCTGAAGTTTTTGCTCCTTTCCTAGTGGTTTTCCAGGGGAAATTGCAAAGGTTCTGGCATTCCACTTGATCTGAAGCCTTTAATTAGAGTCAGACACAAGGCTGAAAGATGCCTTCAACCATCCAAGGTCATAAATGCCCAGACTCACTCTGTGCACTGTGAGTCCTAGAGCAGATCTCATTTGTCCATACTCACAACCAGAAATTAAGGAGTTCACTTAGTTTTTAAAATCCATACGAAAAAGTTGGTATGCATTGTAGAATTTAATGTGTGACCATAAATTAACTTGGAGAAGGGGAAGTGATAATCCACTTGAGATAAAATTTTCTATGCACTGCTACAGCCTCATTTTGATGCAGATTTGATTCCGTTTTCAAATCTTCATACAATGATGATCTATTTCAGATACTGTGTAAACCAAGATTTGATTATCTGCACATGAGTTCAGACAGGGCAGAAGGCAGAAAAGAGTAATTCTCTTATAAAAAAATAAAATTGTTACCTTCACAGTTATTGAATCTCTGTTTGAAAAGAAAAGAGCATAATCAAACAATTAGCTTTTCATAACCAAAGATAACTGTGAAGAAGCTAAATCATGCATTTGATCTCTCTGCCAAAAGTAACAGTTGAAAGATAAGCTTTCTTCAGAATAGGGAAAGTGACATTTCAGAAATAGTGTTGCTTCCACCTTTTCTCCCCTTTTCCCCTTTGTCAAGAAAATAGAAAAACAAGACCAGATCTAAAGAAATATACAAATATGGAGCTGATAGATGCCAGCTTTAGAGCAAAACAGAAGCAAAGGAGAAACTCTAGAGTGTTATTATTCAAGTGTTATTTCTATACTTCTTTCCTACAGCAAATTTGTGTATGTTTGGGTTTTTTGTTTGGGGTTTAGTTTTGTTTTGGTGTTTGTTTGTTTGGTTTGGTTTTTTTTCTTAGTAACAGTGGTTAAGTCTTCACCAAAACTTTGGTAAGACTATAGATGAAAATCAAACTGGAAGCAATGCTGTGGTATGTGGCTCTCTCTGAAGGCTTATAATTTGAATTCATGGGGTCTTGGTCAATAAGCAGATAAGAGTGACTTGAATGCAACACATTACATCTATGAGAAAAAAGGATGGCAGGTTAACAGTTGTTTACCTGCAGCTGGTCACGAACTATTAATGGTCTTGTTAAAACTCTGTCTTTGGTGAGTCTGGCAGCCCTCTGTAGGTGGGAAAATAATTAATTTCATTTAAAGTTGATAGCTATGAAATTAACACGCAGAACCTAGAAAATATTGAAAAGGAAACCCAGGTTACATAGCAGATTACATAATCTGTGCTTTCCTCCATGTAGTCTGGATATGCATGTTCTACTTTTCAAAGTGCGGAGGTGAAACAAACTGAGACTTGTTCATTACTAACTACTATCAGGATAAGTAAAAGACTGTACCCAGATTATGTTTTCTGGATAACAAGGATGGGGAAAAAGCTAACACTTCCCTGTCAGACTGTGTTCATGGATTATTATCATCTAAAAAATCCCACAGTTGTTCACTACCTCAAGTATCCAAATTAATGTGTTCTGACCACTGAATGCAATTCTGTTTCCCCAACAAATCAGATTTTAAACAATTACACCCTCAATACTTCACATGGATGCTTTCCTGCAGTTTGATTGAATATCCCCATCCCTTTCCAGTAGGAAAATCCTTAAAAACTGATGGTAAAATGTTCCAGTAAAAGGCATTTGAAATAATTTCAATTTTTTTCCCTTGCTTTCAATATATGATAATTTCCTTCTTGCTTTGGAAAGACTTAATTTCAAATTCATTCCATATTGGTTAGTTAGAGACATAGTATGATATATTTTGTTCTCTTCCCCCAAGAACAGAACAAATAGGAGGTGATTAGGACTTTTATTTCACTGAATTTCTTCAGGAAGCCCAGCCTTTTGACATAATTAGTTGTTTTGCACTATAAGCTCATTCAATCCTTTAATTTCTCCACATAGGAACAGGCTGTGGAGTTCTCACATTGTCTGAGTGTGACTTGGAGTTGAAGAGAATTAAAACTCAACTAGTTCCTTGGAAAAGACCCTTCTGATCCCAGTGTTGCTAAAGATGTGAAACAATGACATGGCACTTACACTAGATCATCACAGAGCTGATCCATAAATCCCTGGGCCATTGTCTTCCAAAGAAATTTGGAACAACACCAGTGTTCTAAAGCATGGAACCAACTCATGTAATCAATATTTTTTCTGTTCAGGTGCATCCTGTAGCTTTATGTACAAATGCAGTATGAAATGATGAAGTGCTTCCCAAGGCAGAAAATAAATTCTAGATTTTTGTTCCAGAAACAGTATTTTGGGTAACCTGCATCCCTAGATTACTTTAGTTAATATAAAAACAGAAAAAAAGTGAAATTGTGGAATGAGGTTTGAATTAAACATGCATGGATGCACTTTGAG
Source organism: Zonotrichia albicollis (assembly GCF_047830755.1). Lineage (NCBI taxonomy): Eukaryota > Metazoa > Chordata > Aves > Passeriformes > Passerellidae > Zonotrichia > Zonotrichia albicollis. Next base: position 33,291,455 of record NC_133824.1, on the reverse strand, counting down.
TATTATTGCAGGACTGAGAAAGTCCTAGTCCTTAGGAGACTTGTCATTAAATTAGCCCAGCTTTACAGTGTATGTCTGCCTCCAGCCTGCCTAGTTCCACAGAAACTGTGACATCATCTTCTGACTTAAAGTCTTTAAAAGGTGTTGAGGTTAATACAAGGTAACAAAGGCAAGAATGAGCAAAAGCCTTGCACAACCTTGTGGACTACACAGGATCTGTTTTCTCACTTCCCTGTCTTCTCCCTAAGTGTTTTGTAAGCTACTGCAAATTCTTTATTCTCTTTTCCTGTGATTTCTCTCTTGTTTGAAAGCTTGTCTGTATCCATGGCTTGACTTGTCTCCAGAGCTGTGTGTGCTTGTGGGCTCAGAACTGTGCCGTAAGACTCTTACAGGTTTGCTGCCTTTCTGGTAGCAGTTATGTAATTGCAGCAACATGAGTTTTACATCAATAACTCAGGCTCAAGGTGAATAAAATCCTTTCAAAAGGCAGACTTGGGTTAAGAAAAACCATAGAACATCTTGGCAAGAGAAAAGGTCACAGACTGCCTATGCAACAGGCAGGGGACCTGAAATAGGTTCTTTAACTCAAAATAACTTAAACCACTATATCCTGATAAGATCTACATATGCAATACTGTTGGTTACATATTTCGTATTCTAAGAAATTTTCTGCCACTTCAGAAGCAAAGAGTGGAAACCAGGAATGCAGTGTAATAATTGGAGAAGTGTGTGATGTCAAGTACAATCCACTTTAATAGGCACCAGAGCTACTGCACCACGAATTATATTAGTCTCATGTCTTTTGTGTGAAGCCTTGTCAAGCACATCTCTGGCTTAACCCAGTATTGCCCAGTCTAGCTGTGTCTCAAGCCCAGTCTAGTTTTTTCTCAAGCTCCAACCCCATTCACCCCAGACACAGAGGAAGGAAGGGCTGAAGCTGGACCATGACATTCTGTCTTGAGACATGTAAAACCAGAAGGTCTATCACCTGACCTGGCACATTCAGGGTCATAATATAAGAAAGAGAGGTGTTCTCTTTGTGGTGTTGCTTGGTCTCCCCAGCCTGGCTGTGGCCCGTACCTGTGTGATGTTGAGATCCTGAAGGTGAGTGGGTGAGAGCTCACTGCAGGCTCCAGGTGTGCAGAGTGTGTTCAGTCTCTGTTAAGGGCTCTTTGCTGCCTGTAAGTCACATTACCTCAGTGTGGTTATAATTGCTAGAGAATCAGCTGTGCCATGAGTGACTTCACAACATTCAGGCAGAGAAAGATTTAATCTTTCTTCTTCTACCAATGTCAGCACAAAGAACTTGATTGTATTATCACCAGAGTGGAAAATACTGTCCCCTGCTGAACACACTCAATCACCTCCTGACACTGGTTTTTGTGAGTGCTTCTGCTCACCTTCTTTCCTGAATGGAACTGTATGTTCCATCAAATTTAATTCTTCATTATTTTTTTGTTAAATGTTTGATATTGTCAGCTACAGAGTTTTCCTCCCTCACTGCTTAAAGCATGTGATAGCTTGTTAGGCCACATTTTATACCATATTTTTACTCCCCACAGTCTCAATAGTGTCAGGTTGTCACAACAAATAAAACTTTTGCAACACCTTCCTGAAGGGGTGTATTCCTTTTTGTTTTCTTTTATTGTTTTTTCATTCGGAAAGGTTGAATCAGGTAACAGCTACAATAGAAGAGCTACTTAAGAAACTGTTATCTAGCATGGGTGCTGGCTCCATGCTCTCCTTTAAACTGACCCCAAGATGTACAGCCACCCACTGAGAAGCTGAGAAAGGTATTTTACTAACTTATCATTTGGTTATGTCACTTTCAGCCTGTAAGTAATGCCATCAGGATTGAAAACACATTTAACCTATTTTCTGAGGCGTTTATATACTCTTTTCTTTAAGCAAGGTTCAGCTGAAACTGTGGCTAGGGTCTTATTAAGTTAAGCCCTGCCTCTTCAAATAATTTCCTTTTCAAAAGGTTATTACTTCCATTCCATCATCGCCAGTGTTGAAGGAAAAGCCGCTGTCCAAGCAGTCTTCCTTTAACACTCAGTTTATGCCAGCTGGACAGGGTATCCAGTAAACATCAGGTGTAGGTTTTTCTATCATTTTCACTTCATCTTACAGTAATTGGGCATTGATCTAGGGTCTAGATTTTCAGACCATTGTTTCTTTTGTCAAGCTGGCTTATGAACCAACTTCCAGTAACATAGTCCAGAGAAAGGCACTTTCCTCTCCTAGAACGTTCAGATACCAAGTTCTCCCTCCAAGCTGCTCAACCTTCTTCTGTGTCTCAGTAACCTCCAAGGACATCACAAGTGGCACAGAAGTGAGATGCAAGTGAGATCACAATCCTCAGGTGATTCCGACTACAAACCTCTGCCCCTTCCAGGGCTTCCTTCGAGCACAGGATTCCTCTGACTGCTGAAGCATGGAATCTGCTTGCCTGAGCCTAGTAGGAGGGCACAGGGCAATTCTCAAGATAAAAGTTGTATTGCTGCACTGTGTTAATTGTAAACATTGCATTTTATTTGAAATTAAGAAAAAAAATTATTTGTGTAATGCTCAATAGTGTGCATAGGGATATTGCCTATGAACAAGACATCACAGCTGTGGTTCTGCTCTCTTCTCACCCCAGATGTTTCCCTACAGCTTCATGTCTGGCTGGGACACCTTGTAGCAATTTACAAGCAGCTGAGCCAAAAGATGTGCAACAAAAGACAAAAATATTGAAAATTAGAAACTAGGGGGCATGTAGTGCAGCGAGCTGCGTCGTACATGTACATGAACATCTTTGATATTTCATGATAATAATCAGGCGAAAACTCCAATAGAGATTCTGCATTTGCAGATTTAAAAAAGAAAAAATTCCCCTGTGTACATAAAGATTCCAATGGTCATAGGCAAAGCTAGAACCGTCTCACTGCTGACAAATACACAAAACTGACTCATGGAATCACGTTCTAAAACAAACTTCCCCTCTGTGACTGTGTTTATGTGTTAGCCCTTGAAAATTCCTTCTTGAGACCTCTGAGCATTTCTGATGCATTCCCCTTGGCCCATTGATTCTCAAGAGCATATTTAAAGACCTTAATAAATTTCTCTTTTGGGTATGCCCCAGAGGCAGTTCTCAAATGCTCCCAGCTTCTCAAATACTCTAAGTAATCTGAGCTCATTCTCTGTGCCTCAGTGATGATTAAATCCATGCCATTTTTGAGTCTGACCTACATTTTGGCTTCAACCTTTCAACCTTCATTTTTTAGGCATAGAGCAGTTTTTCTTCAAATGGGAAAAATGTGATTTTATTTATCATCTTTTTATTCAAATACCTGTGGCTTTTGTTTAGTTAGGAAAAAGTATTTCCAAACTACCAATAAAATCAGTGTTTTAGACAGAATTATTAGAACAGTTTGGTGAGTGGTATCTGTCAGGAAAGACGCCAATACTGTATTTGGAAACCATGATTTTTCTGTACTGTGATTAGTGAATGAGTGAATGAGTCAGAATCATATGGGCGTGTCCCACAGTCATCAGCTGGGACTTGGCAAGTTCTGGAACACAAGACTAATCACAGGAAATCCAAGAGACTTTCTGTGGTACATGCCAAGAATGAGATCTGATTAGCTTTAAAGTGGTTCAGATAGATGTTTAGTCTGTGTTGGACTGGTTTTAGATTGCCCTTTCTTGGACTACCATTTACTTGTACAAAATTAGCCTCTCCTAATGATACTCTTTTTAGCAGGATCTAAGGTTGATAAGTCAGTTGTGATGGGAAATATCATTAGAAGAAAAAAAAATATGAAATTAACTTTTCTTGCACATATTCCAATTATTTAATTTCTGTATTTTATTTTATGTTATTTACAAAAATTGTTACTAGACATGATGGAGCTTATATTTAATTCCATCATTAGTGATGTGTTAAATTTGCTGCTATCACTCACATTTCCAGACACTTTTACTGTAGAAAATGGAAGATAATTGGTACTTCAGGCAGGCTACAAATCTTTCCTGGCAGCTGTGTACCACTCACAGTACAGTGATTGCAAAAATTAGTTAATTCAAGAGGAATATTATATTCCTTGAGCCCTGGCATAAATCTCTCCAAATTCTGCAGGCATTACTGCCATCAAGTTAAAAGATAGATTTCCACCAGCCTACTTGATTCTGTGCATTCTTCCTGATTTAGATGCCACTTTTCTATAACTGATATATGTTGCCTGTTAGGTCCTCCAGAAGAGACTTTAAATGGAAGGAGTCAGGAATATTGGGCTAGTCTGTTGCTTTTATTTACCGATCTTCTTAGGGCTGTAAATTCGAAACTGCTGGTGTTTTCTACTTCATTACCTTTGCAAATGAAAACTAATGAGGGTGCAGTGTTTATGTATTGATAAGAGTCTGTCTTTTCATACATTTGTGATGCTTTTCTATTTTAGTGTTAAGAAAATGACTTTAGAAATTTCTCTAACAAACCTAAAAATTTTTTTCAATATTCACCCAAGGAGAGTTCATCTAGATTTGATACAATTGTCCACGCAGCCTTGTGTTCATAAACTTTTACCAAATGTTGTACTTCAAGCATCATTAATTTTCATATTTTTTATGACAAACCCAAGATTCAAGAACATAATACAAGATACACCAGTATTTTTAGACCAGTTAAAATCTCCCTAATGTCAAACATTGCCCATGCAAAGCCTCAGATGAGGGGGTTTCAGAAAAAAAACAAATCTGTTGTTGCAGCATACCTGCATGTGGAACTTTGGCTCTGCCTAAGTTACTCAGACCTTGACCACTTCTTGTGGACCAGGAGTTAACCTCAAAATTATACTTACATATGAAATAATTGTAATCAAGTATGCATTTTTGGTCTACAATGTTGAGCACAAGCAAAAAGGTACAGCCTATTTTGAGGGGTAAGTCTAAACTGAGTTCATAATGCGAATAGAACAACTGTGCGAGGGAGCAAGGTTCTCTCTGAGAAAGCTCATCTTATTTGCTGACTGAACTGGTTTGCTACTAACTAAAAGGGGAACAAATCTGCGAGCCTAATAGTGCCACTCTTGTGGTGGGGACAGCCATCAATGAATTTTTCCAAGTTCTTTTCATTTACAGAAATTAATGCCAGAGGTTATGATAGTCAAGTGAGGTAATGGTTGATCTCCTTGTTTTGTTAATTGGTTTGGATGGGTTTTTTTGATAACACAGTACTCTATTATAATAGTCTTCTTGTTCTATTACCTAGAAGAAAATAAGCTTCATTGTTAAAGCCATGGAATTATGGTTTTGTTATGAATTTTGGCAGAATGTTGGGAAAATGCATTTTCAAGAAGAGTAACTACTTTGCACAGAAAAACTGTTGTTACAATAAACCATCACAGCTGGCAAAATTCAAAACGTGGGCTCTTCACAAAGTTACAACAATTCTTTTACTGAACTGGAACTGAGAGCAAGAGAATTGAGAGCAAGCTGAAGACAGGAGATGATTCTCATATCCTATTGCAAAGTGAGAAATTAGCAAGGCTTCAGATGTTGGGCTGAAAGAGATTCTCATCAAGACCTGTTACTGGCTAGCACAGGAAATATAATTACACTCATTCCCATGAAAATTCCCATCTTGGAAGATGCAATTATGAACATCAATAGTAGAATTAAGAATTTTGGCTTCCTCTGATTGAACTCATATTCAAAGCAGGAAGATTTATAGTACAATCCTCTTTTTTTCTTTTCTTTTTTTGTTCGTTCTTTATTTTTCCCCGTTAGATAGCTGTGCAGGAGCCATGGGATTTGAAACTTGATAGAGCCTCTTGCATGAGACAGATGAGTGGGTTGTTGTATAGAGGTTCAGCTGATGCAATGCAAGCACATTGATACAGCATAGGCTATGAATGAGGCGCATATTTTTAAACTCAGCTCTCTGGTGATCACTGATGAAAAAAAGTTTCTGCACAAAAGAGGAGAGTAGGCATAATCACCATTGCACCTAAAACCTGCAAACCCACAGAGAATAGCTAAAAAATATTTGAGCGTGTTTTTCTTGAAAAAAAGAATTATTGGGCTGTCTGAAAATAATTTTGAGAAGAGTTGTTTTCGAAGTACCTGTTTTTTCCATTAGTTTTCCATTAATTCTGATAAAATATGCCTTTATGAGTTTGTATTATTGAACCACACAAAGTACTGCGTGCTTTACAAAGGTGTATAATGATGTGTATGAAAGAATATAAAAAGAAGTTGAAAACATGCATGAATATGCAAATTACTAAAGCTGGTGAGTCATTCTGGTCATTTTAGAGAGGTAACAGGCACAGCTCAGATAAGAAATTGCAAGATCCTAAGCTAACAGGAAAGAAAAGCTGAAGACAGAAAACAGCCCAGTAAATTCTGCTTCTTGTGACAAATGCCACAAGCTGAAGAGAGGCTTTGTGCTTGAAAAAGTGAAGCAAATGCATTAACAGCTTACAGGTAATGACAATTAATGCTCGCAGCATGAACAAAGAATGGCAGCAGTATTGCTGCAGATAAGGAAACTCAGGGGAGTAATGGACAGTTTTGGACAAAGTAGAAGATCAGTATTCAAGTCATCATGATCCCAAAAAATATTAGTACAGTAGAAGAAACACTGATAGGGTTAGGTAAGTGGGAAAAACTGAATATTTTGCTTCCATGCAGGCTTATTACAGTTGGCTGCACTGAGGAGGCATATGAGACAAATGCATGGGTAAATAACAAATGTTTGAAGTAGTAGCTGCTAAGACTGCATAGAATAAAAATGCATAATTCATTAAAATATGCAACTTTTTGGAAGGCTGGGTACTCAAGACACAAAAGAAAATATCTGAAACATGTTCCAGGATTTAGGGAGGCTTTCTAAAGAGAACAGATAGGAAGAGGAGAAGCCTATTTCTAAAACCCTTCCAGAATTCTGGACTCTCAAAAATGAAAGGAAAAAAAGGAAATAAAAAGAAGTGAGGCCACTTCCCTCAAAATTACAGAACAAGAAAGAGAACCAATAGACATGACATTACATAACAGTCACTACAGACAAGAGAATTAATAATAATGTGAATGGTTTTAACCAATTAAATAAGCATGTTCTTAAATGTCTTCACATAGTAAAAATGTCCCTACATGGTGGCAAATAGTAAGGCTGTTAATCATAGAAAGATAGACTAGGAAGCCCCTCATTTCCTACAGCTTGTCTATGCAGGAACAAGTGAATTCTTCTCTGGCAGGATTGCTGCATGTCAGGTACAATTTTTACTGGTTTACATGGACTAATGCTTGAGAGGTTGTTTTGTCCTGTTAACTCCACCACTACAGATGAGTTGCAGATCTCCAGCTGAAATTCTAGGTACTTGATCCCACTTTCATCATTGTGCATGATGCAAATGCTCCTTCTTGAAGTCTGCAGAATTCCCACTCCTCACCGTAGCTTGCTTAGGTGCTGTTAGCACTGAATACAAAACCTGCAAGAAACAGCAGCCTCTGTGCTGCTTTAGACAGACACCGTGTTTTTGTTTCCTCAGGGCACCAGAGGAACGGCTGATTGCAATTGCACTGGCAGATGCCTTTCCTTCTCTGCTTTGAGGCTTTTCTTGTTTTGTGGCTGCAGCTCAGTGAAGTGAGAGGAATGCCTTCTCCGACATGCACAGTTTTCCAGCGGCTCAGATAAAGCCAATGAGCAAACATGTACTTCAGGGTAAAGAGTGTCTTTACAAATATATGTCAGGTTTTGTTCTCTTTCGTGTGCAGAGACCAAAGATGAAGTGACAGATTGGCTAGACGTTCAAAATGTGCTGATTTTTTCTGCAACCTGAAACATCAGAGCTGGGCAGGAAGAAGGCCACAATCAGCTGTAATAGGATCACTACAGAGCTAATGTACAGCATGTTTATGCATACACCCTTTTTTAAATGTAGTGCAACATAAAATACACTGAATTTTGCAATTTGTTTTCTTTCCCTAGGGTCAAAAAGTCTTTTACATTCATTAAGTACTTCAACAAACTAAAAGACAACTTTCTCTGGAGTAAGATCTGAAAGCTAAATAGGACAGGTAGACAGACAGACAAAACTGCTCTATCCAATTGAAGCTGAAGAGTCCTTCAGAATTAAAAAACTTCTTTGGAGTTGTGTGTTCATGGGCACATAAGAAAACTTCTCTTATCAAGACACATTTTAGTATTGAAAAACCCTGTTGATCAGAGTTTTTTTTAGGCAGGCAAAAATAAATTATTAGGATGTTCCTAAAACATCACTAGATTCTGCGAAGGAGTTCTAGGCATGTATCTGGTAAGTTAGTATGTTCCCTCATGCCTTTACAATCAAGGTTAGGAGAGGCACACCTCATTAACCTGCATAAACTATTAAGAAGCAGCAGAAAAGAAAGAGTCCCAAGGCTGACTGTCCTTCAATTATTACAGCTTTCCTGCTAAAAGTAAAATTAGAAAGACGAAAATGCAATTAAACCCTAACCACACTACAAGTTGAAATCTTTACTTTGAATTTCTCCATAATTTTGTTCTTCAGTCAATACACTTCATATCAAATTAATCCTGGAGACACTACTCATTCTCTGTCTGAAGACTAGAAGATCTCCCACTCTCCAGATTTCCAGTTTCCTTTCTCTTTATATTTCACTTCCCCCCTGTAGTAGCCAGTTGTAATGGGTAAGAGATTCTAGGGTGGGACTGAGGAAGGTTCATGAAATATCAGTGGCAGTAACAGAGGGTCTGGGTCTGTGTTCTTATGCTCACAGAGCAGGAGTAATCAGGTAGCAGCAGCCCTCAAGTTCAGCTCTTCTGTGAAACAGTTCAGTAGTTGCTGTGAAGTGTGGTGAAATACTTTTTTGGTTTTGGGGCACTGGGTTGTGTTTGAAACTTATGTTTACATTGGTTGATCTTCTGTGGGCTCTGATGGGAAGCAGTCCCTCTCCTAGGTATTCCAAAGTATGTTATCTGTTGAGTTTTCACTCTGGCTGTTTGTTCCATATAGGCAGATTATGAAATAGTCATTACAGGTGTTTACACCTGAGATTGTAGATAGTTACAGACTGCCATAATTTAGGGCCAGAAAAATTTTGCTTCTGTGAGCAGGCTGGAATCTCCCACTTTGTTTAAGCGATGGCAAAAGTGTATTAAACTACCTATGGTACTATATTACTGTGTACAACCTGCTTTATTTCTTTGTCACTGTTTTATTCACTGTCCTAAAAAAGTTTTATTCAAAGTCCTAAAAAAAGTTTATTCAAAGTCCTAAAAAAGTTTAAAAACTTCAAAATTTACTTGAAATACTTATGATACAGAAGAGAGTTAAATTATTTTTCACTGCATGAACTTAGCTAAACACACCACCAATTAGCAATAATCTGTTGTAGCATTGAACCTGAAAAAACTCTAGGAAATCATTAGCAGCATTATAAAAGCAAATCCTACTTGCTTATGCTGTCTAGTAATTAGAATATAAATGGAATAAAAAAATGGGGAAATTATTCTTTAAATTACTTATATTGTTTAATGTATCATCCAGTACTTTCTCTAAATAATTCTAGTGGTTAGCTGATGTTTTTTCTCTAGGGAGATTGCTTCACATCCAAAAGATTTCATTGTCAGGAAGTATTCTTTGGATATTTAATCTCAGTTTTTCTCTACCTAATGAAGTCATTTTTGCAAACACTTCTAATCTGGAGACAAGCAACTTACACTAGCAGTTTGATTCCATCATTTGCTAATTGGAGTAACCTTTAAGGAGACTGCTTGTTTGTTTTCAGTTTCATCCACCATTTGTGTCTTTACTTGTGCTGAGGTAATTCAGTGCTCAGTGGTAAAGTGTGGGAAGTACATGAAATTTACTGAGAATGAATCAACAGTTTATCATATTTTCCTCTTTGCACGTATTACTGAGTCTTTGTGGTGCTGCCAACCACATTTGCCTTCCAAAGTTCTGTTTGCACTACAGAGGCAGCACATGGCTGAAATGGCTTAATTAGTCAAATATACTCAAGGTAAAGCTTACAAAGGGTCTAACTGTGCTCTCTTGGGAGGAAAGGAAAAAGGAGGAATTGGAAACTGGTAGTTTCACTGCTGTTATTTGGTGATTTTTATTTTGTCTCTGCAGCTCCATCACACTCTGCCCAGCTGCTGAGCTTCTGTTTCAGTCATTGCTGAGATGGATGCCACACATTTTTTAACATTTGGTATAAAGGACATCATTCCAGCAGCGCCTCACATAACTGTTTGCACAGATCTCAAAATGCCTGATATACCAACTGGGAATCTGGCATTTAAAAAAGCATATTTTTAATTTGAAGCAGATGAAGTTAACTGTGTGCCATGTCTGCAGAGCCACTTCAGAGCCCTGTACCATGAAGTATGAGTGTTTCTGCTGCAGTCTGTTGAAAGCACTGTTGTGGTACTTTACTATGTATTTTTCCAAACCAAAAAATGGGACAGCAAGTTTTGGTGATGTGTTAAAAACAAAAAATGAAGGTGATGTTTACTACTTTCTAGCACTTTATTTAAAAGAAGATTTCTGATCAATGCTTCTCAATTTTTTTGCAGGGTTATGCTGCAGTTTTAGTTATGATATATTACAAACTCATGTACTAGGTAGAAGTTTGTGAAGTTAAAAAATCTTGCTTACTGTTCTTTGGACTTTGGAGATCATGTGTTCCCAGTGACTCAGGAACCCTGACTTCATCTTATTGTCTTTATGGTGCTGCCAATATTTCTGATATTTTGAAAAACCTAAACTGAATTGTCTAAGCCTGAGATGTATTAGAGTATAGGATTAAAAGCATAGCAATTCACTTTTCAGCTGCTGATCTCAACTGAATCCTGCCGTACTGCTGGACTTGTATCTGTGATTTTGGTTCTTCTCTCCTTACCACATAAAAGCAGTTTTTGAGAATTTCTACAGGCAAGAAATTTGTGTTGATTTGGAGTTATCAGATTCCCTCTATTGGGTGATGCATTCCCTCTGAGGGTCATTTGGCATGAGTATGTTTTCTCCTTCACTTGCAGACCACTTTTTATCTCCATATGTTGACAGACTCCAAATAGAGATGAGAGAATTTTGTCCAATGATTTGAAGAGAAGAATAGGAAGGGGGAAGTCTCTGTTGCATCCTCATGGCCATTTTTTGATTTTTTTATTTTGTTAAGATTCAGGGTGATATCTCCATGGAGACAAAACATTGATGGTTGCCAGTATCTTGATTTTTTTCATTATAACTGTAATAAATATATGTAATTTGCAAGGAGTTGTGCTCTAATACACATATACATAATGTATGTCAGTCATCATAAAAGATTATGTCAAGTGACACATAACAGGAATAGAATCTACATTACAAAATGAGGACTAATTTTGTCTATCTAATTAGGGGCAATGGTGACCCCATGCAGAGAAGAATGATATCTGATTACATGCATAAATACAGATAAAACAGGTTAGGGTATTAATTTTTTGTTAGATTTTCTTTATTTGGGAGGATGAAGGATATTGCAAAAATATTTAGGTGAAAAATTCTTATGCCTATCCATCCAAGAGTTCAGGTATATTTCAAGTGCTCTAAAGAATCTGATTTACTGTTAATTAGAAGGCAACATTCTTCTAGAGCTCAAAAATCCCATTCAATATTTATAACTGTCATCTCTTTTTCTGTACCAATGGTTTTTGTAATTTGTCCTGATAAATTTCGCCAGTGTTTACAAAGAATTCTCATTAATGTTTAGAATGGTCTTATGTATGTTGACTATTTCCAAAGCCTTTGGTTACTAACTTGCACACCAATGATTTACAAGATTATAAATAAATAAAGGCTTAAAGAGCCTTGATCTGAAACTTGGAAATGGACACCAAACATGCATGTTTCTGAAGAAACCTAAGCACCTGGAATTCTGGATTGAGTGGAAAAGCATAGAATGCCTTGGGCATCCTTTGGTTATAGCAGTATTCTGTCCCTATGTGCTGGGAATAAGCAACAGGTACAATAAGCTAAACTGGTTGAACTTTTCTATATAAAAAATAGCTCATAGCTTTTGCAATTAAATACAGTGGCAAAGCAAATGGGTTTTGGTGCTATATACTCGTTCATGACTTCTAGTGATTTGTGAACAATTGGTGTCAGTAATTATTAACAAATAACAAACAGCAATTAATTTGTGGTGGTAATCAAGGATGATTTATCCATGACTTGTTGCTGATCTGTGGTCCATAATTGCTTTTACAAATGATTGGCTTTTGGAAACATTCTGAGGTGTGTTTCAGTGATAGGCAGTTGTTGCCATATGCTGATCAACTGCCAGTGAGTGTCACTGTACTTGTGCAAAATACTGGCTAATAAGCCTGAGTACAGAGCTGGATAGAAGAACACAGGTCAAAAGGGCAGAAAAGTAGCCATAGCACAGCTGTGTACTTTGTGGAGGCCTCTGTCAAGCAATGACAGGCTTCCTGCTGATTGTATAAGGAGAAGGAGTCAGGATGGATGGACAGACATTAACTGGCAGGGAATGGAAGGGTATCATCTTCCTCAAAAGCAAAACAAAAAACCCAACAAAAACCACTCACCCTAAGCAACTTCTTTACTCTTGGCAGTGAGTCAAAGCGGTGAGTACCCTCTTGCTAAGGACCAATTTCTGTCTCTTTCCTTTGCCCTTTTCACGTGCTCATTTCAGGGTGACAAACTTCAAATTGACCAGGCACAGGTTAAAACTCATTGTTAAAACTTTGTGTGTGCATAATACCAGGTCCCCTAACAGAAACCAAATACTGCAGCCATGAGGTAGGAAGGGGGTGAAATCTAGCACCAGTGGGACTTCAGCAGGAGAGCCTTATTGGGTTTGCAGGTGCCAAGCCCTGAGAATAGCAGGATGAGAATGACAGGGAACACAGCCAAAGAATCTCTGGGAAAACACTGCCCCAGCAGCTGAAGTGAAAGGCTTCAAAGCTCTAAGTGAGAGGCAAAATACAGAACTGCAGATAAGTGACCTTTACCATTTTAAAAGCTGAGACATCTCAGGCACTGTGGACAAAGGCAAATTTTATGTTTTAAGATTATCTCTTCACTGTCACTGCTCACTACCTCTGCCAGAGCAGCCAAAATATGCTTGACTGATCAGCATTTAAGGACAAGGCATTCCAATTACTCCTTCTGCCCTTATTGTTATTTCCTGAGTGCATATTTCATAGTTATCTGAGATTCTTTGAGTACTTTTTTTTTTTTGTTCAGCTGTTGTGAGCTGGTTTTTCAGTAGGGAAAAGACTCAGAAAGACGTTGAATGTCTATCAGAATTTCAAGGGTATTTTGCATGTTCTTTTATTCCAGAGCAGGTAGATAACAGCTAAAGTTAAAAATAAACACAACAAAGACCCACTTTCTAATCCTCCTGCATATCTGACAAGCCATCTAGAGATTGAAGTACTTTCAACCTTGAATATTGGGATGGCTTGGGCTGAAATCCAGGAATGGTTGAAAGTAAGATCAGCAGACAAGATATGCCTTAAGTCACTTCTTAAATTAAACATGATACATGAAAGTGTTCAACTCAAAATAGAATTTGGATGAGATTTAGACATCTAAGTTCAAGATCCTGAATCCACAGACCATACCTAACAGCTTAAATGGCTGAGAACTTGTTGGTTTCCACGTTTTCAACCACTAAATGTTTCTTTCAAGTAGTTTTTATTTTAAAACCAACAACAACAACAACAAAAGCCGTGGCTCAGAGATCCTCCATTAAATTTGCAATTGAGAACATGTCCTGATGAATTTCCTTTTGGGAGGAGGGGTCCCTCACAGGGGGGCATTACTTTGACGCTTCTTAATAGAACATGTGCTGAAACCTACACAAACAGCAGCCGATTCAGAAACTGAACACTGCACTTCTAAGGATTCAGTCACCAAAAGAAGACAAAGATTTGATCATTCACAGCCCATAATGTTTTGCCCAAAGATTTAGAAGGACAGAATGGGGCTATCTGGGTTCTATAGATATTTTGCTTCTCAATGAATCCATTAGTGTTCAGATAACTAAAGCGTAGGCAATAACTTTGCTGTCATTCTGTTGTCTGGGGAGAAATAATCACTAGTGACAGTCTGTTTGCAGCTTATGAATTCAGAACTTTGGAAATAGTTTCAAGCATCACATTCTTTGCAATCAGCATGCACAACAGAACATAGCTATGTCCCAAAGCTGTATTTGTATGCAAGTATTTGTGGTTCTCATCTTGAAGAAACAAGAGAACTTCTTTTCAGGGTCCAAAAGAATCAGAATTGCCACAGAATCATATCTATCAAAATTGTTACTTGTTTGATAAAGAAAGGTTGCCCTTTGAAGAGTTCTGCAATAACATACATGTTTATTTTGAGGATGTCAACAACTGAATGTCTTACTTGGAGAAATTTTCCAGACTTACAGGAGAAAATTAGACGTAGACAGGAATTCTGTTAAAAATATTTATGTAAAACTGTTAGTCTATTTACAGTTGATGTCAAGCCAGATGTGGGAGTTGGGAAGTTTCTGGGCTGGTTGCACTTCAAAGCAAAAAAAAAAAAAAAAAAAAAATCAATTTAGGAATAATTTAATAATCTTTGTTTTAATAAGGACCTTATTTTCAGATTTAGAATACAGTTTATTTCAACCTTCCTTATCATTGCCAAGTGTCTCATCTCATTTTGTAATTTTCATTCTACCAAACATTATCACACTGTTCCTGAACCTTTTGCTAAATTTGAATTGCATATGGAAAAAAAAAAAAAAAACTTGCTAGGAGAGCTTATGGAAGGAAAACATGAGTAGGAAACTAAGTTCCAAAGAGTAGGACATAAATTCATAGACAGGGATCCTTACAAGAAATCGGTCTTTTGGTGGATCAAAGTGAAGAGGAGAGAAAATTGTGAAACCCTGTGTAGGAGAGGAATAGGAAACAGGTCGCAATCAGTGTTGGAATTGTGATAGTTGGGCTGAAACTTAAGTAAGTACAGCAGCATTACCTGTCCTATCTCTTTTACCTAAGTTCAGACTTCCATTGGATCAAATGTAATTTCTGGTCAAGAAGTGGTAATTATTTCCCTATGGAGAATGAATCACAAAAAATCAGACTGTCAAAGGCAATGGGTATTTTTCCTTTCTCTGACCCTTTGGCTGCCCTAATAACCTAGCATCTAATTTGAATCTATAATCAGATAAATATCAATAATATCAATGAGTATTTTCACCAGCCATCCTCCCCAGCTACTCTCCTCAATCACTTTAACTCAATTTTTGTATGAATTTGAGAAACTCCTAACTTCTCTTTCAGCACAGTGTAGTTGGTGACTATGTCTTTACTGAAGTAACCAAGATCCATTACACACCCATGGTAACAGGAGGTTGCTTGAACACCAGACAAAAGAAAAGCTTTGCTTTCTTCTGTCTTTGCACAGCATACCATTTTGGAAGACCCCATTGTTTCATGTCCTTCAGATAAAGAGGGGATAGCAAAAAACTTCTCTAATGCATCATTGCTCCTTTAGTCAACAACTCTTTCTCTCTTTGTGCTCTATCTACAAATAATTAACTTACTTTTACTGCTGGATTTGTGTGAATTTTACATTTTACAGCATCTGGAATATTTTGATATCTTTATTGAAAAAGCTGTCTCTTCTTCTGTTTTCCTGAAAACTATTTTTTAAAGTATTGTTTTAGTCCCATTTCCTGCCTATATCAAGGACCATATCCTGTGATTCGATCTCTTTCTGGTCAATTTAATCTGTTCAACTTTGGCATGATTTTTAAAATGTGCCAGCTAGGTTCTCTAAACAATGTTGCTGCCTATTTATTTAAAATAGTAAACCCATAGGAAAATATATTTGAGCACTTTAATTTAATATAAATTTAATATATCCAAGCAGGATAATTTACAAAACAATCTCTAGAGGTGCATAAGCAAAACTTATTAATCATAACCACATCAGGGTACAAAACTGCAGTACAAATATTTGCACTTCTGTCACAGCCACTTATCTGATCTATGCCAAATGCTGACAGATTTTAAAGACAATCGCATTAAGCATTAATCAAGCTTGAAAGATGCAGCTGAGTAACAGCATACTAAAGAGACATCCATTTCTGAAGACAACGGCACACTCCATATATTCAGCCTCCTATTGCCCTGAAAAATGTTTTAAATGTGCTTCAGTCCCATGCTGTTTCCTTGAGTCTTTTTTGCATCTTTTTCTGATGTATTTTCCCAAAGCTTCTAATATCCCACTCCCTGAAAAATTATTAAATACACAGAACAGGGCTTCTGTCTCAATGGTTTCACTTCACTTAAGAACAGTAGCAGAACAAACCAGGTGGACATGTTTTATTTAAACATTTCTCTGCTCCTGTGTACAACACTGATCATATTTCCACCTACATATTCTCCCATGGTAGCATTTTTTTCTTTCTGTGCCTCCATAGCTTCTCTTCTCCATTCTTAATGTTCTATTTTTTTCTTCCATAGCATCTATTAGACCAGACAATTTTATATTAGCTCTGTTCCTATACAAATTCTTCAAGTCCCTGTTTAATACTTTTTCATGACGCCTTCTCACATTATTTCCAGTGATTTCACCCCACCTCTCATTGTGTCTGTAAAATTGCTTGAATTTCTTTTTCTCTTGTACCAATCTTGTTTGCAAAGCAATCAGCAGGTGCTGCTTTATCCCATTACCAGCTGTATTGTCTCAATTACTGCGTGTGTTCTGCGACATCAGAACACTGTTACTGAGGACTGCACCAGGGCAGCCTTCTGTGCTGCTCCCTCAGGCTCTGTCTGGGCCTGAATCCCACAAGGATCTGTTGCCAGTATCCATCCTGACAGACTTTGGCCTGCTTGAATGCCTTGATCATGCAGGAAGGCTTTTCAAATGCAGAGGCCTGGGTCCATGGACGTGCTTTTTGCCATGACACCCAGATGCTATTTCCTTTCAGAGATCATAGAAAGACATGGCACAGCCCACTGGTTAGGATCTTGTGTCTGTCTGCAGGTGAAACAGAGTTTAAAATAATAGAATAATTTGGTTTGGAAAAGACCTTCAAGGTTATCCAGCCCAACCATTAGCATTGCTGTGTTCACCACTAAAATTGTCCCTAAGTGCCACATCTACACATTTTCAAAATATCCTCAGGGATGGTTATATTATTCAACTGCTTTTGCTGTGCAGCCTGCTTCAATGCTTGACAACCCTCTAGGTGGAGAAATTTTTGCTAATATCCAGCCCAAACCTCCCCTAGCAGAACTTGAGGACACTTCCTCTGCTCCTGCTGCTTAGCTGGGAGAAGAGACTCACAGCCAGATGGATACATTCTCCTTTCAGGGAGTTGTAGAGACCAATAAGGTCTCCTCTGAACCTCCTCTTTTCGAGGCTAAACACCTGCAGCTCTCTCAACTTCTCCTCAAAGGACTTGAGCTTCAGATTCTTCCCCAGCTCCACTGCCTTTCTCTGGATACACTCCAGTTCCTCAATGTCATTTCTTGTAGTGAGGGGCTGAGAACTGAAAACAAAATTTGAGATCTGATCACACAAGGGCTTAGTACAGGGTGACAATTACTGCTCTTGTCCTTCTGGACATGCATTTAGCTGAGAAACAAAATATATTATAAAGCTTGATCAAGGAAAGAGCTCGCATTTGATGCTCTTGTAAAATCATCTTTCCTCAGGCTCAGATTTATACAGTCCATGGGCACTGAACAGATCCTTACAGTTTCCACAGAACACTTCCTTGGCTTCACAGGACACGAGGAAGGGGAATTCATTGTGCGATTTTTTTCCTTCATGAATATACTCCAAGCCAACACATTTGGAGGGGACGCAGTCATTCACTAGCAGGGCTCTATACAAAGGAAGAAATATAAAATATCCAGTTACAACCCTCTAGAGAAGTGCCTGGTTTAACACTAGAAATGTGCCAATAGCATTTGGTCAGAAAACTATACCCTACATGATGGAAAAAAAAAAAGAAAAAAGAAAATAATTATCTCTATGTTCTTCCAGACTGGTCAGAAAATCAAGTTGTGGATGCTCTCAGAGATGCAAGCATCTCAGTCAGAATAAGATGTGGATAGAGGTCTGTTTCCAAGGTATTTCCACCTATTTCTGACTCATCCAGTTTTCTAGATATACTTTGGGTCCTAGTCTAACAAGCCATCTTTTGCTGTGAAAGACTGGAGTAGATGACTAATTGAATCACAGGTAGGAGCCCAGCCAGGTTTTCCTTCTGAAATATTTCCATGTCATCCTTGGGTGATCCAATCTGCTTTGATTTGTATTTGTGCATGTACCAGACTGCATCCTGAACATAAAATTTCCTCTATATGAATCTGTGCTCCATCTTGCCACTCAGCAAGACATCGACCTTGTGAATGTCACGGGGTGAGAGCACAGAGGGGGAAGCAGATGGGCAGAGGATGGATGGGATTGAGAACTATGGAGGAACAGCCATGTGTCAAAAGCAATGATTCGTAGCCAAACACTGGCTCCTGTTTGTATTTTCTTCTGCCTGTATGTCTGTGCAGATCTTCGGCTGTCTGTTCTGAAGCATGCAGCTGGCTGGTAACCTTTCCCAGCTGGTGGAAAAGGGAAGCCAAATGTGCTGACAGCCTGAGGAAAAAATGGCATCAGATGCAAGCCACCGAGCTCCAGGGAGAGCATGGGTGCTGGAGCTCTGCTGGCGTGGTGATCTGGTTGTCTCATGATTTGTGGTTTGCACAGTGCCACGGGAGGTGTGTGTGTGGAACTGCTGGCACAACGAGCAGCCATGTCAGGGAAAGTCTTGTGGGGCAAGGCTTCACAGGAACTCTACTGTGCAGGGCACTTCTGAAGGTGGATTATTCAGCCCTGTAATTAGAGGTTTGGCCAAATCTGAGATTCTGGAGTTCTGGGGCTGATACATATCCCAGGGTAAAGCTATAAAGGGAATAAGTCTGCCTGTCTCACAGATTTCAGGAATTAAATTATGTTTGGGCATGACAAATGAGCCTTTTGTTATAATTTATTATAAAATCTTAAAATAATATATTAACAGTGAAGAGTACACAATTCCTAATTTTATACTCTGCAGAGGACAGGCAGCTAGGAATTGCAGTACCTGCCAAAGAAAAGAGATTGGGCTATCTGATTTAAAATTTTGCAGCAGTAGCAGTAGGACATCAAAGGCCAAAGGGAAAAATAGGTACACTGAATTCTCACACAAAGTATGCACTGTGAGAACATGAAGAGGACAGCACTCATTCCAGATAGGTTGCTGAGTGCATGCATTTAGTCATCCTGAAGTTCTATTTCCCCTGTCTGTGCCTCTATGCTGTATTTCACTGGTGCCAATTTGCTGTTGGGATGAATACAGGTTTGTCTCAGAGACAAGATACCAATATTTGTTATCTGATGTTATGGTTGTACCACCAGGGTTAGCATTGTTGAACACTTTCCACCAGAACATGAAATTTAAATTAATGATCACTGTGGCTCAGACTGAAAGATTTTATGTTAGTCTTTATCTCATACTGATGTGTGTTTTATAAAGTTTAAGTGGAGAACATTGCAATTGATTTTAAAAAGCAAGACTTGTTGAGAGGATCCAGTTTAGTTGAGGGAAAAGTTTTTTGAAAGAGTTGCTCAAATTAGTGTGGCTTTCTGTGCTCTCTCCAGGACTGCCTATTTATGCACTGTTTTGCTGTCCATTTTGCATGGTTGGATTATAGAAGATAACAGTCTACTAAATCTGACCCTCAGTAGAATTGTTCAAAAAGGAGTCTCTCCAGAACTCCAGAGATAAAATGTTTTGTTGTGGTTCTAGTAAGAATCAGTATTCTTTTCTAGCAGAATATGATATTTCTACCCTAGATACATACCTGCATTGTAAAGCCAGCAAATTTATCTTTTTCCTGAAACCAGAGTTGAGTTAGTAATAGGCTTATTGTGGAATCATAATCAACAGGGAATATTTTCTGCTGCTGATTCATACAAAAAAGCATAAAGGCAATATTCCAATCACTGAAAATCAAAAAGAAGTTATTGAAAGTAGGAGTGTGAGGAATTACTTGCTTGTTCTAAAAGAATTCAGATGCTTTTAAATTTCACTTCAGTCTTTCCCAAGAGACAAAAGGTGAAATATTAGTCTAAGAACAAATAGATTTTAAAAAATAATAATTAAAGCAGATCTCACCACATTTCCTCTCATATATATTCTGGGTAAGAGATAAGTGTTTGCTTTAATTACCACCATCGAAGTAATTACTCCATTCAATAAGGTCAATTAAAAATAATTTAGTAACACTGTCTGCTACTAGAGTGGGGAAATAGCACATGAAACCTTTAAAGGATTCACTAGTATATGTCAATCTGTTTCAGGTGGCAGGTCCTAATTATAGTCCAGCCTACAAGTGGATCAGCATTACTGTATTTGATAGGCAAATCAATATGTAGAGAACAATTTAAAGAGTGAATAATAAATACTTGAAGCTTATTTCAATAATTTTTGGAACTGCTCCTAGGTCTATTTGTTTTTAATCCAGAAGTTCCACTTCAGTTGTTGCCTAACCCTGTGAACCCCACAGTCCTTTAGGAGCCTTCTCATTAAGATTTGCAGCTGTGCTTTTGTGCATGTGAAGATTTTCCACAGCCTGAGCACCTATTTTTCTGTAAGTTCTGCTGAGAACCAAAAAAAATGAGGCAAAGAAGGAATGTATATGCAGTGGACCCAACAAAATAGGGGTGATTTACTCCCTCGGCCTCAGGTAGTCTAAAACTTACGGCTTCAGAAAGTGCCCTGCCTGGTGTATTAAAAGCTATTTGTGGGGCTGAAGGCAAGCTGCTCTCCTCCTCCTAAAGTCATGACTTGGTGCACAGGCTCATCTTAAGATTATGGGCAGCAGAAGAGAGAATCAGAGGGTGTGTGCCCAGCCTAGTCTGTAG
Source organism: Zonotrichia albicollis (assembly GCF_047830755.1). Lineage (NCBI taxonomy): Eukaryota > Metazoa > Chordata > Aves > Passeriformes > Passerellidae > Zonotrichia > Zonotrichia albicollis. The sequence goes on along the minus strand of NC_133824.1, from coordinate 33,270,510 downwards.
CAGGTTCACTCACCCAGATGGGTAGGACTGCAGGGTTCTCACTACCAAACTTATTTATGTGTTTTATTATTAGCCAGTCAGTGCATAATTGTGTAAATAGTGCTTGAGCAGTGAACTTGAACATTCGCTTTCCTGGAATGTATCCCAGCTACTGGTATCCAATGTGATGAATTCCTGATCTAGCAAGCTTGAATTCTCTTATACTTTGTGACAGCTTCCCAAAGGAGCGCAGCACGCACCACCACCACGAGCAGCTATGAGTCTGATGATCAATTATTGCATTAGGAGATAGGACATGTGGATATTAACCTCCTCAAAAGAAAAAAAATCTGCACCTGCCAGCTCCTGCTGAGTGCCAGGCTATTACATGAAGTGCAGCTGCCATCTCCTTCATTTGACAGATTTTAGAAGAAAGCAAGCCATGGTTACAGAATGTAGTTGCCATGAGTCTGATCTTATCAATGTACAACAGCTGTACTGGGAACATTTACTCTAATTAGGCAGAGAAACACCTAGTTTCCTTTTTCCTAATTGGCCATAGTTCTGTCCTAGACAGCAAGCTGATCATTTCTGTGTGCAAAATACCAGCAAGGCTAAAGCTGAGCCAGACAAAGACTGCTATTAACTGTGCTCATCACCATCCACTCCTCTTGCTCATGACAATTATTTACTCAACTTAGTTGCCAATGACCTATTTTCTTCTCAGCCTAGTTCTGTGAAAATAACTCTGATTAATTTATACACTTCCCATAGTAAAGGTTTACCACGGGCCCATTTGCTTTGCCAGAACTGGGTTAAGTAGCAGCCACCCACACACATCTGAGAAGCCTTAGGGAGTTTAGGTGTCTCCAGACTGAAGTGACAGCTGATTGGAAGTTTTCCCTAGTGGATTTTTGAACATAAGCACCTGAAATCAGTGAGTTAAGTATTGCAATTTAAGCATATGATGGGTTTCACAGCTTTTTAAAAGTGAAGCAAAGATGTGGCTAATTACTTAACTCCGTTCCAATGGAAGGGAAATAACTGGGTACTGCATTTGTACCTCACAAATGAAGACAAGAAGAATGTTGCATTGCGGTACCAATTCTAAAAAGCTGAAAGCAGAGAAACAATGTTTACCCTCCAGCTGATGAGCACTGCAGCATCCTAAGTGGTTGTACCTGGGCATTGCAGGGACCTCTGACTTCAGGGCTATGCACTAAAGCAGAATTCCTACTGATTGCATTTCATTTGCATCTTAAAATGATATTTGCTTGTCTTAGTCTGCCTTTGTTTAAATTTTGCCTTTCAGGAGCTTCCATGTTAAGGTGCTGTGACATAGAATCAGGTGCTACTTAGATTGACTTACACACCTGTTGTTTTGACTTCAAATAGACACATTTCTCTTGCTCCTCCTAAAGTCAAAATTGAACACAGTTTTCAACTGAAGGAAGGACATTTGCCAGTTAGTTTTGTTAGGGTGATTTGACTCAAGGGGACCTATCCAATGAAAAGCACCACAACCTTGAAAATGAAAGCAACATGCGTTTTAATGTGTCTGTTTCTCTCTTCTCCAGCTACTATTCTCTTACTTAATTTCACTAGCGTTTTCTTAAAACTTTTTGTAAGCAAGGCAGCCTAATTACCTGTTACTGTGTGGACCGTCTACACAAGGGGGAGCTGTTACACGTGAGGTTCCTCACGGAGCCTCTCCCGGCAAATCTATTACAATAAATTCCACAAATAGGCAGCAGATGTCAGCTCTCCAGTTCTGATCAAAAGAAGATCCTTAAAATTCTGTCTTGCCTCAGAGATTCCCAACAGTTTTATTAGTGCTTTCCTGAACCAATCATTTAATTTTGTTTTCCTGAGTATCATCAGAAAGAAAATTCATAATGGTGGGATAGCAGCCATGGGTGTTATTTGTTTATACACAAGGAGCAGCTGTTCCAGGGGAAAAGTACTAGCAATAGAGAGATGCTCCAAGTGCAGAAGAGGAAAAAAACCAAACAGAAATAAAGGCAGAGTAGCAGAAAAGGAATGAAGGAGGGCACACAATTAGGAGTAAAAAGCTTGGGTCTTGTTTCATAGGTCATTGTCTGACTGATCCAAATCACTCTTTTCTGCTTAGTTTCTGTAGAGAGGATAGTTATATTTACTTTGTTTTGTAAAGCTTTTAATAATCTATTTATCTATTTGCAAATTTTTCTTTTTTTTTTAAATGAAAACAAATCTTCTGATTCATCAGAAACATGATAAGGAACCAGAAATACACAGAAATATAGGAACACTTTTCTTCATGTCCAGATCAAAACAGCTGTTTTCCCCTTTGCTTTGTCCCTCCACACACCCTCCTGTTTCTCAGAAAGGAAAGAAGTCACAAGACACATAATCCTTAATCCAGGCTTCTCTCTATTTCAGTAATCATCAGTAAGTTCTGTGGCTCCAGGAACTTTGCCTTTCCCAGGAAAAAAATCTGGAACTTGTGGCTTCCCCATCATATAATAAAATAGTCTCTTAAGGAAAATAATGGGAATGTCATTGTGGGAAGCATTTAAATTTATCCTGATCAAAATAGTCACATTTTAGTGGGAGTGAAAAATTTTGGTTTGGTCATTAGACAGAGTTGGATTATGAAGCCTTGTGGCTGGCAAAGTTTTTGACTGTCTGTAATATTCACCTGGAACTCTGATGACAAGTGTCTGTTGTACCTCAGCAGTTCTGTTCAAGAAAGCAATGACACTGAGCAATGACCTCTTGTCATAGGCTTTCATGTTCTCAGTAAAAACGAGTGTTCAGATCCTCAATCCTATCATGTCCTATACATGTACAGTCCATCTACAGAACTCTCCTGCTGAGCTGAAGAGGCTAAACAAATTGCATGCAGGCTTATTTCTGTGCAGGATTATCTTGTTTATGTATATGAGTGTTGTATAATGGAGAAATGTTATTTCATGTAATTGGTTGAGGAACTAAAGAAATCCCCTGAAATTTGTGCTTTTCCTGCCTAAATCCAAATTGATTAGAGTTTAGGAAATTATAATTATGTCCCCTTTCAGTCACTGCCTTAATCGTCCCTTTAAGAAGCAAGCAATTACAACGTCACAGTGGAATCCTCTGGCAGTAATACATAGAGTTCATGTTAGCCAAACAGTATGGCTAACACTCTCACTGGCTTGCCCATAAAATATTTTGTGTGCATTAAATGGATATTTGTGCAGAACAATTTGCAATTTTTTAGCATCAAAGCTATGAAATTTCTATAGTCTACTTATTGATAGATAGGAACAGAGAGAAGAGTGGATTTAAGAAGACCTAGGCTTATTCCCTCTTCTCTCATCTCTGAAAAAAATCCCCTAAACAATTCAAAAAACAGGAAATACCCTATGGAATTAATTTGAATTAAGAACTACAATGTGTCCTCATTTTAATCCAGGCAATCAAGTTAAAATCAAATTAACGAAGACAAAAAATAGGGCCCAAATGTTCTTTGAGTATTTTTTTAATTAAGCCTGTTTTCATTATTTTTTTGCAGCTGCTTATATACCTTCAGGTTCTGAATAGAACTGGAGGCAAAGAGCTGAAAAAAGGGAACATTCTTACGTAAAACACAGCAATCTTCCAAATTGTTCTCTGCTAGAACTTACCATTTTTAATACATATTCTGTTGGGTGTAGGGGGCAAGGAGATACAGGGGAGAGGAAGGTTGAATACCTCTTTAAATTTTGGCATGCTTTTCAGCATTCAACAATTTATAACCCAGTCATAAATCTGTGTATAAACTTCTGTAAAGAGTTCTTTTTTCCAGTATTTCTTCTTTTAATTTTTAAATGCCTTCTGACCACAGTATAACTATTCAGTGTGAGAATTACAGGGCAAGTTTGAACATTTAGTTGGCACTAGCACTGGGATATCAGATGTTCTTATATCCTCTGGGAATTTTTGGCCTTTGAGGCTGCCTGGAAAGAGTACACCATTGCGAATTTATTTTCAAAGCTTCACATCATTCTGAAGAACTGCAGAGAATTCATTATTTTATTTTATGCTTTGAGTGAATATTAGAGAGAAATGCTTTTACTTAAATCAGTTTACTCATTTCTCATTTTAATTATGAGCTTGAAGTATTCCCATTATTTCTGGTATGAACTTCTCTATTTCCATCTTTGCAGAAATTCCAAACTCTGCTACACAAAAGTTTTGAGCAGCCTGCTCTAATGAGCCCTGCTTTGAATGGTAGGATAGAGTAGACAACATCTAGAATAATTTACCAATGTTTCTTAGTCTATGGTTCTCACCGAAGGTCTTTTTGAAATGCTGTTCTTGACAGCTCAGAAGTCTGCTTACGGACAGAATATACAGCAAGCGCTAATGATGTTATTTATTCAAAACCCATTGTACCATTTCACTTAACTTGGGACAGTTCTTCTATAAAATCAAGATTGAGATTTGAAGAATTTAGTTTAAAATTTTTTTGTGCTTAGATGGCTGCAGGACTCTCACGGTTCTGTTGGAGCATGCTGTGCTCTAACTCGACCCTATCCTGCCCTGGTCCCCTCAGAATCTGTGAAGGCTCTCTTTCCTCATCCCCCGGTGTGCTTACAGAACTTAGAGTCTTCACTTAGAGTCATATGCAGGTGGAGTGTCAGCATGTCAAAAATAAACCCAGGAATTATTGGCCAAATGTTCTGGCTGAGCACTCTTCGTGCTCAGTGCATGTTGCCAGCACCTGCTTCTGGGGAGTGATCTCAATGTGGTCACGCTCAAAAACAAGTCAGCAGAGCAGTGCAGGTGTGACTTAGAATTGTTCATTTTCCTGAAGCCAAGAGATAAAACCAGTAGATTTTACACTCTGTTCTAGCCAAAATTGAAGTACAGTAGGGACGTTTTTCTAAGAGTTTGTCTTCATGGTTCCTTTGTTAAAGGCAAAAAATAGCTACACATGGAAATTGCCTTGCTTCTGATAGAAAATGTTGTCTGCTAATTTTCTTATAAAAATACTGCATGTTTCAGGCTAAGGTTAAAATCTTCCACTGAAGCAATGATCAATATTAATTAACAAGAGGGATTAAATAAATGTGTAGATGGTCATTCTTATTTGGAGGTTATTTGGAGAATTCCTATCTATCCTTCTTAACCTGGCAATTGTCTCACTCTATTAACCCTCAGCACATGAACACTTAGTATTTTAATGTGAAAAAATGTTCATTATTACATTGTTAGGCTTAAAGCATTCTTTTTTCTTCCCATTATTTCTACTTCTTGGTGTTGCTGGTAATGGTGGTCTCACCACTGTCATATACAACCTATCATATTGAAGTGAGTTTTGACATTTCCTATTCTGTTTTCTGTGTCAGTTATGCTTTAAGGAACATTTCTGGGTAACTCAATAATTTCTGGGTAACTCAATTACAGATTAACCGAAATAGACTTCCCTTGTTTAAGAAAGTGGGTCATGCTAATGGTCTGACTTTCTTTAAAAGGAGCAAATAGACCCTGACCTAGAAGAGTACTGTGTACTTACAGCGAGCACTTTCATACATGGTGTCAGCCCTGTCCAGTGCCTGACTTAGGACTGGAACCCTGTCTTAGTAAAAACATTAGATAATGACTGCACTGATGTAGCCTATCAGATGGGATCTGCACTGTGGCCATCAGGTATTTTTCCATAGTCACTGATTTTTATTTTGAGTTTAATATCTTATTCATTTAACTACTCTTAACATCAAGTTTCTTAAACAGGAGGGAAAACAGCAATTTTATTATTGCCAAGACAAGAACATGAATGGTAACATGGTGAGTAATAACTGACATATCCAGCCATTCTGTTGGAAAAATTGTTAATTTTTTAAGTGAAATAAAGGCCAGTATTTGCTGGAAGGAATAATTTTGCTGGAGAAGTAAGCAGACTGGGAGGAGATATCATCTTCTCCTGCTCCTTTTCAGAATTTTGAAGTGAAGTTATTTCTTTACAAAGAACAGTATTTTTGCCGCCTAGAAAAATCCTCTGCATTGATCCCTTCCAGCCCTTCTTCAGTCTTGCACTGTGATCCCCTGCATCTCATTCATTTGTTGCCATTTTTCTTTCTGCTTACTTCACCTTACCCCACAATTCTTTAATTTTAAAACCTACAGAAATGTGGCTTTGTTTTTAAACACTTCTCCGCATTCTTATTATTTTACAGCTGTCACTTGTCTTAACTAAAGTCTATACTTCCTTATATTTGCTTACCATCTCTGACTGTCTGAGAAACACAATTCTTCCATGTATCTTCTGTGAAGGACTGCAGATCTACTGCCTCTCTTCATTTATCTTCTGCATGTAGGAAAAGGGATGACTAATATTATTCTACCTGGTAATACATGTATTCATCCAAGAATGAGGAGAAGGAATAGAGTCTTTGAAGTTCATCCCCAGAGCAATGAGTTTGTGAGAATTCAGGTACACAGAATAGTTTTTATTATATGTAATGCCCAAATCACATTAGCCCTTTTAAAATGCAAGGTGGATATACTTTTGGTAGGAATTTGGACCATGTTTTCAGCATATCAAAAATTTTTAAAACCCTTCCCCCCTTATTACAAGTGTCCCACTGCCCTTATTGTCTTCTCAATAATCATGGAACAGTTGGAGAACAATCCCATGTGAAAGAAAAAAAAAAAAAAAAAGACAAAAAAAGGCAATTTCCTGTTCCAGCATGGAGTATAAATGCAATTTCACTGACTGACTTCTTGACTGTAGTAACCGCCTCAGGCTAAATTGAAGGACTCCTTGCTGGGAACTGGGATTGAAGAGAAAATCCCCTTCTCTTGCAGATACAGAACTCTTTTTTAGGTAGCATACAATGGAGAAAAACTTGTTACAAGGCCAGATGTTGGTGATTAAACTGCAGGAGGAAAATTACTTGGCAAATGTTTTTTGTATAGCAAAATTGAGATTTATCAAAATCTGTGGTGTTTTTTTGCCATACTTCGCCTGCAGTTCTGGTATATCAGTCAATAGATTAGAAAAGCAGCAGATGCATGATTTGTGCAGTTAAAGTGGCTGCTCTTCTATCTACAACTGATTGGGTTAAAATAAGGTCCAAGGTGTCCTAGCAAGTAGTCAGTGGGAGGTTCTTGGAACTCTTAAAATAGAACCAAACTCCCTCATAAGATTTGCCAGTTCAGTGCTTCTGTTGAATGCGAGGGTCACTTGTGTTACAGATATTTATGGCAGAATTAGCATATCAGGAGTCCACAGGGTCTGGGGTCCTGTCTTTAACGTGGCCCATGTGAAGCGGCTCAGAAACTGGTGAAAGAGAATCTGTAATACTTATTCAGTTAAAAGGCAAGCTGTGCTTCTCAAAAATTCTTCATTGTTCCCATCTTCATTACCTAGTGTCCCTCACCCCTAAACCAAAAACAAACACAAGCAAAACCCCCAAAGCCCAAAACCCTTAAAATGCTGGTCCACCTTCAAGAAGGTTTAATAAAAGAATCTTCTCTCAGAAGACAAATTGACTACATTGAGACATCAGTTAGGGCATACTACAAGACTGAGTTCATCAGGTTGAAACTCATACTCTCATTTTAATTTTCACAATTCTTACACTGTGCCTTTATATAGGCTTTCATATTCTTATCTGTACATCCTCTAATATGACTTTCTGTCATTTCTTGTCACTTAGAAGTCTCAGGTTTCTCTTTCTAACTTGCATTTCAAATTATTTGTCTGATATTTTTCCTGCCACCAGTGTTGTCTTAAATACTGGATGTCAGTGGTCTTTGCACATATGAATTTGTTGCGCAACCTGCTCAAGAGAACAATGAACCATGTTAGATTTCCTCTTTACAGTAGTCTCTACTTAAATTCTGCCTATCATCTATAACATCACTCAGTGAACACTCAAGATTTTGCCAATTTCTAACATTTTAAACTTCAGAGTCTTTTAATAGGCACCAGAAGACTTAATCTCACTATCACTTCCCTAAGTACATTGCTAGTTTATCACGAATGTCAAGATTTAATTCAGAATGAGTCTTTATAGAATTGCTGTAGATGATTTCACAGAATTTTTCTTTCTTTGTCCCCTTCTAATGCCTGCCTTTTCTCTGATGGTTCATACTTCTCTAATCCAGGTGTTTTCCAGCTGTGTATCACATGATATTTCATCCCACTTTTCACAGCCTTCCACTTTGACTCCCTTATTTCAAATTTTAATATTCAGACAAAGTTTTATCTCTTTTTCTTTGGTGTTAATGAGCTTCATGAATGGATATCTTTATGGGATTTGCTGATGTTTTTATATCACTGATTTCCATAATTTAAATTCAATTATGTTTTATTTCTTTTAACTCTCTGAATGCTTTTACAGTAACTATTTTATTTAGAGCTCTAATGCAATGTATTATTAATTGATTACACTCTATGTCTTACTGCCAATTTGTAAAAACATACTCTTTCATTTTTGCCAAACAAAGTAAATGTGTTTCAAGATTTATATTATTACTATATCTCTTTAAGTAGACAGTTTTCTCTTAGAAGAAATCTTCATCTGTTCTGACTGCCCACTGTCACAGAGCTGTGAGGTTTTAGACAAAAGTGGAGCAGTACTGCAGTGATCTATGGTTTCATCTCCCACTGTAAATTCCTTATTTTATAACTGGCTCTCTTGTGTACTCTATTCTGTATAGCTCATTTCCTTTGTCATACCTAGTGCTGGAAGCCACCATCTCCAAGTAATTAATAACTCCTCACCTGGACCATTTTGTCTCTTACTGCTCTCTTCTGTGGCTGTCTTCATATCCCTTTTAAGAAAATATTAAAAATAAAAAAAAAAAAACAAACCAGATTTTTTTTCCCAGCTATTTGCACATCATTACACTTATGTGAACCAAGACTGGATTTGGACCAGTATTCCAATAACAAAGATCAAACTTTTTTTTTCTGACAGCCAGCATGTGTCTTCCTCCAAATTATTATTCTCAATAGGTACTTGAGATTTCAGCTTCTGGTAGTCCATGGCATCTCATGATCATCTGAGTGAGTACTTTTCTAGTCTGCCTGTGAATACTTTATCTTTGCATTTTAGCAAACTGTTTCTGGAGAAAATCAGAGAAATTGAAAAGAGGGTATAAAGTCCATCAGATTTCCACTCAATAAAGCCGTCCCTATTTATCAGATCTACAGTTGTCCGGAGCAGGCTGGAGTACTGGTTGACTGTGGCCATAAGCAATTGCAAGCATAATAGCATCTTACATATCTCCCCCTCTTAAGAATTACAAATCTTTCTCAAATCCTAAATAATTTTTCTCACAGTTAAAAAGTGAAAGAACTAAGACAAAAGTAATAACCAGTATTTATGTAAACAGTTGGGGTAAAGGGAATGTAGAGCATGCAGGGAACTCAGGCACCCTTCACCCTCAGAGTTAGTGTGACCAACTCTTTTGGTCACTGTCTTGTACCTCAGTCTCTCATGTAGTCACAGCACAGATTGGGATGTGGGATCTACCTGGCCTCACAATTATTTCACCCAGCTCTCTAACACCTGTGGATGGATATTGTCAGGGGTCATGGATTTGTAGGGGTCAAACTCCTTTAATAGTTCACAAATCAACTCTCCCTTTGCTGATGATGGATCTGTGTTTTCACCAAGCTGGATTTTTGTTCGCAAGTCTTGAGACCCAACAATGTTGGTGAAGACAGAGGTGAAGAAAGTATAGGGAAAGTCTGCCTTTTTGAGTGATGGTCACTAGTTCACCTCTCCTGCTTAAAAATGGGACAATATTTTCCTTCTCTTTCTGCTTGTGTTTCAGCAGTCAGTACCACTGGTGTGTCTCTTCATGCTAATTGTCAGGCTTGTGCTACCCCATGCCACAATATACCAAGTAATACACCTGCACAGTGCTGGGTGACTTCAGAGGCAACCAGAGACTGAGATACATCATATCAGGATGCAGATAGTGCTTAGTGCATGTTGGACGTTCAGTTTACAGTAAGAATGAGATGCTCTCACTCTGTTCTTTCCAGCTATGTCCTAGCTCTTACATATATGACAATATGATGGCCATCTAAACCCACTCTCTTGGTAACCAGGAATATAAGTCTTAGATACCAGGTAACTGATCCTCTTGTAGAATGCTCTCCATAAGGATCTCTCTTCAGGTTGAGGGGATGTCAGATGTAGTACACAGATGAGGCAAAAATGATGATGATGATGAGTGAGTCAAACACACTTTTTAAGTTTAGCCACATTTTTTCCCATTATAAGATAAGATGCTTGGAAATTTATGAAAGGATGTTTCAATAATTATTCTAACATACTCATCAATATGTCTGAAAAAATACTGAAAAGAGGGAACTTTCAAACAAAACTTTAAGGCTTGAACAGTTACACATCAGATCAAGGATTCAGTCTCAAGTTCAAGTCAAAATTTACATGCACAGCCCCAGAGCTCAACAGTTACTGAAAAATACTCCTTGTGTTTTCTTTTCTTTCCAAGCTCTAGCTGAACCTGTGCTTATTGACCTTCAAGGGACACAGCAATATCTCTCTTACTCAGGCCTTGCCTGAGGGGTGATGCAATGACAGACTGAATTGTCATTCTGGGAATTTGGTTGGCATTGTGTCAGTTTTGCTTCACATCAATTTAGATAACTGTGGCTTATCATGTGTCTCTACGATGGCATAGGTATATGATATATATGAAATGAAAACTATGTATGTAAATATATCCCTGTAACTCTGGCAGAAAAATTATGTAAATGTCAACTGAAAAGCTCTTTCTTACCATTAAGGATGAATCTGTGCATATTGGTATTTTTAACCCTCTACAAGAGTGTCACATTGTCACCCGGTCATATTATAAAATTCATGTGAAATTGCTTTCCTTGTGTGCAGAAATACTCCTATAATGAGCAGAGATTACAGAATATGAATTTAAGGCTTAGAACCTAAGATATCTGGTAAACTAGTTTCTGTTACTTTTACTAATTTTGTCTGATAACCATAGTTGCAGTATTAAATACTGTGACAAGATGCAATACTCATCAGGCAATTCTGGACCCAGAGGTTGGATTTATCATCAGAAAGCTTTGTCAATTTCTAGAAGAAAGTTTTGCATAAGAAACCTATTGTGCAAAATTCAGTAATTCAAAAGCCCCTTTCTTTCAGAGCCTCTTCTGGATCCATGTTTGGGGTAAAGATATACAATTTGGAAGTAGGGAAGCCTTTACATCAGGGTGTATCTGCTGTGAAATTCATATTAAAGAGTCCAAACTTGGTCAAATTACAGAATATAAACTTCTAAGAGTTTAAAAGCTGTGATCTACAGCATGCTTAATCCTTTTATAGTTCCTATGGTCAGGAAAATCCACAAACACCAGAGGTTTATATCCAAAAAGGAGACAGAGTCCTGCAACTTTATTACAGTAAAGGGAGAGAGTCCACTGAGGGTTTTGGAGGGCACAGCCTCCTTTTATCCCAAGCTGGCTGCATGTTGCCCTCTTGCTTTCCCCACTGGCTGAGGTACCAGGAAGGTACAGCCTTCCTGAACCGCCTTCCACATATTCCTCCCTTGAACCTACCATTCTACACCGAAGTTCAGAACCTCAGGTTTGTGCACACCCTTGTCTTTTTCAGGAGCCAAGCTGCCTGGGCTCCAACAAACCTGCTGCCCAAAGTTAGCAGAGACATTGGGACCCATTTCAGAGATGTTAACACCCACTCCTTCATCCATCAAATTGTTTGTAAAGGCTTGAGCTTTCTTCTCATCGCTGAACAGAAGGAATGTGACTTATTCCCTGAAAGTGTATGACTTATTCCCTGACATCTCTGTTACAGTGCTGGAGTGTGCATGCAGAGCTACACAGTCACCTTCTGCTTAGAGTGAAGTACAGTGAAGCACTGAAAACTAGAAGAAATCTGCAAGGATTTTTATCTTTGTGCAGAAAAGGATTTGTTAGACTAGAGGAAGGAGAGTGAAAATATTAGAAGCTGACAGATGAAATAGGTGTGTGCAGGAGGGAGGCTGTGCCTGGCTGGAAGGGGGGATGCTGTCACTTAACATCCTTGAGAGAAAAGTGTCAAGTGAAAAGTGTCTGTCTGGGAAAAAATGGTTCTTTCCTATTGCCATAGGAAAGAAATGGAAGGACTCGTCATTCAATCAGTGCTGACAGGGCAGGAAAATCAGGAGAAAAACCTAAATGGACTACCATGAACAAACTGGTAGGATGAGGGGACAAATTAGGAGTTCATGTTTGGTAAGAAACCATCTGACAGAAGTTAAAAAAGAGCTGTGAGAGGAATACCAATTCTGATTCTAATGGGACATTGGCCACGTGCCTAAAGAGTTGTTGGGTGGTTTGTGGTTGTTGTTTTGGTTTATTAAAAACCAAACCAACCAGAATAAAAGCAGCAGAGAGAGTCCTGTGAAATACCTGTGAAGCACTTGACAAGAAGCAATTAGCAGGCCTGCAAAGAGGACAGGAAGATGCTGACACTGCTTTATCCACAAGCTGAAATGCTTGAGGTATGTGTGGTGACTGAAAATCCAACCCCAGAGATGTCAGCTCACTTTACAAACAGCATTTTCTAGTTTTCAACTTACATTAAAAATGCAAGATATTAAAGATAATCTGGAGTTAAAGAAGTTTTTGTAGCTTATAATTAAAACTTAATTTTCAACTTATGACACAATGCTGCTGCAAATTGGTTACCTCATCCTTGCCATAAGATCTCCATATATTTTAGCATGAATCATGCTCACTTGCTGGAAAAATACTCAATACTTGCTTTTCATTCTGCTATTCAGCATGCACCACAGAGCTTATAAGCAGCCCCAAGCTATGAAGAATTGAGATTTTTACCCCTCTCTTTGTAAGCATTGCAAACATATCTAAATTCATTATAAATGGTAATGCATTTAGTATCATAATGTGAAGAGTTTTCATTATTACTTCCAGTTGACTGAGGGAGAGCTTATTCACAGAGGTTGAGCTGAAGAGCATCATGTGCTTGTAGTAGTAGCCATCATGTGTCTGTGGCATCGTTTTTAAGAGCTCTCTGCGTTGTATCGCCTATTATGTGTTCAAAGCACAATTCTGTTCCAACTGGAAATGCTCAAGTGTTGTCCTGAGCAGTCCTGGAGCAGTAAGGCAGGCATTCAAGAACTGAGGGAAAGAGGATGTAGTAGATGCTTGATTTGAGTGACTTGCCTGATTGTGCCCAAATATTCTGTATCAAAGAGGGGAAGATTCTGGTTTCATAGAAAAGTATTTGCTTGGCTTAAACTAGAAACTGCTCTTTCTCCTCCTGCAACCTCTTTTTTTAATTGAACTTAATGCTTTCCATGTTTTTCCTTCCAATGCTCTTCTTTTCCATTAAACATTCCTATATTTCAGCAAAGGGCCTTCTTTTCAGGATTCATCACATTTAGTAAAATGTTACTTTCACTGTTTTTGAGACTGTGAGTAAATAAGTGAACTATTGCTAAGATTCCTAATGTTGAGGCAGGGCAAGAGACTGACATTTTTAAGATTAAGAAAAGTATGGAAGTAATACTTTTGGGGGAAAAAGTTGCAAGAAATTATAAATACAACTAAGTGGAAAGCATTGCTAATAATCCCAGTTTTTGAATTCTGAAGTAAAAGGAAATACCATTAAGTGAGACAGATACCTACAGTGAGAGTTGTCAATTATGCCAATGTCTTGTCAGTTCAACTCTCATAAACATTCAGGAAATGCCACAAGGGAGGTTTATTTTTATGCCTCCAGAGAACAGCTAGAGTAAAAATCTGTAAACGTTTCCTGTTATTTCCTCACATAAATGTATAATGAATTGTTAATGTTTTATATATAAAACTTCTTACTTATTTAAAGAAATCTTGACCATCTAATCAGAGAGTCATAGTTCATTCCTACAGAAAGAGAAACCCAGGAGGAAGGACACAGTTATAGTTGTTATACACACTTATTTTATGCTCCTTTTTCCTCTGTTGTTCTCACCCTTCTCCTTCTCATTTGAGTTCCAGCCTTGGTGGTTTCTTTCTGATTTGTGATGGGCAAGGCTGTGGTGAGTCAGCATTATGTGGTGCCCTTTACTGGAGACAGTTGATGTTCATGTCTTCTTCCACTGCTCAGGATTTGGTAGGGGTCATTTTTGTTTGTTGACACACTTTTTTTGCTTGATCCTCATTGTTTTGCAGCTTCACAATATACCTGAATTTACTATATATGATTCTTTATGTGATGTATATACAATTTCCTCTCTCTGTAAGCCCTAACACCAGTTAACTTTAAGTATTGGTGAGTTGTTTACAGCCATGTGGTCTCCAGTGCCAAGCCTGTTGCTGCTACAGTTAGGCAAAGCACAGGAAGGACAGGAAGAGCTCAAACACAGCCAGCCCAACAAGACATAACCCTCAGGGCTTCCAAACTTATAAAACCTGTGGTCTTTCAAAAAAAGGCCTGTTAGCTGTGGCAATGTCACAGTGCTGGGCTACAAAGCAACATTATGTTGCTGACATTGTCGGTACTGATAAGGTAATTCAACCTGACCAAAGGTAGAGCTCATCTACACAGGACTAATTGCTGCCCTGAAGTGCTGAGATTAACCAGCAGCCCTTAACATTCACAGGTAAACCATCTGTGATAGAGATTTCTGTGCTGTGTTGCTGTGTTGCAGTGCATTGCAGCTGGGTTCATGGTGTCCAGGGAGGGTGCAGCTGCCGGGCCGGGCATGGAAACAAACAAGACAGGTCCTCGTTCCAGAAAGCTCAAGGATCCATTTATTACCCCTGGGGAAGAGGGGCGGGATGGAGACTAAAGATCGGGCAAAGGCAGGGCCATGGAGTTTCTATAGGATATCACAGGGGCTGAGTTAGGGTTCAGGTCAAGGGAGGAGTTATTAGCAACACAAGCAGGGTAAGATCAAATTCCTGACTCTTAGGAACAGGGGCATTCCACAGTGTTGTAAGTTTTTAATGTCTTCAAAAAGTAAGAGTTACACCACGTTCTAGAGTAAGAATTGCCATTATGAGTCAAGCCTGTCATCCATGCATTTTCTTTAAGCCAGCACCAGATGCTTCAGAGAGCAGTGCAAGAAACCCCAAGGTGGGCAATTACAGAATAACTAGTCCACATGGAAGGCTTCTTCCTAATTCTCAGCAGTTAAAGATTTGCTTGTTTACTGATGCATGAAGGCTTATACAATATTATAGTTGGTTTGTTTATCCTTTCCTACCTATTATAATTATTGTAAGTTTTTATATAAACATGAAGTCCACCTTAGAGTTCTAAGCTGTTGGCATCAGTGATTTCTGGTGGTACTTATAACCATAGCTTAACTGTACAGTGTGATAAAAATTACAACATATTATTGTTTGTTTTATTTGGCACTTGCTGCATTTCAATTCTACTGAATGTACTATTGCTTTTCTTTAATTAGAAAAGTAATTCTTTATATTCCTCAGTCACCTATGGACATTTGGAAAAAAAATTAGGGAAATTTAGGTTCTGTATTTATTCATCAAATTTTCCTCCAGTGGGAAATCTCTAATTTCTCAGTATTTTAATACTACCTTCTAGTAACACACACTATCTGTGTGAAGATAAAGCAGAACTGATTTTAAAAAGATCCTGATGGAGACGTAAGGATTCCCATTTACTCAGTTGTTTTCATTGAGTTTCAGTATTCTCTATCTGGTGTATCAGTCCCTG
This sequence comes from Zonotrichia albicollis, assembly GCF_047830755.1. Lineage (NCBI taxonomy): Eukaryota > Metazoa > Chordata > Aves > Passeriformes > Passerellidae > Zonotrichia > Zonotrichia albicollis. The sequence goes on along the minus strand of NC_133824.1, from coordinate 33,254,833 downwards.
TTGGCCAGTTGAGAAGAAGTAATGCTTTTCTCTAGGGTCAGTTCTCCAAATATGCTGGGAGTTTGGGAGACCCTTATCTCTCTCTACTAGAGTGTTCATGTGAATACTGATGCACTCTAGGTTTTTTCTTCTTCTCTCCTACCATATTAAAGCATAATAAACTGGCAACAGCCAGCCTCTCTGTCTATGCAGGCATGTTGTTAAAATTCACTTAAATCCTCACTGACCTGTAATTTAGATTCTAGACTGATTTTTCTGTTCTCTATAGTCAGAAATAATGTTCCCACTCTGTTTTGGATCATCACTTTGCTTAAGGGTTTCTTTTAAAAGTTATTTTAAAGCTTGTTTTGAAAAGTTTTTTGGTTTCTTTGAATGAGAAGCTATTTTTTTTTTTTAATTTTAGTCCAGTTGCTTGAGAAAAATTTCCGTTCTCTTAAACAATACATTCTTTGCTAATTTACACAATTTGGACTGTGGTGAAGGTTACTGGTGGTTACACTCTCTTTAATGTCTTTAGAAAGCATTGTTATCCAGTCTTGTTTAAAGTGTATCCATACTCAAAATTTGCGCTGTAAAGCATTATTTCAAAACTGTATACTTGAAATTTAACTGGAATTTCCTCTTCTATTTGGATCCTACTGCTTCCAGTTGTCTTGAAAATTGTGCTATATAATTGCATTCAACCTGAAGAGCAGAAGGCTCCGAGGTGACTTTGTGGCTTTTCAAAACATAAAATGGGTTATAAGGAAGACAGACACTTTTTCTCAAGCCTTGTAGTAGGAGGACAAAAGGCAACAATTTAAAGCTAATAGAGATAGATTTAGATTGGACACGAGGAAGAATTTTTTTTTCATGAGGGTGATGAGACACGGAACAGGTTATGCAGAGAAGTACTGTCAGTACCAGATGGCCTCCAGAAACTTCCTCCAAACTGAATTGGAGGACATGAGACAGTATTCAGTAATTATTGGTCATTAGCCTACCTTCAGCAATAAAATGTATGAAGTGAAATGGAAATAACAAAAAAATTTATATTCTCAGCAAATCCCATGTTATTTTCTACACCAGGACATTGTATTTTCCACAAATCACTAGAAACTAGTAACCTGAAAGCTATTTGTGACAGAATAAAACTACACAGTGTCATGTAAAGATGGAAAGAAAGTGGAGTGCTATTGATGCACATGTCATGGCCAACAGGAGAAAATGGATCATGTATAACTTCTCTGTTCTTTGTAGAATGCAGTCTTTTCCCCACTGAATGAATTTTGAAATCTAAAAACTGGTTGCAAGCTCTTTAATTTTCTGAACATAGGGGTGAGATAAATAGCTTCAAATAGTTCAGCAAACCTTAAGAGAAAGCAGACCAGAAAAGAGAGTTTTAGATGAAAAGACACTTATGTTTAAAAACATGAGCAACTCTGCTTAAAAATTGTCTTAAAAGTAAGACTTTTAAAACCCATCCCCTGTGTGTAGGACTTCATAATTAAAACCCTGAATTTTGCATTTCAAGTTTGGAAGATTCTAGTAATAAGGAAGCTGTAAAGGTGTTGTAAAAATAATTTTGTCTTTGCTGAAACCAGTATCACTATCAATCCAAATTCTTTTCGTTATTTCTTGGTATCATCAAACTGTGGAGAGTTGAAAAAGCTGAGGAATAATTATTGTTTAATGGTAACTTTGAGTAGACTGTATGAGTGAAAGTACTTGGGAAGGTTATTTAGATGAGATTTCAAGCCTTATTTTGTAAAGTTGGGTTATATTAATTTGTTAGGAATTAACTCCCTTTATTGGTTTTGCCTTGCAGTTTTATTATAGATAAGATTGTGAAAGACATCCATTCTGCTCAGTGCTTTACAGTAAATATACTGGTGTTGAGCTAAGGGAATACTAATAGATCAGAGAATTTTGGGTGCTTTACTGTCTCAAAGTACACCCGGTCCTAACCCAGATTTTCACCTGTGTCTATCAGTTGGCCCATGTTTATCCCAATGGGATAGATTTCCTGCCAGATCCATCAATTAGATATTGTATCATAACCACGTAAGTCACCTGGGTAAATCAGACCAAGCCAGAATCAAATTCATTGTACCCATTAAAGACAGATATTATCTCATAAAATACATAATATGTCAAAGCTGACATAATCTTCACTGAGAAAAGAGAACATTTACTAAATGGAATAAATCAAAAGAGGGAAAAGAGAATTAAACTGGCATCTCTGCTATCTTTAGCAGAGGAAAGAAGACTTGAATGTTCTACAGTAAGAACAGAGGAGCTCCCCTGCAGTGCCCTGGTGATCCCTTGCTCCCATACAAACCTTTTCTGACAGCTGACAGCATCAGCAATCTCTGCATCCTCCAGTTGTGGCTCTCAAGCTGTGAGTTTGGCTCCAGCTGTGAGCATTTCCCAGGCACAGTCTAACTGCCTAACCAACCTGCCATGAGCAGGGTTGAGTACACAGCATTACAGAGTAGTGTGTGCGCCTACGCTTACATCTGCCCAGTAATCACTGCATTCTGGAGACAAACTCCCCACTGGACACACTTGGCTCAGCATTTTTGGGACAAGGATGCAGCAATCCTGTGAGAGCACCCCTGCTCTTGTCCAGGTGATGCAGAGAATTTGGCAAGTATCAGGGCCATATCTCCTGTTGCACTTTCTGTAAGCAAGTCTTGTCCCCAGCCTGCAGCCCTGTCCTGCTGGCCAGCAGCTCACCTTGCAGGGAGTGCTCCAGCCACAAGTCCCCCACGTGCCTGGCACAGAGCAGGGGCATGGCAGTGGTGGGGGCTGGCTTGGCGAGTGGCTCTGGGAGCTCCCCCAGCCCAGCACAGCTTTTGCTTCTCTCCTGCACAGGGCTGCAGATGGTCCCATGCCACTGTTTGTTTGACCCTGGGGTCTTGTGTCTGCAACACACAAGCCCAACTTGCTTGCACCCACCACCTCCACCCTCAGGCACTGCATTCCATTCCCACTGGGTGCTGTCCTGTGGGGCCTCCTGGGCTGCAGGACCTTCTGAGCTGGGCAGGGACTGGGACCCCAAAGGTCCATCTCTAATGCTGCAGCTTTCAGAGAGCTGGCCTCAGCCTCCCAGCGCTGCCACTCTGTGTTCCTGGGCAACACAACATGCAGAGACAGCTGTTTTCCCTTTCTTTTTACTATTTTTATTTCTGCTTTTCTGCAACTGGCTGGTGCCAGGTCCTAGGAAATAATCTAAGCATATCTAAGTTTTAGTGTCAAAGCTGCCCCTTGAAAAAGCTTTCCAGGCTTCTTATCAGGCATATAAAATCAACTGAGATTAACAAAGCCCAGATTTTAACTGTCTTTTTCACTAGCAAAAGTATGTTAGTAAATACTAATGAACAGCTTCAAATCTTCAGCTAAGCAGAATATTTCTGATATGTAGGTGATGGTTTGATATTTGGATTCATGTAGATTTCCTTCTACAATATATTTCAAAACATGTAGTAAGACTTGATGAAATTACTTGATACTTTACATTTAATAACATGTTTCTCTCAGTCATGACTGCTCATTAGTTCCTTCTGATTTTGCTGGAATATTTTAGTTTTCAAATTTGCGTGTTCAGAAATCTACACAGTCTCTGCATCCGACAAATATCTTCAGGGTACTTGTTTCAGCTGCCAATGGCATACAACACATCACTTAAATCAACTAGAATGGTGTTTCCTTTCTAAGAAAAAAGGCCTTATTGAAAAGCTGAAACTTCTTTACCAGGAAAAGGAAGAGGATTAAAATGAGTTACAGATATAATAAATTCCCATATTTCTAAGTGGGTACTTCCTTCCCTCTTCTGTAAACACACATTCACCAAAGAATCATATTAATAAAATTTTTCTACCCTCACATTTTGGAGCATAAGAAAACATAGCTGTGCTCTGACATGTTACAGGTAGAACCCCACACAGACTGGTTTTGTTCCCTCTCTGTGATTCTGAGCAGAGATATTTTGGAGTACATAGAAATCACAGAGCTGGTATTGTGGCAACCAGTAATCGTAGTATGGCTGTCAGGGTACAGAAAACACATATTGCAGAGGCTATAGATGAAGTGTTGGAATTCTTGGATTACTGCATGGAAAACACAGGGAAAAAATTATATTCATGAAGGTATCCATAAAGGACAGTGGAGAAAAAAATTGTAGAAGGATTTTGGAGAGGGATAAATTTAATTTGTAAAAGTTATTGTGGTTACTGAACCACTCATGTGGAGTTCAGCATTAAAGGATAAAAGGATACTGGATCTTTGCCAACCTGTTCTGTATGGATGCTGCTTTGAGAGGAGGCTGAAGTAAGTACCATGCCTGATCACACACTAGTGGAAGACAACACACATTGATTAATAAAATGTCCAGTTCACGTGTCCTGAGTGTGAAGAGAGTGATGAATTATTCTTTCCTGTTTAATGACATTTTTGGTTTATGAACCTAAAGACTCTTTAAAGACTGATCTGGGAGCCGATGCTGCTTATGCCACACAAGCCTGCAGGATTTTGTGTAAGAAGGCGCTGCTGGTAAAGTTAGGAAGCACAAAATGCTATCCTTCTACTGTCCTAGTAAGGCCAACATAAGTGGATGTCAAATAGCTCAGATGATTACTTATCCTGGGGAGCCATTATAGGCAGTAGCCAGGATTAGGCTTTCAGCTGAGACATTGCTCCTGAGAATCGGAAAATGAGGGATTATTTAGGTGAAAAGATAATGGCTGAAAAAGCATTATGAAACCTCAGAGTGGGAGGAAAAAGGCCAAGGCTGGAGAGACAGAACTGAAAAGATTAAAGGAGAATTGTTAGGATAAAAATGACATTGTAAAAAATATATACCTATGTTACTAAAAACATACAGGACTATTAAAATGCAAGGTCTCTCAGAAATCTAATTTTTCCTTTCACTCTCTGCTTTTCAGATAACAGTGTTCTCCTCGATTTCATTTTGGGAACAGGAGACTATGTAAATAGATTTTTAATAGCTATTTAAATTTGAACTTTCTAAATTTAAAAGAAAAAATTTCTTCTATGATGCTTTAAAGCATTTAATGATTGAACTTCAAGTGAGCATTGGAACCTATAGTGAGCATGCCTCCAAATATAGGTCTTGTTATAAACTTGGTGTACAAGCTGATTTAAACAGCCATGATTTCAGGTCTCTGCCCTATGAATGGAAAATAGAAAATCAACCCATTAAGTGATATAAGAATGGAATACTTCAAGTTATTTCTGGAACAGTAGGGAGAGGAGGAGAGGAGAGGAGAGGAGAGGAGAGGAGAGGAGAGGAGAGGAGAGGAGAGGAGAGGAGAGGAGAGGAGAGGAGAGGAGAGGAGAGGAGAGGAGAGGAGAGGAGAGGAGAGGAGAGGAGAGGAGAGGAGAGGAGAGGAGAGGAGAGGAGAGGAGAGGAGAGGAGAGGAGAGGAGAGGAGAGGAGAGGAGAGGAGAGGAGAGGAGAGGAGAGGAGAGGAGAGGAGAGGCCCAAGTAAAATAAGCTTCCTTATAGAATATGTGAAAAATAATTATTTACTGTATCTAGCATTGATAAAAGGGTAAAAGAAACAAATCTTAAGCAGTAAATAGAATATTCACCTTATCAAAATGTATGGTAGTGATGTTTCCCCAGCAATTTTGATTATACAAAGGAGAAATATCCTTAATGCATTAAATTTTTGATGTCTATTGGTTACATCACACTCCCAAATTCATGTTAGTATTATAATGTCTAGGTTCTGAGGTACTCAGGGCAGACCCAGCTCCAGTTCTCTAGGAATTATGGTTCTGCATTCCCTCTACCCAGTGTTTCTGAAGTGACCTCTATTATTTAGAAGCAGAGTAGGAAATACCTTTCATGAGGCACAATATGCAGCCACTTTGTGCTGCACTCAGGAAAGGGCATCTCCTGTACCTTCACTCTCATCTGCTTTGCACTAGTGGCTAAGGACACCTGCACTGCCTCAGTGCTCATTTTGGGTCAATACTTTACAAGGTCATCCAGATCCTGCAGGAGTGGGTAAAGAAAGAAGAAAAAAACCTGCATGATCATGATGAGCACTGAAGAGGCTGTATTTTCCATGGAGAGTGCCTCTGCATTACAAAGAATTCATACAGATGGTCATGAATGTTTGTTCTTCCAGAATCAGTTTTCATGAATATTCCATATGGCTACCTTGCACAATTACTGTTTACTTGTGTTTATGCTCACTACCGAATTACAGTGACATCCAGGAGTGAATTACAAGAGAGGCCAACATTTAGGAAATAAAAACCATTCATTGTCCTGTGTAATACTTATCTAGTATCAACATGAAGATTCATGGAAAAAATCTCTTTAGCCTTGGATATGGTTTGTGGAGGACAATGCAACAGATTCCACAACAAAATAGGATTTTGTGAGCCATGAGGAATCTTTATAAGCCATAAAGGAGACTGCAAAGAGGCAATTTCATTGAAGTATGTAGACTTAATAGTATCTGTAATGTCAGTGTGAATTATTAGAGCAATTCTGGCCTTGATGGCAATGCGGAAGTTAGAGGGGGGAGCATGAAAATAGGAATGTTATAAGAATTAAAAAATAAAGAGTTGGAAGGCTCATCACTTGGAGTGTAACAGTTGAAATGCTACTCTGTGGAATTGTTCCTCCAGTTCAAAAGCATCTGTGAGTGTCCTTCAAAAAACATAGTTAGACATTTAAAAGCAGGAAAGAAACAGTGCTGTGGTGTCACACAAGCTGTTTGCAGAACAGATTCCTTCCAAAGATGTTTGGAGTTCAGTAGCTCAAGAAAAGCCCTGTGACAGTTTCCCCCATTGGGAGTCCTGGAGATGAGAACTGTATTTGGTGGTTTTTTTACCAACAAGTCAGTATATCAAGGTCAATACCTCTGATATTGAGGTCAAAAGGAGTTTTTCATTTATCTTTATAATTATATTTAGAAATAAGGGAAAAGAGGCAAAGTAAAGTGACCTACTCAGTGTCCCAGAGAAATCAATGGCAATACTGGGAACAGATATAATATTAGAAAATTAGCAGCTGTCTGCTTTAACTTTGGATACGGTTTTGAGCCCAAAAATTGTAGTGAGAAATACTTCAACTGTGGAATTAGGAAATAGTCTTCCAGGATTTATTCATGGGTTTACCTCCTTAAAAAAAAGATATGAAATAGGATGGGAAAGGAAAGCTCTCTGGCAATCTGTGTAACTGGCTGTGTCAAGATATTCATATTGCAGGTGTTTCCTTCTTCAGACTTGGAAGAAATTTTGCAATGACAGCAAGCATCTAGGACTTCCCTCATTGCCTGCAGAAGAGGAAACTTTGAGAAATTAATGTACTGTCATTAGATGAGCCTTGGCTGTAGATTACAGGCAATCCCCAGTTTACTTAGAGCTGCAGTCAATTTGTACCATCTTGACTGTGCAAGAGCAACATGCTAGGAAACATTTGTTACATGATACATAAAATTCACCAAACAGCATGACATTATTATACTTCCTAACAAACTAGAGGCTCCAGCTTTGTAATCAAGCTTCTTTCAGGGAAGAAGATATTTGATGATGTCTAGGTTTTGCAACTTTAACATTAAAAGCATGTTTTGTTTAATCAAAAAAGGGAATTCCAAGTGATTCCTCAAGCTTTAAATAAAGTATTAGAATGAGCAGGGAATTTTCAGGTGGGTCAGGTGACGAGAAGGCAACCACATTGTGTAGTCTAATTTGAAAGCAGTAATTGGCAGAAACATTTTGCTTGGGATTGGAGAGCTTGGGACAGAAAGGGGTTGTGCTCTCTTTCAAAGTTTGGATAGCAAGGCAGGAAAAGAAACTGTGAAAGCTTTCTAAGACTTTTGTGGGTTATTGATTTTGTTCTTTTTTTACCTTCACAAATCAGTAAAACCCTTCTGCTGCATCTCTGATCTGGCTTCACCCTTGCATGCCCAAAGTCTGACGCAAGGTAATGACAGATATTGTGGAATGTAAGGCTTTCCATGGAAGGATGGAAGGTGTTTCTGCAATGCCTCTGCGAGCTGACACTGCAGGAGGCAGCCTCCTGATACAAATATGTTTTCATTCTAGAATGAAAACAATTGCACATTTGAAAATGTCATGGTAAACTTTGACCTCATAACAAGAGGAGTTCAGCTTGCAGAAAATCTTAATTGATTAATTTTTGCTGTATTGGGAAGAAAGCCACTGTAGGATTAAGGGTTTATGGTCTATATTAAATTAGTAACTAGTGTCCTGTCCAGCAGAAAACAGTAGTATGCCTACACTTTGGGCACTTCAGTGGAAAGAATTTATTAGGAAAATGAAGAACAAAAGGATTTTTCATAGGAAAATGGTGTACAGAGAATTATGGCTTCCAAGCTGTTGTTTTTAAGGAAAGACAAGAGATGTTACATGTGTAAGCTTGCAGACAGTTGAGGCCTGGTCTTGCTGCTAAACAATTTATTGTAGGACTTTTCTATTTTGTAACAGAACAATGGAGCAGAAATTAAGAAAAGAGAAGTGGAGCATTATACAGATTGTGTGAACACATTATTGATTGCTGGAAATTTTCAACATAATTTCTAATGTGAAAGCAATTCCATACCTAAAGTACATCTTTTCATAAAAGTATTAACTTGAAAGTGTTGTTGCTGGTTTTGGTTTTTTGTTGCTTCCTTCTCATAACCCAAGGGAAATAAATTAAGGTACTCATACTTTTTCTGGCAAAACTTCTTGGTTTTATTTTTCAGTTTGATTCTTAGCTTTGGAAGAAAAAATATTTTGAAAACAATAATCTGTTTTTAATATAAAAAATGTCTACTAGTTAAAAATAGATTTCCCTACAGGAAAAAGCCAAAACAACTCCAAACCATTTTTCAACAGTCTTTGATAACTTCTCAGACTATGCTTTTGGAGAACATAAAAAGTAATACAAACCTAGGAAGTAATAATCCAAGTTGTCTTAGGTGAATGTAGGTTGACTGGTATGAATTCTTGGGGGATTGTTTTTACTCCTTTCCACAGCAGCCTTCAGAAAATGAAGTTTCATTTTGCTATCAGCTTGTATACCAAAAAAGAACTTGTTAATTATCTGGAAGTTTAACACTGCTAAGGAAAATGTTGATTTTCTTTTACACTTCAGCTTTTTCAATGCCATTTGATAGTTGGCTAACAGAACATGCTCTCAAGTGTATATACTTCTTGGTAAGTCTAATATGCCTGTGGAATGTACTTTTTAGAGTCACAGAAAATAATACCTTGACACTGATAGGGATGATTTAATTTTTAACTTCCAAGTAAAGACATAAAACTTCATAGTTAGGAATTTTCTTTTTTTGGTGGCTGTTTCATTTACTTAATAATATAATTTTTAGTAGGGCTGCAGGAAATTCAGTAGTTGTGTGTTTCTGCCATTTTGTAGTGTTTGATTTAATTTTTGTTTCAGCTGTCCATATTGCACACTGCACTATAGTACAGAGTTACCCAATTCTGTCTCTAATGAGCTACCCTAGATATTGGTACCAAACTGTGCAGTGCATCAGAACTCACTAAATTAACCAATGCATAACTCTGTCCCATGTGGTTAGACTGCAGTCTAACTGCAAATGCAGGAAAAAGAATTACAATTGAAAGTAATAGATCACAGAAAGCAAAATCTCTATGGAATGAGCAATGCAGCTCTAAAGTCTGTGTGTGTTGGTGGATGTGAAGGAAAGTGGTATTAATGGCAACACTGTGTGCCAGGATGATCCTGGAAGTGTTCCTGTTAATAGTTTAGAATTTAGAAGTAAAGGAAAATTACTTGTGATTGCAGTTGCAACAGAGATAGTGTTTGTGGGCCCTAAAAAAGATTGCACAAGGATGCTGTGAAACATGGAAGATTTGGAGGAGGTTTCTAAGTCAAGATGTGCTGGTTGCACTGGTACCACACTGGGAGATCTGGACTGATGGATGCATGATGATGGCAATTTCATGGAGGATGTTAGCAGTGACAGGCATTGCAACAACACTGGCTGTGACACTGGTGTGCTCTGGATACCTTGCACAGAGATGCCACGACTATTTTTCCATGCACTTTTGCTGCACTGTCCTCCATCTGTCCCCTGCATCACTAGAAGAGATTATACATTTCTCATTAATCACCTCTGATGTGCACTTGGCTTCTTATCTCTGAGAATAGATTTCTTAGAGGATGCACCATCTCCCGGATGCAGGAGATTTCAAAGTAGATTCACCCAATATCTTTCATATAAGAGAGAAATTTGACAGGCTAAACTGTAGCCACTTGAGGCTTGTCGTCTCTGTAGTAGGGAAATATTTAAAAATTTTGATCATCCCTGTCACCCTTCTTTTATCAGCTCCTGACTTTTTGTCACCATACTTCTGCTGCAGGAGTATTCCATTGAAATAAAGGGTCTTCTTACACAGAAATACTTTTATCTGACTATTGACTAAGAATATTGACTAAGGCAAACATCTTCTTGCCTTCTTAATGTAAACATGTTATTGCATTCCAGAATGCCAAAAACTCCATTCCTAAAATCATGGACAGCCCTGCTGAAGATTCATTTTACTAGATATCTAATTCAATTTCTTTTGTCAGAAGTTTTCAATGTGTTGTCATGACCGTCTGGGTACCGGGCAGAACATTTGCTACAAATTCCTGTCAGGCTGAACAAAGACACCAGTCCACATGTCAGGGAACTCTTATACTTCTGTTGTATAATCACCTCAATTCCAGCAACTAGCCCACCACTTAGTCTCAGAAGTGTTGGATAACAAGCCCTTAACTTTTACAACACACTTCCCCAAACTCCCAATCCACAAACTTCTCAAGTGTCAGTTAACAAGCCTTTGACATTTACAACACATTTCAACAAGCTCACAGCTCTAACAACAGCCTTCAGCATGGAGTAAGGAGTAGAATATGACAGCCACATTTTGCCAAGATAAGGCAAGGAGGGGGAGAACAATGGGCATTCTTAGATCCTGCATTGGTCCTGCCCCATGGATGGACAGGAGGGTGGGGAAGTTGAAGCAGTGCACTGAGAATGAGTGTCAAGGCAGAAAAGGAAGTTGGCTCAGCTGATCACAACTAAAGGTTCCACTTTTAGCTGTCCAGGAGTCCATATAAACATGTAGATCCTAAGGCTAGAAGGCCATGGGCATTTTTTTCTGGCCAGATTTTCAGGATAAGCCATGAAATGTTTCCAAAACTGGGAATTTAACCAGATTTTAGAAGAGTATTGAATCTTGTGCATTTTGTGCAGTTGTGTTTGCAACCCCATTCTCAGATAAATTACTTCAGCTTTTAATTACTCTCATTGCTAAAAAATTGTATCTCATTGAAAGAATTCATCTTACTCCAGTTTCCTGGTACTGGATGTGGTACTTTTGACAAAAAGCTTAAAAAGAACTACCCTGCCCAACTATTTATCACTACCTGATGCATAAGTGACAAATTTTAAGCCAAGGCATGCAAACATGCTCAGGTTGTATGCTATAGTCAGAAGCCAAAGAGGTAAGCAGATGGATAACTAGGCAAGCATAGCTTGTTGCACGCTTGGGGAAGGGTAGGGAAGTAGCACTCTCTCCAGACAACCTGTCCTCACCCATATCTCTAAGCTAAAAAACATTAAATTTTCTGGATGATATTAAAGGACTGAACTTAATGACTGTGGGGACAGCTGTCTTGTCAGAGCTACAAAGCAGGTTTTACTCAAAGGATACCATACAGGACTATAAAATATTCCTTAGGCTGGGCATAACACAGACTTCCCAGAGAACCCTTCTTTTGGCTACATTTCAGGTCCCATCCTCAGCCTTTTATTGCTTTGGCTCTTGCCTGAACAGTAGGGATGGAGCAGCTGTAAGTTAACAGCCAGAAGCAATTTTCATTGATCTTTCCTGCTCTTTGCAGTATTCCACTGGAAGCATCCCCGGGGCACATTGCTAATTTTTTGCCCTTTACTTTGGGACCTTAGATTAATGGTGTTATATAATTGTCATTCCTTCATCATTATACAATAATGGTGTGATGAATTTTACAGTCAAACAGTCTTTAGTTCTAGTCATGGGATAAAATAAATCCTCCCATTTCAAAACGAAATTGTCTTTTCTTTCCCCAGACCAATCAAACAGGTTTGTTTCTGTGCCTTTGCAGCATGACCCTCTGAGTTAAAATCATTTGGGGAAAAATAGGGAACATAGCAACCCAATAACATGGCAAGCATTTTATTCACTGCTCCTTGAACAATAGAAGTCCCACACAGCCCAACCAGCAGGCAATACTCACTTAGGTCAGATCAGAAAGATCCAGCTTTGATACCTGTGTTACGCTTGTGTTACCACACAGGCTCTCCAGGCACTTGTTACATCTGAGAACTCAAACTGTTCTCAGGTTAGTATTAAGACTTTGGTATTACTGTCCCACACTGATCAGTGCTTACCCAAATAAGGTATGGATATAGGACCAAAGCTAAAACAGCCAGGGAACATTCCCTATCAGGAGCTGGATAATGCAACCTGGTTTTGGAGCGCAGGGGAACCTAGTCATGTGCAGCTGGACTGAGCCAAGGCACTCTTCTCCAGTTCAGAGCCAGAGTATGGGCCTAGAGTGTTCTGTAAAGATTCTCTAACTTGGCCTTTAGGTTGGTGGCTGTGAGGTGGGACTGAATGTCTGTGTGATATTCTTCTGTCCATGCTCATTTAGAAGAGGAGGACAGAGCTATGCAGGGTACAAGGGACTGGAGTGACTTCTTAGAAACTGTGGAGAAGACACCTCTAAAGAGGCAATTTCCAAACTTGGGCAAAATAAGGCTTCCTGACCTCATCCTAAAGTGTATGGTGTGGTGTGATGAGACAGCAACAATGCCTTCTGCTTCCCACACCATGCTGCCATTAACTAGGCAGAACCTCCAGTTACTGTGAGTTTTGAAAGTAGAGCAATCAGAAACATAGATATCAGTAGGAAGTTTCAATGTACACAGCAAGAGATTCCCTATGTGTGTTGATGAGTTGTTGACTATTGTTGTTGCTTTCTATTTATATGCTTTTTATATTGTGATGAGACATTCTAGTGATTTGTACAAACATTTGAACTGCAGAAAACTCAGGAGAGCTCACTTCCATGTGCACAATAATTTCATCTGTCCTTGGGGCATACAGAGGCGAACCATCTTGTCTTCTCATACTTGTCATGGGATTAAGGGCAAATGGCAAAGTGAAGGTAGTTGTCCAAAGTACAGGCAGCTGTCTCAATCAATACACAGCAAATAACTGAGACTTGGGTCTGCTCTAAATAAAAGTTCACACCAAGAGCTTATGACTGAGAATTACCAAGTGGTAGGCTTTAGAGAAAGCCAAGAGAGGGGCACAACTACACCCAGAAAGTATAAGGTGTAGTTGGTGTCTTGGATCGAACTCCAGATGACTCCTAACAAATGGATCTATTTTGTAATTTTCCACACCTCCAACATGTTTGTGGAATGGTAGTGGCCAGTTGGTCTTAATTAAAACAGGAAGTAATGCATAAAAGAAGTTGTTCTCTTGTTTGTCACTGTCTTTTCCTTGCTCAGAATTATTGATCTTACACCTAAGCAAGATGTTTCCTGGTTCCCTTATTTAAAATTACAGTATTACAGGAAATAGATTGACTATTCTACAGAGGTAGCAGGATAATTTGTCAATTAGAAATAATCAGTTCTAGAATGACTTTTATGTCTATGCTATTTCTGAAACCTCTTTAATGAGATCTGAGTTCATCCATGTATCAGTTGAAGCAACAGATATTAGCTGTCCCATGTGTACACCTTGAAATGAGATGAAATTCAGTTTGTCTCAAAGTGCAAGCAGTGGGGAATCCTGAATTTTACACTCAAAACATTTCTGCGACGAGGGTTTATTTTTTATTGTTCTTAATCTTGTATTTGAAAATAAATCTGGTGGTACACTGCCAGGCTTGGATAGAAAAGCTCTCTGTTTATCTCCTGAACGGGAATTACTTGGCTTGACAGTTTGACAGTTTCAGCCCGTGCCAGTACGCCTCGGTTTTGTTCAGAGGAGGTCACATCTCCTGAGGAGGATGAAGGACATGTTAAAGGCTGCTCAGTTCCTAACTTCTGGGTTATTTTATCCAGGTTTGGGAGGTCATGTCCTAGTGAAAGATCACTTAAGATGGCCAAAGAACAGAGACTCCTTACCCACTGTCATCGGTTCTAAATGGGCCTTATTCCTGCAAGTGATTAAGCACCTTCACTGTGGACAGCCTATTTTCTAAAATGTAGAAAATCAAGAGCTTTGATGTCTTGCTCTCCAAAAGCAAGACTGAATGGATATTTTTTTAAGTAGAAGTATTAAATATGCCACTTTTCTTTCATTATTTTTTTCCTGATTTAGGGACAGGACTGAGTAACAAAAAATACATTTTCCTTGCATTTTAAAACCCAAAATATATTAAATATTAAAAGCTCATATTTACTAAGGGTTTATATTTAATTTTTGCATATTTTCTATGAGTTACCATTCATTATTAAATAAGTTTAAATTGTGCAGCAATTAAAATTAGGTCAAATTTAAATCAGGAATATAGGAATTGAAAGGCTTCCTTAGCACATAGGTATTTTCTTGGCTAGTTATTTTCTGGGCTAGGACTTTATTCCTGATCATTCTGTCACTTAAAAAATGTTTGCCATCTCTGTCTTGGAGCTGACTTGTCACGCTTAAAGTTCCCTGAACATCTCACTGTAAGAGAATTTGGCATGTTTATCTACGTGTTGCAGGAAATCCTAAACTGTAAAATAATGTAAATAGAAGGATTTTCCAAAGCAGCCTTCTGAGTGAATAGCCAAGTGAAAATAAGACATTTTAAAGATTCTAAAACATTTCCAACAAAATATTAGAAAGCCTAAAGGTAAATTATGAGTTTACATGTACTGCCACTGTTGTACTCTCAGCAAAGGGCATTACTATGAAATTAAGACAAACACATGAAAGTTTTGAAAACTTCCTCATTACCCCTAAGCATGGAATATCAGCAGGATATACACTAGGAATGTAATAAGTCTTGTGTGACATTTTTGAATTTGAATGCTGAACAGTTCTTCAGCTCTGTTTACTGGTTCCCTAGTGCCAAGGGGAAGAAAGCCAGCCTGCCAAGTTATGTTCCTTGATCTCTCTAACTCACTGTAAAGTCTCCACCAGGTTATTAATTTTTTTTCTTAGCCACCTGTGTAATGGAGATAGTCATTATCTACTTCTTATTTGATTTTCTGAGATTATGACATTTGTGGTAATGACTCTTCATAAACCATACCAAATTCATTGTGATGAGGTACTGTAAAAAGGGCAGTGTATATTAAAAATCTGATATATTTACCTTTGTATAAGCTGCCTAAAACTGCCTCAAAGAACTTCATGATGTTCTCACTTAGTTTAGCTTTTTTACTTTGGAAATGCATGATGTCTGGAGGGGAGTAACTACTGATTTCATTAGCATTACATCTACTAGAAACCTTTGGGAGAGAAGGGGGACTAAAGCCACAGTCTTGCACATTCCAGGATATCTAGGAGCATAACTGTACTTCTGTAGGCTGCTGTTCAGACATATAAGGCTTTAAAATATCTAACTTCTGAAATCAAAATTTTGTATCAGTCTCACACACTCAATCTTCTTTCAGTTTCTTTTCTCACCCCTCTCTGTTTCCTCCTTTAAAGTGTGTTGACTTTCTCTTGCTGTTTTTTCCCCTCCAGTAGCATGTGGGTTTTTTTCCACTTGGGACTTGAAACACTGCTTCAGGGTGACCTTATGGCCTTTCCTGGCAAAGGATCTGCAAGCCTGAGGAGTGTTCTGGGGAGACATTCGTGTCACCAATGAAATTCTGATGAGATTATATAAGATAGTGTGTGAAAACTGCAATAAGGATGTCACAGCCCTGCAGTACAATGGAAACAAAAGAAAAGGGAGTCTGATAGATAGAAATACAATTCAACAGAACTGCAGCAGAACCTAAGAAATACTGATGGAGAGGAGCATGCTTAATTGGGAAAGAGAATTTGGAATAGCAGGTGCTTTTCCCTAACCTATAATGGTAATGAAATGTGTTCCAGTCTCCTTTTTTTCAGCTCAGCTCCTATTGAACAAATCAGTGGTAGAATTGTCTTAAAATGTTCCACAGACATGAGATCCTGACTACAGTGAAAAATAAGTAGATTTCTAAAATATGATCATTCTCCTAATTGTGGAGAATGGCAGTAGTAGAAGGAAATTTCTTCTTTTCTTACCTCTAATCCAAGCAACATTTTTCCTTAGGCAAAAGAAGCATGTTTCTTCTTTTACAAGCTGGAGAAACTCCAGTGATTTTATTTACCCTCTCTCTGACCTTTTTGGTCATGGTTGGGCTGGGACTAAGAATTCAGAAACCATGGCCTGTTTTGTATCTTGTGTTGCAGCTATACTGATAAAGAATGATGTCCTTTTGTCTTCTCTTGGAATAAGAGATTGTGTACAAAAATTGCTGGGTTTAAATAGCCATATAAATATCAGAATGTGGCCTAGCAGTTTATCCAAACCCATTATTTTATGATACATAAGTTCTCAGAAGGATATCCTAGCAACCTTCTTTACAGTACAAAGTTTTTCTTTTATTCACCTTGCACTCATAATTCTTGCATTTGTTAAAGGGGTGGATATATTTCTATGGACTCAGTTTACATACACCAACTTGTTGTATACTTCCACCATCAACAGAGTTTTCCAGCTATCTCAGATCCAAAAAGAAGGATTTTTTGGGTCCTTCATGATCTTTGTAGATTTATTATGGGGATTTTCATTTAGTAGTGTAAGGTTGATTCTTTTTTTCTGCTTCACATGCATCTGAAATTTTATCTAAAGTTAGAGCATCTATTATGCACAGTATGTTTTCAGTTTTTCAGGTTTTCAAGAGCATATACATGAGCCACAGTGTTTTTCTGTTCTGTTGTATTCTACAAAGGAAATCCAGCTCCTTATCTGCAAATCATTACCTACAGTATCTTTTAGAAAAAGTACGAGGATGTGGAGAAAATTGAGTAATTTTGCACATAACATTAAATTTACTGATAGTTGAATCTCTTTTGCAAAAGATACAAGAACATTACTTAGTTGAATAGAATTTCTGAGCTTCCTTTGGTGTAACAGCTTATAATGTTATGTAAAGGGGATGGTAAGAGGAGATGAAACTGTACTTAAACCTGTAATAAAATTATTTGGTAGTGGTCATTTGTGTCCTCTTTAAAGGACCATAAATTCTACTATGATGAATAATTTAGGCTATTGTGTTAATTTTTATGTCCAGGATGCATGATTTATGTAATATTAAAAATTAGTACTGCATGGGAAGTTTGCCTAAAGTCTGAGAATTAGCAGGAAATTGAGTTTTTAAAGAATGATAAAATATGATCAATTATGAAACACATCGTTCTTATTCAGGGTCTTAAGGAAGACACAGTAAACCATAGCCTGTAGCAGATCTGGGTACTGGTGTTTGAGAACCATTGAGTTTAGAGCTTTTACTTTGATTGATTACCTCACTCACTCACTCCCACCCCAATATTACTTTCCCTATGGCTTTACTTCCCTCTCCCAATAATTTAGATTATTGTCCATCAACCATAGAGGAACTTTAGATGCATTTAGATTAAAACTGTTTCCAGATAGAGCGGAACTGTACTTGTAATTTTATTTTTCTTTGTAAACCCAGGCAGAAAAAGTTCTGCATCTGATCTTTAGGAAGTTATCACCATGATATAAAGATAGTAGTGACAGCAGCAGCCAGACAGTTACATCTTTCCTGGCAATGCAAATACACCTTTGGGAGATTATATATAAGGTCAGATCTTGTTTTAATTCATTCAGATGAGATGACTGAAGTGTAAAGTGAGAGAGGGCTGATCTTAGATTAATAGAAAGATGGATTGTGAGCATGAAGTAGAATAAGAAAATTATTATTTGGGATGAAAAGATTAGTGTCAAAGACTAATTTATACCAGCTCTTCATTTGTATAGATACTATTTTAAAAGCAGAAGATGATTAATATAAAGGGAAAGAACTGAAGTGATGAAGTGACTTTTAACAGCACAAAATAAACATTAACAGACAGTCTTTCTGAGAGAGAGGGGTCAGTGAAATAAGCATGGTAGGCAGTCAAAAAGAAATGACATACTGCCCCAGAAAAGTCTTCTAGGAAAAGAACATACTCAAAATAGCAATGTCTTCACATGACTCTGCTTTGCAGAAACCTTAACTATCAAGTGCCCTGGAGAACAGCCAGTGGGATTACCCTTTTTACAACATTGTTAAATGGTGCAGTACAAAAGCCCTGATGATGCCCTAAAATGAAGCTATTCCTGCTTTTGAAGCAGCAACTTAAAGCAAAATGCACATATAAACACCCCACCCTTTAAATAAGAAGTCGATTTTTTAATCTCTTTTCTTTCTTCTTACGTAATCAGGGATAGATTTCATTAATATTGAGGGATGTTTCCATGTTTGAAGGATGCAAAACTCTCCTATTTCTAATCAGTTTCCCCTAAAATTCACTCATCTTCATTGTTTTTTTCCCTCTCTTCTTCTATTCTGATTCTTAACACAGTTATCTCATTCATTCTTTTAATTTCTAATGTCTGTCTTCCCTTTATATGAGTAGCTTCCTATTCTTTTTTTCTGCAGATGATTTCCTTATTTTTGCTGTGCTTTACCGAACCCTTTTAGATTCCGTCATCTTTCTTTGTCCATCTTGTGGCTTTCCAGTTTTTCATCCTCATTACTTCCTTCTCTCTAGCCTCTGGCTTGCTCATCACATCTTTTGTCAAAAATATTCCATATTTTTGATAGATCACCACTTACTTCTTTCTTAATCCTGTCCTGTCATTTTATTGCTGACTGAGATTGGCTTTCAGCTCATTTACCATCATCATGAAGTGATTTGCCCTAGGGCCTGAGCTCACAAAAAGTGCCATTCCAGGCAGAAAAAATGGCTGTGTTGAAATGGTCTCTTCTTGCTAGCAAAACTGCTTCCTTCCTCTATCAGTTTCCTGTGTTGATGTTAGCTGTAAGTACATGTTACTTTGCATTATACTTGCAGAGCCATCACCTGTGAGAGTAAGTAGAACCTTCTGCAGTAAACGGTGCTGGAACCACTGGGTCCAGGCTGGTCAGACAGACCTAAGGACTAATTCTGGTGTAATAGGATGATACATGTCTTTCTACTGGCCTATTTTGGCCAGTTTTGCCCTTTACTGTTAGTAGTAATGCAGGGAATGAAAAAGGACTTTGATCTGACTCTGATTCACATTCGCTTTGGAAAAGAAGCAGGTTAAGAAAGAAAATCTGCTCAGCTGCACACTGGGTACATTTGGAGTCAAGGAAGCACAATAAACAGAGATGCCTACAGCAGCATTTTTTATACTGTCACTTTTCAGCACAGAACTGCAATTTAATTACTGCTACACCCTTTTGACCTAGGATGGCTCTTTCTGCAGTGCTGCTCTTGTGCCAGCTGGAGCTGGAAAGCGCAGGCTATCCTTTGGGCCATTGGAGAGCAGTTGTGATAGAGGGCCTGGGACCTGCAGAGTGCGTCTGTTTTTGAAAAGGGTACACTGGTAAGATACTGCTAGAATCATAGGAGCTCAAATTAATTCCTGTGGCTCTTCCACTGAACCCTCCAAACCATGAAGGAATGCACAGGGAGTTCATGATCAAGATGATTAGCAAAACGATAAGGAGAGAAACCTCGAACAGTTTCCGAGAGGGGCATAGTTTATGGAGGGAGACAGAGCTGTTGTGGGATGCATTTTCTGACTTCACCCAAAAGAGGTGAAAATACTTTAGTCTCTGAACCTCAAATAAATCCCTGCAATACCACATCCTGCTTGCAGGCCAGCTCTGGTGAAACCATGTCCTTCCTCATAGTCAGTAGGGCAAACAGAAAGCACGTGTGGGTGCTTTTTAATGAGGACTGCAGTTCCAGGCTCCAGACTCTATTTGAACAGGGCCCTATAGCCATAACACAGCAGATCTAAATCCTAACAATTCAGCCAGGTTTCTTACAGTTGCCACAGCTCTATAGTTATCTGCACATGCATACAACTGAGCATGGATGCATAATGTCTAAGGTTTCCAGCATCCTATGCCCAGCCTGCAGAGATGCCTTTGAAAGTACAGGAGAAACTGAAAGATCAAACAGACTGAGCAAGAACGTGGCTGTGCTATTGCAGATGTCTGCAGTGGCCAGTGCTGACATCAGACTTTAGCTTATCTCCTATATACATAATGTGTGAAATTTTCTGAACTTTTAGGTGGACAGAAAATAGCTCCCAGTTACATTATGCTGCAATTCACTTTCCTTCAGAAATGCACAGCACCAGGAAGGATGCATTAGCATGACACTGAAGTAGCTTCATCTCTCCACATATTCTGCTACACCATAAGAAGCAAAAAGGGTTGAATGAATAGCTCATAGGATTTAATAGTTTTGAATTGAGTACCTGTCCTGCTTTGGATTAGGCCAAGTTGGATCTGCTGTGGTTTTGAAGGTTACCTTAGGATACCTGATATTCATCTACTTTGCTTGACAAGCATCTTCCTCAGCTGCAAACCTTCAGGTGTGAAATTACCTCCAAAATGGACTTCATAAATGTCTGTTGCTGGCTCATTTTAGAGTATACAGCAAGTTGCTTCAAGAACAGACAAACTTTACTCATAATTGTTAGGGCTCTTACACTGTGTGTTTATCTGCTCTTGGTTGTACTATGCATTCATTATTTGTAGTTCATTAGCTGACAGCAAGGGTCTATATTTTTGGCAAGATTTGCACTTATTTTCATATTTAGATATTCCAGCTTGTTGTCTTTGCTTTTAACATCACAAGCTTACTTGTTATTGTTTTGTGCTTAGTATCAAATTTTTTTTATGAATGAGCTAAATAAATTACCTCCCTGTCTCTTATTTGATTTTTGTGGGCAGAAATAACCTTGGCTCAGGATGTTCCAAGGATTATTGATTACTGGAGCTGTGCCTCAGGCCATCAGCTCCTTCAAGCCAGTCATTAATACCCTATGTCAACAAATATTGGAAAAGTGGTGAATGCATCTGCTCTATTCTCTTAACACTTCCAAAAGTGTAAGGTGCAGGGAACAGTGTCTAACTAAATTACAGGATTTAGAGAGAGAGTTCTGGGTGAAAAGTCACCGTCTGGGGCCAGGTGAGGAAAAAAGTGGGTTAGACTTTCACCTGTAAGGTCAAGACAGTGTAAAGTGCAGAGTAGCAATCCTTAAAGACAACATAAAAAAGTGCTCAATTCCTTTTGTGTTCCCTAAACATTCCAGCATCCCCTACCTCTTTGTCTGAGAGAGTGGCGGTATCTGTTGCCCACTACAGGACACAGTTTGAGTCTTTCTCCTGTACTCGGTTACACTCAGGCAAATTTGGGCTAAATTAGTGAATTGTGGAAAAAGCAGTTCGGTCAGTTGTGCAGACAGCACAAGCATGTGAAGTACACTTTCTTAGGAAGGCAGGCCGAACAAAAAATATTACATTGCACAATTGTCAGAGGTATTCATTCATCTATAATCCCATCAAAGCCAGCCATAAAAACAATGAAGTTCCTACTTTGTAAATAGCAGAAATCTGCAAATTAACAGCCTGGTGTTGTGAGTGAAGAAAGCAGCAGTGTCTGAAGGCACTTGTGGACATTCTGCAGAACTTTGGCATGGCTGTGCTGTGGGAGGAAAAGCAGCACTAGAGCCCTAGAGATCTTGCACTGTTGCACACACAGATGGTGATTTCACTGCTGGAATTCTTCAGATGCTAAAGCCCAAGCACCAGTAAAGGCTCCCTGGGTCAGAGGTTACAGGTCCCCACAAACTGCTGCTAAAGAGATAAGGGTGTGGACTAAGGAGAATGGAAGTGTGGCTGCAAGACCTCTCCAGGCTGGTTTCCCTGCAGGAGCTCTTGTCTGGATGGTGTGCTTCTAGTGTACAAGTTCTTTGAAAACGAGGATGGCATAAATTATTTAGGCATGGCAGCACTGCCCACAGCCATCCCATGACTTGCATACAAAATCTAAATTCGGGCTTATTCTCTGGGCAGAAGTTGTCTTTGAGGTACCCACAGCCACCAAGATAACTGACTTGGAAATGCAAGTTGGGTTTCAGGCAACCTTTAAAAAATTAATTAATTAGTTAATTAATTTATATTAGCATGATAGTATGTACTGTGGAGTCTTCACTACTTCTTAAGAGTAAGATCTGAATGTAGTGAAATACACAGAGTCCTTGGCCCTCAATTTAGCCTCTAAATCAATTTAGCCACAGTCCAGCCTCTGTGGCATTTTTTTGGTCCAGTATTTTCTCTATCATATGTGTCAGGATCTAACAGGATCTAGCTAAAACTCTATAAAAAGTAAAAACTTTCCTATCAGTTTCTGCATTTGCACTGTGATCCAATACAAATTTATTACTATTAATATTGTTAATTGTTAATTACTGTTAATATGTGCATTAAAATCTGCAGTGTGCACACACTTCAGCAAACCCGAGGGTGAAGTTGCAGTATGGGTGCATGTGGCAGATACCTACTGAATAAACAATAGGTACAGCAAAATGGGTGGTCTGGGAGCATCAGTCATTTGTTCTTTGTGACACTGTTTTACCTGACTGGGCACACACAGGGTGTGTGAAACGGACAGACAACCTGCCACACGCAGCTTTGGGAAAACACATGCCATTCTCTTTGATCATCTGTGATGGCTTTTGACACGTGGAAATGAATTCTTGTTGCAGTAACCTCAGGGCAAGCTAGCAAATCCAAGGTCCTCCTCAGGGCTTTCCAGCTGTAGGCAGCTGTTGGTTCCTGGATCTCATGCCTGGCCATACCCAGGTGTATAAAGCTGGCAAGGCAAAGGAGTTGTCACACCCCCCTTGTACTTGTTTGTGCAATGGCCAGCAAGAATTGCAGTCCCTGCTGTCTTTTGGGCAAATAGCTGCTACTCAGCTCAGATGTAAATAGAGATGAGAAAGCAAGATCTGGCTATAGTTTCTATATTTTCTACCACAGACAAATTGAGAAGACAGAAAATGCAGAAATAACTGTATTGCACAGGCAGCTACAGTGCAAACAAGATTTAGGCTTTCTGGAAAAGGCAGATTTGCTGTAGATGAATGATCTATTCAGAACTCTTGCTTTTTCTTTGACTAAGCTATTGTTTGTTCATAGACCATGGATGACAATGATCTTTTGTCCTGTAACCAGAATGTTCTTGCACAGGACATGTGCTCAGATTCATGTGTTCAGACAGTGTGTCTCAGGTACAGTGGATCTGATTCACTGGTGCCCTTTGGCTTCCGCAAGATTTAGCCATTTAGGAGAAAACTGTAGCACAGGTTTGTAGCTCACTGTTTTGATGCACTGCATGTCGGCACAAACACAATTAACTGGTTTAGAGCTGGTCCTTTTCTATGAACTTCCTTCCTTCTCACTAATTAATGGAAATGCAAATGAGTGACTAAATTACAAGTAAGAGAGTCTGTTCTCACTCTGTGCTTCACAAGTGTCCCAGGGGTAATAAAATAAAAAGACCTGAGCAGAGCACATTCATTCCAAAAGCAGCTTGAAGGTGTATAGCGTAAGCGAAGATAACAGAAGCAGAAGAGGCAGCTGCCTTGAGTCATAAAAAAAATACAAACAGTATTCTTGCCCCAGGGATATTTTCACAGACTGAGGAAAATCTGAACTATTTGCTTCTGCAGAATTCTATCATTGTACTCTTAACACTTGTTGGACAGGCACTGTGAATCTCTTTATTCCATCACTATAATGTGCAATCTTTTGGATGTAGTTGATGGTGATTTGCACAAAAAATTGCCTTTCTCCTGGACTGAAATACTTGGTTTTATATACTTGACAGGTGGGGGAGACTTGTGAATCGGTACATACAGGTAACCAACAACCAAACCACAGCTGAAAAGCAAAGAGCAGATACATTTTATTCTCTCACTAAGAATACTGGGTGGCAGGGACACACATGAGGCTTAGTTCATCCTAGTGAGCACAGAGAAGCTCACTGCCTGCCTCAATACATCAAAGGGCTTCACACATGCGCAGTTTTTCACAAGGCTGTGCTTTTATGATCTCTCTCTCTCTCTCAGTAAGAGGCTCAAGAGTTTCTGTGATAGTTGGTAGTCTCTATACAGGAATTTTACTTCTCAAAGTAGGCAGAGGATGAGCAACACTAGGTATAATAAAGGGAATTTTCCCATACCAACAATCTTATAATTCCCAGCTTCAAGGTCACTTTGAGCAAAAACTATTCCCTCCTCCCCAAATCTTCCAGTTTTAATCCTTTCCTCCTAATGTATGCAAATCTTGTCTTCCATGGGCATAGGAGCTATTAGATTCTCTGCAGAACAAAATCATATCTACTTCTGTGTGTAATGATCATATTTGTTAAAACTGGCAGGAAAAACACCTTGCATACACACAGACCCTGCACCTAGAGTAATAAAATGAAAGGCATTTCAGCACCCCTATTTCAGCTTATTTTCTAAGTTTTGTATGACTACATTCTACTTGCTATCATTAACCAACAGTGGTGGCACAGGGAGAAGTGTCCTGAGATGAAAAGTCTGTTTAAGCATTTGAGATTTGAATCTGTGATGGGGTGTTTATGTGCCATGTCAGTCCAAGAGTCAGTAGGCATCCATGAGGGAAGCAAGACTGCCCAAGAAACCATATTGCTGGCATACACCTGAAAACTCCATTCTTCCACTGAGAATGTAGTTACCTTGCATTCCACAAGCACCTTATTTACCCTGGTTTCTTGACATTAATTATACTATTTGCAGCTCTGTAACCTTTCACTCAGGCTGCTGTAGCAGCATTTTTTTTCCCAAAAGAGGCTCAGTTTCCCAAGGCCTCTATGGGAATATATTTCCTTTATTGCTCTGTTCTCTTACTCGCATCCTCCTTTTCTCATGGCGTGGCACCTGCCAGCCCAGTGGTGCTGTTGCAGCAGGTTCTCTCTTGGGAAGGAGCTACCACTGGCATGAGAATCACTCCTGCTTCCCCCTTCTTGTTTTGCAGATTTCAATTCACATTCAAGAAAACATGCATGGTAAAGTAGGTAGCAGTCAATAAATATTATCATAGCAGGAATCTGAGGAAGGAATTGAATACAAGGAGTGGTGTTTCAATCTCAGTGAATTTTGAAGGAAATTGGTCTCTACTGATATGCATTTTCTGGTTTGCAGTTTAAGCCATTAGACTCCAATGGGTTTCAAACAGTTTTCATTCAAATTCATAAATTCAGCAAGAGTCAGCTTCAGATTTATGCAAAAGCATGGCCCAGGTTCACTAAAAATTTGCAAACAGAAGATAAGGAGTCTCTCTAACCACTTCAGGTAGTTTTCATCTTAAAATAACTTTAGGTCTGAGGAAACAAAGTCAGATATCTTCGTGTAATTTGAAGCATATTGAAATAGCAAATGAGATTCATTTCAGTTTATTATCCTTTCTCTACTTGATAAACTGATCATCTGTGTGTCTTTAACTGTTTTATTGGATCCTTAACCAAACTTACTCCAAAGACTAAACAACTTATCATCTTAAAAACATCTGGAGTTGTTTCCTTCCCAGCTTAAAAGCAAAATTTCAAAACCTAACTTAGCTTTTACTGAAAGCAGTGATGAAGATTATGATTAGACAAGGTTTTGAGATTTGTGTCAGGGATATTGGAGTACAAGGAATGTGGGTTTAGCGGGAAAAAAAAAAAGTGAAAACTATCATGAAGGTGAAAACTGTCATGATTCCAAATTTGCTTTGTGCTACACTGTGGGCATTAAGCAAAGATTTTTCAAACATTAGTTTAGTTTTTCTTTAATGAAGTTAATGAAACTTTACCTGTGGAATGGGATACAACCAATATCCATCCAACTTCTCAGGAAATGAGTCAGATTTTTGAAGTGAGATAGCACCATTATATAAATAGCCTGACTTTCAGCCATAAAATCCTGCTGTTTATTTCCTGAATTAAAAATCTGAAACTTCTTCTTGGAGCTAGTGAATTTCTCTGGGAAATACAATCAAATTGAAGTACAGGAAATGGACACAACCTGAACTGAACCATGTCAGTGCACAGTTGCCATTAAAATTGTGCACTGACAGAGTGAGACTTTATTTCCAGCCAGTCTTTATTCTAGTTTCATTGCCAGTGCCTGAATTTTAGCCATGAAGTGTTTCTCTGTGTGATGAAGAATTTTGCAATGAGTTTTAGTCTTTGGACAGATTTCTTATTAATCTACTCTGGATCACCTTTTTGTTTCTTATAATGATAAGTAAGTCTAAACTCCATAAGTCATTCTCCATAAATAAATTCACCATTCACTGTTTTCTGTCTTCAAATCACTCTTTTTAAGGAAAGTGAGGAATATGAATACTGTTGTATTTCCACAATCCTGACTTTTGTGTCAGTCCTGGGGTTTTCTTAATAGTGCCTTGCTTTATAATAGAATTAATAATTACCTGGAGGAGAAAATTATCTTAAAATATCCACTGAAGAATATTCTGAGTTCAATACATCACTGGTCACTTGTATTGGGTGTCTTGAGGCTTCATGTAGAACTCAATAAGACAATACCACATATACTGAAGTAATATAAGCAAAAAGGAGCATGACTCTTTCCACTGGACTCTTGGCACCTCTGAAAAGAGTCCATTTCATTTTTATAATTTTTAGTAAGTCCACTAGGTAGCTTTCAGAAAACAGGTAGCATTCCAATGAATTTTCAGAAATCAGTGTTTTTGCATTAACTACTAAATGGAAAAAATACAACATAAAATGCAAATGTTGAAAAATCCTTAAGTGTCAAACATATGCCAGTCACTATATTCTTCATCATCCTCTTCAGGGGTCCTTGTTTACATAAAAAAATTTACTAATTGTGTCAGCATCCTCTATCCTCTAAGTGCATAATACCAGAACACTGCTTGTTCAATATAAAAAAAAAAAAATCTAATTAGAGGTTACACTTAAATTTTCATCCCTTCAAGTACCTGGTTTTATGAGATATTAATACAAACTCATCAGTATCCATCAAAATTGGCATTAGCTGCAAGACTTTCCCATTCCAAATATATTGGCAAAAATCAAGAAATAAGTGGACCCTTTATTTTGAGATCTCTTTCTCTTCTAGCAACAGAAAGTGAATCCTGCTCTTCAGAAAAGAAAGGGAACTGGAAAACATTCCTCTAACTGTGTTTTCACATGTGCTGACCTTAGTCATGAAATCTGTCCAGAAAAGCTCTGAAGTCCAAGACACTTGTAGAGGATGCAGGGTAATTTGTAGCTATACTGACTGCCATACAGAAAACCTGATGGTAAACATTTTAACAGAAAAACTTCTTGTAAAAGAACACATTTATCAAAATTCACTATTGAAATCATTATATTAAAATTATAAAAATATAGTATTCTAAATTATCCAGATAAAATGTTCTAATTTTTTTTTCAAACTAGAATCATGTTGTGTAATTTTGCCAAAAAAAGTCCTCGATATCAGATTTTGGTGCTGATATGTAAAGGGTTATTTTCTCTCCTTGTTGTATAATTCAATACTCTTCCAATATGAAGGAATGGTCTGCCAGACTTTTGGCACAAAAATCAGATTTTTGGCACAAAATGTGTTTGTAGCCAGACTATAGTACAGAGTATTATTCAATATTTGTGTATGGACCAGCATGTTTTGAAGTTTGGAAACATGAAAGAAAGTTGATTCCATCGCCTTAGTATGGTTTTGTTTGAGTCAGCTCTCACTGGACTGTGACCCTCCTTTGGAAGCAGTGGTTTCCCATGGCACGGGTTTCTTCTGGAAACATGACAGGCAGAGAAAAAAAGTTTGGTGATAGTCTACAGGTCCCATATTTTATGAAACAATGACAGAAATATAAGCATAACCATAACCTAAATTCAGGAGGATTATACTTTAAGTCCTCTGGGACTTAGTAGCCAAAGGAACTTCTTTTCTGGGGGACTATCCTGTAGTAAAACATAACCCAGCCCCCTCATAAAGAGACACTGGCCTCTGCCTCAGTGTCCTCCCTGCCCTTACCCTGAGGCCCTCAGATTTTCTACTTACCTAAAGTATTGATAGACAAGATCTGTGAAAAGTTTGTCCCTCTTCATGTGAAATAGAAATCTTGAGCTTTTCACACTGTATGTTCACTCAAAAAAATTGATTTAATCATAACCTGAATTAATCATAAGCAGAAATGGCATTTCCAGGACAGCCCAGGATGGATTGATTAGACCAGTCTCTAGTGATGTGAGAATTCTGAATTATGTAAGAAATAATTCTGAGAATTGTGCTGGATCTTTCTGTCTCTCAGACTCCAAATCCCAAACTCGAGTTGAAAGGCTTTTATTGAAGGTGTCGTTAAAACTCGTGCAGCATTGAAATGTTTATTTTAATTCATTAACATTTTCAGGCAAGAGTTTTGCAGTAAAGCCAACTTTCATACTTTCTATTATAGTCTTTCCTGGCAGCTACAACAGATCTACATTTTTATTTCTGATTAACTTTAAAGATGACTAAAAGTTGGAATAAAATGTCATTATCTGATACGTCCATAGTGATGGTAGAACAAGAGAAATATTAAAAATGGAACAATGTGAAGCAAATACTTGATTAAATATACTCTGGCCAACAATTTCTGTGTTTCCAGTCACAACTGTATACTGGTTCCCATATAAATCAGAAACAGTTCCCTGGAAGGGCAGTATTGTTGATTATATATTTGGAGAAGGGTTTGACAATTTGGAAACCTCTCTTTCCTCAATTAATTCCTTCTCAATTTCTATGGTCTAAAGACTCCCTCCATGGAAGTCTCCTTCCTGGCCATACCTTGCCAAGGATTTTCACACCGTCCTGCTTGTCAGTGCTGCCCACAGTTACCTGATGAGTGTTCTCACTGCTGATTTTGTGTAGTCACATCAGATTGAGCCACAGTTCAATCTTACTTCAATTCCTGGCTCTAGCAGTGGCCAATTCCTGGTGTGTCAGACAGTCAGCTCCCACTGAAAATATTCCTGCTTAATTTGCAGTGTTGTGCATGGAAGAAAGACTGCTTGGGATGAATTTGGATCTTTTCAGCTTCTGTGGTAATCAGTTTATTATCAGTACATTGAACAGGAAATAAACTTTGCATGTTCATAGTGTGTCACTCTTGTCCATTCTCTTCCATGGATTTAATTCTTCTTCCATAATATGTAAATATATATGCAATATAATAAATTAGATAGAAAGCACTTTCTAGGATTTCCCAGGGTTTAACAAGTGCCCTCCCTTCCCTGCCTCTCCTGCACTGAGTTTTCTTTATAGTTATTCTGAACTGCCAGTGCTCTCTGAGACTTTCACATCTGTTTTGTGGAACACAAATTCTGGATTCATTTCTATTTAAGAAATAGAAATGTAACATTGTCTCAGTCAGGTATTTAAATACATTGTCCTAAGTGGAAAACAGTGCTACAGGCTGAAATTACACTGCAGTATAATTTGCTGTTCTTAGTTTTAAGTAGACTCCTTTTTACTTTTTATGAAAGACTCATTATGGGACAAGAAGCTAAAATGAAGTAATACTGTGTAAACCATTTATTCATTCAGACATGCTAACTAACAAGCCTGGAATTTTTCCAGAGCATAAAATTTGACATACCCCTAGGAAAAGGTCATATAAAATAAACAGTTTAGGCAGACAGGGGGAAAAGGCATCCAAAAAACAAATCCCAAATTCGAGAAAATTCAAAACAAAATATTTGAATTCTTCCAAAACTGTTTTTTTAATTTTTAAATTTTTTCATTTTGATTAAGAGGGAAACAAAGACTATTTGGTAGCTATATGCTATTGAAATCACTGCTGTTAAGTTCGTGTTTGCTCTATTCACCCACTACAGCAGGAAAGAATAAATCAACCAGAAAACTTGCATAAATCACAATGATGCCTTAGTTCACCTTAAGACACAGAAAATCTGAGTTCAAATGTCCTTTTTCTGATTTATAGTAGGAATGACAGCTATATCCATGAGATACTCTGATTTTCATTTTGTTCAATCTTTGTGATGAATTATGGCTTTTTTAATAAATTGGAGGAAATTGAAAACTGTTTGTCTTTTAGTAACATACCTTTAATTTGTTTCAAATGTCATATGGTGCTGCCCATCTCCAGATCTCCTACTGGCATATTTCCATTCCATTGTGGAAATTGACTGATTCACAGTTTACTGTTTAATTAGGATTTATTCAAACTTTGTGAAAATTTAAAGTAAAACCAAACTTACATTTTACTTCTGTAGGTGCTTCCCCGTCAGCCTGAGGTGTTGCCTTCTCTAAAATGAAATATAAAAATTGTCTTCCATTTTTCTGCTGCTACAATTCAGAGACTGCAGGTTCAAAGGCCTCTGGATGATGTTGTTGACAGTGCTGTCTAAACACGCTTGATGCTGCATCAAAAATTGTGGTTCTAATTTGGTTTTTTCCAATTAGAGAAGAAAAGTGAGAATAGGAAGGGGACAGACACACACACAACCACCACTGTGTCCCCACCCACATACACAAAGCAATACAGGCATCAGTAACACACTCATTTTTAATCAGCCAGCCTGAGCCTGTGTAACCTGCCAGCCATCCATGGCACTGCGAGCTCGCCCTACAGCCTACTCAGGCAACCCATATCTCTTTCCAGTCACCCCCGCTGGCTCCTCATTCAGACATATCTAACCCTACTTCCAGCCTTGTGGGGCTGTCAAGGCTGAATAGCTAGCAACAAATCCTGGAAGATGCAAAATATATAATAATATAATAGAATTGTATCATAATCAATGTGTGCAGGGCAGCATAGGGTTTGGCACGGGCAAGTGTGTGGTGAGAAAGTGTGAGATAGCCAGAATGACGATTTCCCAGTACTTCACGTGAACCTTTGCAAAATCGGAACTTGATTCTGCTCTTTCCTCTTGTTTCAAGGAATTTTTTAGCTCCCCACTTCTCACGTTGTTGCAGTGCATAGTGATCTGTGTTCTTCCCCCTCTCTCTCTCCCCAACCCACAATATTTGAAGCTTAGCCTTTAGACCTGTCTCTCTCTTTAATAATTCCATTACAAAGTGCAGTTGTGACACAAGCTGTCAGATTAGCTCTCATCATGTGCTGCTGAACAAACAACAACATCATTAATTTCTCTGTGAGAAAATAGTGTAAGCAAAGAGATGAGAAAATAGTGGGCATAAAGCTATTTGCCAGCTTCATGTGGAATTCACACAATATAGAGGGATGGTGCTGACAGCACATAAGGGCAACACTTCATTTAATGCATCAGTGCCTCAAATGAACATGACCCACAGCTTTGCCCACACAAAGATGTTTAAGATTTTTTAAAGGGTTGACTTGCTCTGTCTAGTTCATTTTAGGCTATATTCCTCTGTGATTTTTTTTTTAGCTATGTAGTTGTGCCTATGTGTTTCACATCTCCTATCAACTCATTTAAATGAGGGAGAGGTACAGGAAACCTCCAGTTTCCTAGTCTACTAATACAGGCTCACAGATAAACTGAGGACAGTGATGTTCAAATTGGCTTTCAATTCCTTGCAGATCCCATAAATAACAGGAAGAGAAAATTCCCCACAAGGGCCCGTAGTGACAGAAAAAAGAGTAATGATTTTAAACTGAAGGTGGACAGCTTTAGATCAGATATTTTGAAGACATTCTTTACTGAGGGTGGTGAGACATTGGAACAGGTTGCCCAGAGAGGTGATAGATGCCCCATCCCACAAGGCCAGGCTGGATGGGGCGTTGTGCAACCTGCTCGAGTGGAAGGTGTCCCTGCCCACGGCAGGTGGGGTGGACTAAAAGATCTTTGAAGGTCCCTTCCAAACCAAACCATTCTTTGATTCAGTAATCATAATCTTATGGTATGTTCTAATTTTGTTCTCTTTTTGTGTCCTGAACAGCTAGGTCTAGGCTTAGAAATTTTCACCTCCTTTTCATGCACCATTCTCTCATTCTGTAAAGGTCTTTTTCAAGCATCTGTCTTGCTGAATTTCACTGCATAGTTATATTTGAAAAAAATTCCATGAGAGCTTAAAGCTGCTGTTTAATTGGGAATATTAAACGGACAGTTGGAATTGAGACTGGAAAAGCTCTTTCCAGAAAGGATAAATCTCATTCCAGGTTCTAGTGACTCCTTTATATTTTAGAATATCTCCAATGAAAGGTGTTTGTAAACAAGGAATATGTAGGGCTGAGATTTCCATAAAATAAACCAAGAGGAAATCTGGGACTGGTTTCAGTGTGCTCTTCTGTAACTGCATTGATTTTAGATACTCTGAATTACTAATTTACAAATTGCATAATTGTAGGGCGCATTTGCATCCTCACTGAAATCTTCCTTGTTGGACTTTCTCCCCAAAATAAAGCTCAGAACTACAAGACTAGAAGTTGGGGCTCCATAACAGACTGTATATCAGAAAAGACACCGTATTGTTTTTGGTGTTTTTTATTTTTAATTAGGGGTTTTCCCTCTCTTCATGCTAAGAGATCTGCAGATGGTTATATGCTGATTTTTTTCTTTCCCTCTAAGGGAAACAATGGCACTCTAGAGCACAGAATTTAATTCTGGGTTAGGATATTATTGCTGTTAATGGGCCTTTTTTGCATAGGCAAAGGACCATCCTACAGTTCATTTTGCTGACAGACTGAGCCTGCTGTCTGTGCTCTCCTGAGGCGTCTCCCTGGAGTGATGGCAGCTCTCCTGGGTGAGGGCTGCAGCGTGTGACTGCACCAGGGACTGGCTCTCCAGAGCTGCCCTGCTCTGAAGGGAGGCACTGGCCAGCAAAACATCTGTCACTGGGGAGAGGAGTGGCCCCCAAGGTAAACAACCCATAGTGAGGTGTTTGGAGGAAGCATTCTGATTGTAGGGGGGTGATAATAATGGGGTGGACTGTAAGCACCCTGCAGGACTCCATTTAATGTTCTCTTCATTTACCAAGCCATTAAACTGGAGCTGATTTTATTATCATAATTTTTTCCACTGGCATCTGAAGAAGTTTATGGCTTTCAATAAAGCCTTCACTCTACTCAGAACCCTGTTTGATTTTATTATAACATCTTCTAGTGAGATTTATGTTCTTGTTTTGCCTAAGATTCACATTTTAATTTAGCCATAAAAACAAGTGAGATTTGCTTGTTTGAGGGAATCTTATTTAGTTAATTATCAGACACCACGTGGCAAATCATTTGATTTGGTTTCTATTATACAACAACTGTTATTTATTTTCTTGACTTCACAATGGAGAGAAGTTAGACACAAATGACACTGCAGTAGGAATCCTCACATAAGGAAGGTACCTATTTCAGAAAGGGGATGTTCCCTTCCACAAAGAAAAGAGTCTCTCTCAAATTAGGAATTAATACAATCATCCCAAACCATTTTAAAGTTAAATTTGTGTTCTTTCTGTTTTAAATTTAAATTTATTCTTTTTGCCAGTAAAGTCTCATGCAATAGTCTCATGGCAGTGTGGACATTAAAGCTTTGGTCATCCCTGAGATTTCCTTCCAAGACAGTGTTTGATTGCTTCCTAGGCTACAGGTTTCATTGCAACCTAGCTTTAAGGTTCCTATAACTATCTAAAAGGTTGGCCTAAATCTATGATTAAAAAAAAAAAGTATAAGTGTATGTGCTCCTCCTAATGGAACAGAAAATATTTTTGAGGGGTCTTAGTAATTCTTATAATCTATAAATCCTAGATTAATTAAATGAGTCCTAAAGCAGGAGCTCCATACCACCAAAAAAATAAAAAAAAATTTAAAAATTCTGTTCCATTCTGTTACAGTCCATGTCTGCCATTCTCCCTGAGAGTACTAACAAGTGATGTAAATTTTAGAGTTGATAGAATCTGATCCTCCGTTATCCTTCTCACTTGATGGTCAGCAGTGACTCATTCTGTGAAATGACAGAGAATCTCCTAGTTATAAAAGTGCATTGAGAATTTAGTATTCCCCAAGTTTAGAGTGCTTCATTTTTTCACTAGAAGTGTCACTGGATTATTTTTGTTTATTACTAAGGTTATATTGGAGGATGGTTCCTTAGGATGATACTCTCTTATCTTAACCAATGGAGGCTCTGGTAATAAGTCTGACTTCCAAGATAGTCATGAATCAAAAAGCAGATGGGAGAAGGTCAGGCCTTTGCTCACCAGATAGAGCCTGAAACCTGCAGAATTTTCTCTCCAGAAAGTTCAACGTTGATACCTGAAGGCTATCACCTTCCAATTGATCTTCTAATTAAAATTCAAAGACCTTGTTTAAATACTTGGTTCCTACATTTTTCCACTTATGAAAGAAGCATTACATTTTTGTGGGCATTTAGTTATCTTTTGCATTTTCAAATATTATTATTATTATTGTTGTTGTTGTTGTTATTGGCATTGGCATTCCAGTCTTTGTCAGCTCCATGTTATTTCCTGTATTATTGGCAAAAGAAAGTGTCCAAGCTACAAAACGAGACTTCCTTGGTCTCAGTTCATTACAGCACCATTACAAATACTGTTAGTACAAATTTTGTTTAAAAAAATCACAATTGAATTTAATTCAACTTTAAATATATGTTTATATACTTTTGAAAAATTGATTGAAATTAATTTCAAAATAAAAAACAATTTTAAAATAATTTTTAAATTGCCTGGAATTTCAATTATTTGACTTTAAAAAAAAAATTGTCTCCATTCCACTAATTTTAAACCACTTCACAAAGTTGACATTAATTAATTAAACATGTCCATTGACCCAAATCTCCTTTTGTTGGGTATAAAAAATATTTGGTCTAAAAGTTTCACCTTGCCCTATGGCTGAACTTCAGTGACTGTCAGTATGAGTTTTATCTTCTTTAAAAAGTTGTGACAGTAATATTGTACCCTTGTGAGAAATTACTTAATTAGTGCCTTCCAATTACTGAGGTCACTGAATGGAAAATTCTGAAAGTGTAATATTATGCTGAATAGAAAGTGGAGGAGTAGACTTGAATTGATCATTGCTCCAGTTGGATCTATCATGCTCTGACCTGGGTCATGGTGTCCACAGGGACACCAAATGATCCCAAACAATAAATTGCAGAGCACACCAAATTGCAATAGCTGGTGACTGCCAAATGCCCTGATCAATGTGCTTTGGCAACTTGCTCTTTGGACTACTTAAGCAGCAAAATGCCCAACTATAAACCAAATAATTCCTAGAACGTTGTCTTATTATGGTTTTCTCTGTCATCGCTATTAAATTTATAGTCCACATATTTCACCCTCCTCAAGATTTTTTAGAAGCAAGAAGATGTAGAAGAAAATTTCTGCCATGAAGATTAGATCAGAATCACAGCTGCAGCACTCAAGTGTTTGTTGAAGGGGTACCAAGCTCCCAAAGTGGCACTTGCGGGTGATGACGTTCTGGTCCAGGTAGAGCTACAATCCATTATATAAATGGGCAACCTGAGTATACACAGTGAAGTGATTTACACGTTTCACTCAGGAAGTCAGAGGGAGAAGTCTTATTAAAACATGATACTCATGATTCTTAATACCCTGCTCATAATGTATTCTGCAGTACGCCTTGTTAGAAATAAGTGCCTAAAGCAGATGAGGGAAATGACAAATTAAAGAGGGCATGCACAACGAAGTGGAGGACTTTTAAAGCAGTTATATCATCAGCATCTGCACAAAATTATTAATTTTAAAAATTTTGCTACTTTTGTCTTGATTTGTGTCTTCTTGTCATTAACTATGACAGCTTATTTAGAATTTAAAATTATGTTACTATCTAGAGGACTCAGTCATCTAGATGGTCTAGACATTAAAAATTGTGTTTGGGGTTTTTAAAATTTAAATGACTGTGCCTAATCCAAAATATTTCAGGCTAAATTCTCAAAAGTAGTTAGTGTCTTGCTTCTGTTGAAATCAGAGTTTTATGCCTGCAGGCCAGATGGAGAAGAGCTGTAGGGCCCAGGGAAGAAAGCATAATAAAATAATAGGACAAACAAGTGTAGGGAAAGTTTTATTTCCTTTCTTTCTTGTTCTTAATTTTCCTTAAGACTTTAGCAAAGCTTTTTCTATGTCTTTGGTCTCCTGTAACTGTAGTGCTGACTTAGGCTCTCTATGTGTGATATTAAGCGCTGGTTTTCATTGCTTTTTGCTGACTTATGTGAACTGGCAAAATTTATAATAGTACCCCAGCTACTCAGGAAATTAACAGTCAATGAATATTTACTGGAAGTGAAATGTTGTCTAACAAAGAAATATAATGCCCTCTGGCTTCTGGCTGGTAGTATATCAAGAACCACTGGAGTCAGTTGATTCTGGTTTTGTCATGTGGCTGATTATTTGTCTTAAAACTCTGATTCATGACATGGGCTCAGCATATAGTGTATCTGCTTATTGATAGCAGTCCTTTGTTTTACACATTTGTTACCTGGCATACAAGGAAAATTTAAATGTTCATAAAAATGCATTCTGAATCCCTTCCTCTTCAAGAGTTTTGAGAAGACCTAAAGGAAGATGAAAAATATTTCCAGGCATCCCTCAAAGTTTGTGATATGAAAGAGAAACTGGAGAAGAAGAAATCTACAATAAACATGAGGAAGAACTTCTTTACATTGAGGGTGGCAGAGAATTGGAACAGGCTGCCCAGGGAAGAGATGGAGTGTCCCTCTCTGGAGGCAATAATCACCCACCTGGACCAGTTTCTGTCTTACGTGCTTTAGATGGCCCTGCTTTGGCAGGGGGGTTGGACTGAATACCTCCAGAGATCCCTTCCAACTCTAAGGATTCTGTGATTCTGTGATACAGTAGGATTAGAAGACTTGCCAACTTGGCAATACCAAAAATGTCATAGACTATTAGACAAGAAATTAAATATCCAAAAGTACCCAAATCCCATTTTAAAATGAGACTTGGACACTTAGATTCCAAAATACCATGGGAAACTAAAAGGCTTCAAGTTAGCAAGTAGAACTTAGGCTCCTGATTTACAAGAACAATTCAAAATATTTTTAAATTCTAGCCCTTTAATGGTTGTTTTGAGAATACAAAATCCAGATATGAGTGGCAGTTTGGAAAAGCGCAGCCTTTTTACATTAAATACATATTAGATGAGATGTTTGGTCTTAATTTCATACACTACTAATTTAGTTTATGCTATATGTTGAGCTGAATGATTAACAGATGAACTAATTAATGTTAATAGTACATGAATTGTTATTAAAAGTTACGTCAAAGCAAGATTACTTGTAGAAGGGCTCTGTCTTTGCAAGCTGAGGGTTCTTGCAAGGTTGGTGTGAACTGTTTTTTCCAAAACAGGTGCAATAACAAGCTGTTAGTGACTTACTGTGTCCCACCACAACAGTGCACACCTGGGCATGAGATTCTTTCCAAATTTAATCATTTTGTGAGTTGGATATCCATTGAGTTAATCAGAAACTGGCCATTGGAGATCAAATTTGTCTGCAATGATTGTGTAACCCTATGGTGGGACATATTGAAGAAGAATGCTAGAAGTACATAAAAGTTTAAGTACATATTTTTACTTTCAATAAAATAGGCAGTTTAAGAAGGTTTTTGCTTTGGTGTGGAGTTTTGGGTGAAATTATTTTTTGTTGGGGTTTATTTTGATCTTTTTTTCTCAAGGTTTATTTCCCTTCCTCTTTCTCCTGTCTTTCTCCCACTCTTACACCCACACAGCATAATCATTCTCCATTTTCCAAACTTGCTTTGACACTGTCAAAATGGTCTAGTGAACTCTGCAATGACTGCAAGGGAAAAGTCTATTGTTTCAAGCTTTAATGAAAATTCCAATACCACCTATGCATAGAGGCCGCTATATAATCAGTATGAATTAGGCACGTAGAACAGTAATGTCCAGTTCATGACCCACCAGAAAAATTACTTTCGCCCACAGCTCAGGTTAGCTGTGCTAATCCTAGAGCTGCAGGGCCCTGGGGGACGGGCTGCTGCAGTCAGAAGGAGCTGAGTGCACTCCCCTGTGCAGGAAGAGTTGTCCTTGGTGGGGAGCACAGGCAGCAGGAATCCTTCCCTAGCACCAGGATGGGCTGGCTGTGTAATCCACCTGGCGAGAATCACTGCACACTCTCTTTCCAGTGTTGGCCCTGCACAGTCGTGTTGGTCTGGGATGTGCTCCAGCCCTGTTTTCACTTCTGAGCTGCCCAATGGCAGACAAAAATATCAAACAAAGCCTTTTTGCCCTTTACTGTTATTGTGAATTAGTAGCAGCTCAGCTGCTCACTCAGCGAGCATGGGGGAGAGAATTGAAAGTGTAAGAGTGAGGAAATGCATGGCTTGAGACAAAACCAGTGTATCATTATTATTATTAGCATTAGCATTAGCATTAGCAGCAGCAGCATCAACAACAACAACCATAATATTGTAAGTAAAGGTAAAAAACAACCCCAGCAGAGATAATAAAAGCCAGGAAAGACAAGCAATGCAAATATAAACAATCACTCCCCACCACCCGATCAATGCCCAGCCAGCCCCCATGCAGCAGGGCTGTGTGAGAAGCACAAAAGGCCTTCAATCTGTGCAAGCACTGCTCAGCATCTATTTAAACATTCCTTTATAATCAACACTGTTTCCAGAACAAATCTAAACCATAGCCCTGTACTAGCCACTGTGAGGAAAAACAACTCTATTCCAGCCCAAACCAGCCCACAGGTGAGCTTGGTTTCTGAGTTTGGTAAGAATACTTACTTTTCTTCCCTTTCAGCCCCTAAAGTGCTGACAGCCTTGAGCCAAAGAATTTACGACTCATTGTATTTACTCATATTTGCCCCAGAATAATTTTTAGATATTCAGAGAGTATGTTTTTTTCATCAATAAAGGTTCTGAAAACACACCAGTTAATTCGGTAGAAGGAAAGCACTTGAGTCTGCTCAGGGCTTTCCTTTTGTTTATTATTTTTATGCAAATGATATATTTATTGAAAATGCCACATTATATTTGCAGGCAATCATCATTTTGGGCATAGAGATATGAATTTCTCTCTTTCTGACACAAATTCCAACATTCTTGTAAGAACAAACAATATTTATAGTATTTAAAGAGACAATTCCAATTATCACTGGCATTTTGTCAAAAGGGGGGAAAGATGAATTAGGAATAAAGGAAGTGATATTTCAAATGATATAGCATGCCATTTACCTCTTGGCTTAGAGGTCCTATATGAATAATGGCAGAATGGAATAAATGTCCCAGTGCTTTGTTAGAAGTGATTCATCTCTTGATGAAGAATTTATATTGCCTTTTTAAAACACTGCCAAAGACTGGACTTTTTCAAAGTAAGACTTCTACTCTTTTATAGAAGCTAGCTTTGACTGAAGTAATAGATTTTGTTCAGTCAAGTAAAAAAAGCTGATAATAATGTGTGTTATTACTTTTATACAGTGATAATGAAAAAATAAGAAAATACAAATAAGAAAACAGAAAGGTCTTAAAAGCAGTGTTAATGGGGTTATTTTTTTCTTCTTGCATGTTGTATTTATTTTCAACAGAAAGTAGCCAACATAGGAAATCCACTGGAATGATTCATTAGAAGAGTAACCATCCATGTGAAATAACATTTAGAATCTTCAGTTTCTACAGCTATGCCTCCTTTAGGGGCAAATTTTAATTTTATATTTTATTGCCTTGTTTATTTGGCTGTTCACTGTCAACATGCTGTCACTGCTCAGAAACTGAGCTGGTTTAGCTGTGCCTGGCTGGAGATGTCACAGAGCACATTCAAATTCTCATGACTGCCATTGGGGCAAGCTTTGATCCACAGGCTGTCTTAGATCTGTGTAAAGCTAATGGATTTTAAGTGCCTTAGTTTCATAAAAAGCAATTACACTTCCTTTTAGAGGGAGACAAGTATAAATACTAACAGCTTTAGCAAGAGTCACTTGTGGCCAAAAGTGAAGCAACTTGGCCAGGTTATCTTCCTATCACAGAATAAGGAGGTTATTTGATATGCTGGGCCAGGAAGAGAGATAAAAGTAAGATGGCAAGGAGGAGAAGTAGCTGTGAGTCTAATTCTTAGCAGCAAAAGAGAAACAGAGCTTCTTAAAGCATGAAAATTGTCAGAAAGACAAGATTGGAAATTGATCCATGACTCTGTGATCAGGATGCTGATGTTCATTGAGTTACAAGATTTTTCTCACCTAATTTCTTTGAAAATGAAAAAAAATATGGTATGAGAAAATCTTTGTTGTTTTGTCTATTCCTAGGAAGCTGGGACTTGACAATAGGAAGCTTTGCAAGGAGGAACAACATGTTGCAAAGCATCTGCAGTGTGTAGACAGGAGCTGATGAGGGGTCTCTCCATTTGCTGGTGCCTGGGCTGTGTCTGAAAGCAGCACCACTCACTGCTTCCTTGAGCCTCCAGCTCCTCCTGTAACAGAAATGGAGTTTTATTCTAGGCCCTTAAGCAGGGCAAGGGTGATGCCACACTGCAAAAGCACGCTCTGTCTGAACCCTACTCTGTTTATGAGCATGGTAGAATAAGCTCCTTGTTTCGCCCTCAAAAACAGGGTGCCTTGCAGCACTTCCACCCATCTCCTAAAACTTGGAATCATGAAGCACAGACTCATAAATAAATGGGGTTTGCATACTGTTGTTCAATGCCATCATCTGCAGCCATGTGTTTTTTGAGTGGCTGGAATCTGGAATTGGACACAAAACATAATTTTGAGTTGAGGTAAGGTGGACAAAGAGAACACTTTTATAGCAAGTCATGGACAATCATTAGCCAGGAGCAGATGCTGGTCTGAGAAGTGTCCCTTTGTGTCTGTTTGGTGTTTAAAACTGTCAGTCTGGAAGATGAAGTCTGTCTTCTTTTGTTTTGGGTACTTTTAATCTTTGGGTACTGGTGACTGATAAAATAAGTTAGGATTTCTTGTACACGTTTAACAAAGCAAAGTTCTGACTGCACCTTTGTTATTCAGAAACTCACACAGCCAGCATACATATGCACAACTGCTCCAAGGAAAAAATAAATCTAAATACTTCACTTATCCAATTAAATCATATGAAAACTTTGTAGTTTTTTGAGGATGAAAATGTGAGCAATAACTTTATGGTTAAGGCTGTACTGAGATTTCCACAAGATTAAAATAATTCTGTTCAATATTTTCAGAAAATTGACTAAAAATTAATTAGATCTTGAAATAGGCACAATGATTCTCCAGTAGACATTTGAACTATATGGGTAGTATTTTAAATGAAAAATTTCTATAACTAAAACTATTTTAAGTCTTGTAATAGTATGTGCCCCAAAGTGGCTTAACTGGTTCCCCCCT
Source organism: Zonotrichia albicollis (assembly GCF_047830755.1). NCBI lineage: Eukaryota > Metazoa > Chordata > Aves > Passeriformes > Passerellidae > Zonotrichia > Zonotrichia albicollis. The sequence goes on along the minus strand of NC_133824.1, from coordinate 33,213,443 downwards.
CCCTGGCCCAGTCTCATATAGTAAATTTTTAAATCAAAAACTGTGGTTTATTCCTTCATCCATTTAACTCAACACTTGTATACTTCAAGAAATGTCTATATAAATACCATATGGGTCAAAAATGTCATATTACTGCTTCTTTTTTTGTTTTCTTCTAAATTCATGAGGACACTATAGGGCTTTTAATCCCTAATTCAATGCAGTTTTCCTCTTGTAAGTATCCTTGGAGAATTCTAAGGATACAATGAATTGCCTGGTGATGTTGCAGAAGATTTTCTTGAAAGGAGCTGCTTTTCCAGTAACATTTAATTATTTAGCAAAATATGTCCTCCGTGTAATGCCCTTTATGTAATCTTAATAAAGTCACCATGATCAGCGTTGCACGTGCACCTTGTCTGAAAAGCTAATGTTTTCAGCTACTCTAAAGGCATACCAAAAGCTAAGGAAGCTTATAAGGAAATGGTTAAAAGAATTAAGTATGCATAAAATAAGTACAAATTGAGGAAGCAGAAGTAGGAAATCTGCCTGAAAATACTGAAAGGACAATATTAAAGAAATAAAAAGTATTGCTTGTGAATATAGGAAAGAAAGTATCTATGAAACAAAGAAAGGGGAAAAGCTAGAATTATTTGCTAAACAGAAAGACTAATTACAGTGTTATCAACCTCTTAGGGGAAGCATTAGAAATCTCTTCACTCAAGCTGTTCAAATTTAGGCTTTGGCAAAGCATCAGGGGATATTCTGCAAAGAACAATGCTTCTCTGGTGAGGTGAACAGGCTGGAGAGAAGCTGATAAAGCAACAGTATTAGCATGGTGCACAGCTATGTGAGAAAGGCACAGTAAATGCTGAAATCAAAAGTAAGCAGTTCTGTTTGAAAAGGGCACAGGCAATTACTGGTGCTGGAGTTTAAAAGTCTTGGTGACATTCTACATAGTTAGAGAAACTGGAAACTTCTAAAGCTTTCCTCTGTTACCTGTAGAATAGCCCTTCTTTGTTCATTATGGCTAAACAATTTTAACAGTCGAATCATCTTTCTTAATGGCTACAGAATGTGAAGCACTATGGAGAACAATACTCCACACCCTAAGAAATTCATTTAACACGATTATAAATGCCACCTATGCAAAATGCAAGTACTCTGGTTAGTAGAATGTGGTAAGAGCTGCCTCATATTCTGAAAAAATAATCTGAGGACCATGGATGGATTTAACAATGTAAGAAAAATTCAGTAGTGCTGTAGTTGGTTTTCTTGAGTCTCTTATTGTGGCTTTGTGAGCACACTGGCTCAACCAATTTTTTTTTCCTGTGTTCTGTGCCTATGCCCCTCCCTCTGCTGTTATTTATCCACTTCTAGATTCTATAGTCATTTCAGGATGCCACTTTGCATCAAAAATGGAAAATGAAAGCTGTTCTGGGCTATTTACTACCCATGGCTTTTTTATTATTTCTTAAATTTTTTGTCAGATGAAACTTGTCAATTTTAGTCTATACAATATTTATCTCTTTTAGTTGTAGTTTTCCAGTTTCAAAGCCCAAAAGGTTTATAATTGGTAGGATTATAATCTTGTAACACCTGACATAATCTAGTGTTTGTATTAGTAGAACAGAAAGCACATAAATAAACCCAAAAGTATTTAATAACTCTGTAATTTCACTCTGTTTCTGTTGAGAAGAAAAACACTTATTTGCTACATGGCTACAGTATTTCAGGATCAATTCCTTGCCATAAAGGATATGATCATCTTTAAGTATTCATTGGAAAGCTAGAAATGAAAGGTTTTGTGCAGGCATTTCAGGAAAAGTACAAAATGAAATGAGTGAACCTGGATAAGATGAAAGTACTTGTATTCTAAATATTTTAAACACCAACTCACTCTTGTAGTCAAACCTGACCAAAACAAATTTCCAAGTTTTGTGGGAATGCTAGTGGTATTACAAATGCAAAGGCAAGCATTTCCAATCCCTTATACTAAGAGGAAGGTAGGTTATCCTAAATGTAAGTCTGCTCAGATGCAAAGGATTTACAAAAGAAAAGCCTAAAGATTATCTTTTATAATAACAGCATGTAATTGAGCAATGCAGAATGTGAAAGGGCTATTTTATGAGAAAATGAAACTCTTTTGGAAACAGTCTAGGTAAAATACAATGTAAAAAAGTGCGCTCCAAAAGAAACGTCTCATACTGGGAATGAAATGGGCATTGGTGAAGTTGTAACTGTTGCTTCCTTTTATTGCTCTGATAATGTTTCTCTTGGTAAGCTCCCGTTCCATAGGAGTATATTTTACTCCACTGGAGTTATTGGAAAATGAAAAAATAAGCAAGAAATAATAAATGTCAGTGAGTATCCCAGCCAGGGTCCAGGCCTGTGTCCCTGCTGTTGGATTCTCCTGACCTGTCAGGATGGGAAGGGTGCATCCATGTTACGCACCAGCACGAGCACACCATAGCAGCAGTGCCATCAGTAACCCTTCGCTCCCCAATAACACACACCTCACACATGGGCATTAACTACTCCAGTGGGTCTCTAAGGTCCTCCTGCACAATGCCTAACTAGCCTTGCTTGATGTGACTACAGCTGCTGCTAGTGACACAGGTGACAGATCACACCATAGAACAGCACTTCATGAAATAACATATCCCGTAGGTTGGTTTACTACAGGATTGCCTTTAGGAGCATAGATATACCTCCCAAACAAACTGTACTCCGTGGAAAGGCAGGTCTGTCCCCAAAGGGATGCTGCCCTTTGCTTCCTCAGCAAATATTGGCAAGCCATGACTGGGAAGTTTGATTTCCCAAGTGCCAGATATGCTAAGCAGGAAATATCTCCTACCCAAGATAAAAGTTCCCAATTCAGGGAATATTTACCTCTTCTGAGAGTAAATCCTAGATAGAAACTAATTTACAGATGTATGAATTATCAGGGAATGAAAACTGCTACACCTCACCATGAATCATCTAAAAGTACCCTAACTCTCAACTCTTTGATAAGAGAAAAAAAAATGCTAAGATAGAATTTTAGTTGCTCTGAAATCAGTTTGTTCCATAGAACTAAGCCACTACTTTTCATCAGTCTCATGCCTCATGACCTCCATTTCACTCAGCTCTCTGAAGCCAGACACTGTGCCCAGTTAGGTGCAGTCAGAGAATTCACTTCTGATCTTAGCAAACCTCTTCTATTAGCATCATTTTATCTCTAGAAACCTTCTAGTTTTAAACTCAAGCTTTTTATAGCATTGGATAAAACTAAAATACTACCATTTTCCTAAATACTAACCTTCCTAGTGAAGCAAGTAGGATTTAAACTTAAATCACATACACACACAGTACACAGTCTGAATTGGTAACATCTGATGAACTTGCATATGATATATTTCTCTGCAGATCAGTATTGATGCTTGTCTCCTGTAGTCAATGGGGGTTAAACCAGCCCTGGAGAATACTGTGGGATTAGGGTATTAGGAGTTCTGCAGACATGACTCTAATGCCAAAAAACAGTGGAGGCACTATGAAGCACAGTGCAGTCATGGATCACACTGAACACACTGACTTGAGAATCCCAGGATTTGATTATTCACTGCTCTGCAGCTTAGACAGTCACTTCTAACTAGGTGGAAAAATCAATGTGTATGCCATAATTCTAATTTGACAGCCTTTTATGCCCTCTTTACATGAATTTTTGCAGAGCTGGAAATGAGTCCACAGGTATTGTGTCACCAGAGAATACAGACAAAGAATCCCAAATTAAATACCTAGAAAATGGTGGTAGTAAAAAGTACACAAATTGCACCAAATTAGAAAAGCACACGAAACCAAAACCAAATAAAATTAAAAAAAAAAAAAAAAAAAAAAACAACCAACCAAAAAACCCCCAAAATACAACCCATCCCCCAACAAAAAGTATCAAAAACCAGAACAACAAACCTCAAAACTAAGAGATAACTGGACTGCAAGATCTGCAGCAAAAAACATATAGTGATACTTCTGTAAAATACATGTGGATCTTAGAATTTTAGAGAAAGGGACATACATTAGAGATCAAACCTTTTCAACAACTGTTGTTAACCAGGGGCTTTCCTTAACTGTTTATGATTTCAAAGGTTATCAAGTTACTCGGTAAACGATAACATATCCCTGGATGATCAGCATTTTTAGCAAAGGAATACTTGGTAGCCAAAGTTGAAACTTCATTCTGAAACGGCAGAACAATCTTGATGTTCAGATATTCTGTGCCTTCGAGAGGAGTTTGCCATTGAAACACCAAAAGTTTTTCTTTGGCTTTCCTGAGGTATAAAGAACAGTTTCAGCAATAAGTTACTGTTCGATTCCTCAGCAGACCTGTCTGAGGCAAGTGAGATGCCACAGAGCCATCTTTTGATGCATGCATAAATCAGCTTGGAAAGAGATAAAACACAGGAACCACAAGGCCACATAGGTGACGTGTCCTTACGTTCCAGGCAGCTGAAGAAGGAGGGTTTCAGTAGAGAATGTTAGACAAGCTTTATGCATGACTGAGGTTCTATTTCTATCACCTTATTTACTAAAGTTTAATTTATGAGAGTCATCTAGAAGAATGATCAATGAATGAAGGAATGGCTGCAAAATATCCACAGAAGAAAGATTAAGACCTTTCTGCACACTGAATTTTTTTTTTCTGTTTTTTTTTAAATGGAGTTTTTACCTGTGACCTGAAAAATCGATGGGTCAGGTTCATTCCTACTGTGCATAGAGGTGTTGGATTTGGCCTCATATGGCATAGAATAAGCAAAGAAACATAATCCTGACATGAACATTCTTCTCTTTCATTCTTTGTGTGTTCCCAACCTTACTGTAATCATTAAAGCAATTTACAATAGGTTGGAAATGAGGAAAGTATTTAAGAATGGCAAAATTTATGTGTAAATATATAATGGAAATGTACATACACAGAGGTTTCTTTACCCATTTATTTATTCAGAAAGATGCTCAGTTAAATGCAGCCAGTCTCATTTAATGCGTTTCTGCTAGGAATGAAAGCATTTGGCTATTGGCCAATTCTAGTCAGTATTTTTGCCAGGCTCCATTGTATTACATCCCATCTCATCTCCTCTTCTCTTCCTAAAGAACCCCAGGATCTCCCCATGGTAGTGGGGTTGCAGATATTGACAGAGTTAATGCCAGATCAAATACTCACAGACAAGCAGATTTCCTCCCAAAGTTGAAGAGATTATTTGGAACCATGCAATTAAAATACAGAGTGGGGAAGGAGTGGTGACAAGGCTGGTTTGATTGCTGTCCAAATTCATCTATTCTCATGCTGTTTTTCACTTCCCCTGCCCTCATTTGGGCTGTCTCCCCCTGGGCCCTGTCCTCCCTTTTTCTGTAGCATACAGAGAAGAGCAGTGAGTTGGCACACTGGAGGTTATGCACAAAAACTCTAAGTTAGGTTTTTCTTATGAAACTGAACCTAAGGGTGTTCCCATGCATGCACATGCAGTGGGTACTAAATTTTGTCTACCAAAAAGGCAGGATTCAGGGCTACAGCACAAATATTATTCATCTCCCCTATGGCCACTTTCTAGATTTGAAAACTATGAGTCTCACTGTCAGATCATGTCCATTTTTGTCCTTGAATAGGGATATGAGGTTAAACATGTGCTGACAACAAAGGAGAACAGCACTTTGGAGGACTCCACTGATTGCTTGCTCAAAGGGGAAATTGCAATTATGGATGGCCAAACTCGTAGATCTGCTTATTTATACTTTGCAGACAGGTTTCACCCATGTACATTTGGAGCCCTTTGGCTCCAAAACAAGGCTATGGAAAACTGGCCCAAGGTGATTTAAATCAGTAAGTATGCTGGAGACAGCACTGATAACCAGCCACTTAAATGGAAATTTCACATGAGGAAGAGAGGAGCTGTGGAAGAAATTAATGACCTATTTTGACTCCAGTGCCTATATTACAAATTTACAAGAGACAGCTAAGGGTCAAGTGTGTATGTTCATCTCTTTCAGTGCTATAGATGAGCACAACTCACAATTCTGTGCATGTGAATCTACTGGGCTGAGCATTTATATATCTATATGCTGAAATGTGGTTGTTTATACTTTGTATTGCATGCTAAGGCAGAAGTTAAGTGAAATAAACAAGCCACAGAGAAGTCACACATAAGGATTTAGTTGGTTCTGTTACTGAACAAGAACTACCTGCAGGCATGTTGCAGGTGCCAGAAGTTAAATGCATATTTCTTTATTCTCAGCAATAAAATAATCATATGGCAGCACCCTTGGATCCTGGCCCCAGGGCTCAGCAATAGCAGCAGAGTGAATGCAGGGCTCCAATTTAACCACAGCTGACCATTGTCAAATCCTGGAATACCTTTTTTCAATGGAAGGATTCCTGGTGTGTGCTTGGTGAGTCAGCACATCTGCATTCCCCTCTGTGGCTCCCCATTACTCTCTGAGCAGCATGGACAGAGATGGGAGAGGTGTTTGAGGCTGTGCCAATGTGTTAGCATGTGCTATCATGTAGAACCAACATTTTCAGGAAAAACTCTACTAGTTACTTCACAGAGCAGCATTGTATAAATTTGTCTGCATTTTCCTTAGTGAGAGGTTCTACTGTATTAATTGTTAATTTGCTTATGTGGACAAAAAACCTTTACTTTCAGTTTTCTGGCCAGCATCACACCAAATCCAAGCAGTGTTTTCCTCAGCAGCTGTAGTAGAGGTTTAACAACTCAGCAGAGTCCTCACAGATCCCTTTGGAGTTTGCTGGTAACCCCCAGGCAGTACTGATGGAAAAGCTAAGCAGTGGGCAAAGCTAGGGAAAGAAGTAACTAGAAAAATTGACATGTGTTCATTCCTGCTTCGGAAATGCCTTAGTAGTCATTTGTGGAATCCAAAATGCTCTGCAGAAATAAGATGAAAGTTCCTTTTTATCTTCCTGGGTTTTGTTTTGTTTTTGTTTGGGGTTTTTATTATTATTTATTCTTTAAAACAATGATTAAACAGACAAGATAAAAGCAAAGGATGAGGGACATTTTTAGGCCAGTTGTTTCAGAGGAGTCAGTTGATGAATCAGAACAAATCCCCTTTAGAGCAAGGTGCTGTGGTTGTGTGGACAAGAGGCGATTCCTTTCTCCACTATCAAAACAGTTATTTACAAATTCATGGCCAACATGTGGAGGAGTTAGCTCTGTGCTCCCGGTACCTTCCTCCTATCTTACCTTCCAATCCTTATAATTGCTTTCTAGAAATATCCTTGGAGAGAGGTCACATTTTATGAGAGAAAAAAGAGAGATGAGAGGGAGAAAAGATGTTTGTACTGTGTCTGAGCCTCTTGACTTTTCAAGCCTTTCCTGCAGATGCATTTCATTCTACAGGCACCTTTTTTACAGTCTACAGTTGTCCTTTAACATGATTTTATCAGTCCCATTCAAAGGATGCTCATCATCTTGGACTCCAAGAATAATGCTATTCTCTCTCTCCTTCTCTCTATGCTTTTCCATAAACATCAGTTTCTTGATGTTGTTGACATCTTTTTTCAGGACACATGGAACCCCTTGTAATCAAAACACAACAAGACCTCTCAGGCTTTGGTATTGATTTCAGCCAAAGGACAGATGTAAATTGAGCATGCTGCCTTTCTTAGCTGAGCCATCTCTATCCCTACAACCAAGAGAATCACAATAGCTCTTTGGGTAACACAGACTTATGGCTTGGGTCATTGGAAATTTGAAATCAGTGTATTTTATATAAATCTGCTAAAGACTGCAGTGGAAAGCATTGACAGCAATCTCACACATTGCTGCAATAGGCAAGCATAGGGAAATAGAAGGTGAGATAAACTAATCATCCCTCTCACTCCTCCAAACCTGCTGTATTTGGGCTTGCAGGGTTCACCATCAGTAATTTTTTAGAACACTTTGAGTACCCTCACGCTCCAGGGGCCTAAATCTCCAGTTTAACTTCTGTGAGTGTTTCAAAAGTTGAGCTTGAGTAGTAAAACTAAATTCTCCAAAGGAAAACTAAACCTATTCTTGCCCTTAGCTCAGCATCTTCATTACTCAAGATGTCTAAAGCTATGCTATGAGAAGAAGTGGAGTGTCCTCAGACCTCAAAAGGAGTGAAAACTGGAGCAATTTCTCTCTGAAACCATGCTACAACTTCTGCTGAGGCAGATGCTGAAATAGTCATGATGCATAAAGTTGCTTGACTCCTCATTGCTAAAATCAAATAAAACTGGTATTCTCCAACAGCTCATCCTGTGAAGACAATAGGGGATAAAATCCGGTTTGGAGCATGAGAAAAGGATATTTTTTGGCATTTCCTGAATTCTTTTAAGAAGGTTACTGCTGCTTTGACAGAAAGGAAAATATTGCATAGCTGCTCCTCGCCAGCATGATTCTCTCTGGATTTCAAAGGCAAGATTTCTTTGTTTATTAAGAATTTGTTTTGATTGGCATACAGGAGTCTCAGAGCATCCAAGGTCTCTGCTAGCTGTGAAAAACCTAGAGAAGCCAAGTGAATCAGACCATAACCTTAAGCAACCGTGGGACAGCCTTTGAATGAACAGAGATAGCTCTCTTTTTTCCTTTTTTTTTTTTTGTGTGTGTGTGCTTGATTCATTGGAATAACTTTCCAAGCATTGCAATAATAATCTGTGTGAGTTGGGATTTTTGGCATCTGATAGCTACATGTTATAAAAGGGCCCAGAGGTATTACGCAAAGAGCAAGAATGATAGAATGTTCTCCTTGGAAGGTTTGTTTGTGTGTGCTAGAAGGTAAACAACCCTTGATTTAGATTCCAGATGGGTTGTTTTATTTTCTGTTATTTCCCCTTGTTTTTCAAAAATTCCAGAAGCATCATTGTCTGCCTATCTTGCAGATATTTATGTGACCCTTGTGACTTTGCAGCTAACACACAGACTGCTCAGATTCATCACCAAAGGAGAGCAAGAAAAATGTAGTACAGCTGTGCAGCATAGAGGGTAGTATGTATTAATCAGGAGCAAGGCAAGCCTGGATTCAAATTCCTGAGCTAGGGGTGAGGTTTTGATTTGGATTTTTAAGTGAATAACTCTTTGATATGAAAACCAGAAACTCTTCTGTGAGCAGGATGCTGAAAGATATTCTTGCTCAGATATTTAATGCAGATTTATCATAAAATCATTTACGTAATTTTTATCTTATACAAATAAATTGTGGCTTTTATGTTTACTGTTATAGGAAAATTATTGTATTTAAATGTTCCTGCTCCAAGTACTCTATTTTAATACAAGATTTAGTGTGCTATGACTTGAAAGCAATAGTTATGCATGAAATGGTGAGTGAAAGTTGAACATGCCACTTTAATTTTGACGCCTGTGGCTTCTTGAGTGCCTCAGTACTCAACATCAATATAGTCATCATGTGATATTTAAATAGTTACACGAAGGAATCGGGCTATGAACTCACAGAGAAAACTAAAGGACTTTACAGTGGAACTAAACAACACTTAATATTCCCAGGCTTACTGATCAGAGTGGACTTTTCCATGTGTTCAGAACCATGGCTTTCCATTTAATTCTGAAGAGATTATTTTGGGTGCAGCCTCAAGAGGGACTCATTAAGTTTTGATGCTGCAGATCCTGATGTGTCAAGACATCAATATTATTTTCCATATTTACCCCAGTTTCCTGGCAGCGCTCTCCAAATCACATAAACGATCCAGCCGGATCCTAATGGACTGTGACTCTGGCAGAGCTGCAGGATTTAGAGATATCCTAGAATATTTTAGTAAAGTAGGACAAATTTCACTAGAGGAAGGCACTATTATTACATATAGCCTTACCAAAAAGAGAGCAATCATGTCAGCCACTTTTCCTCTATATCACACCCTTCTTATCCTGTCTATTTGTTAGTTTATTGTCATGCTCCTTGAAAAACAAGGTTCTTGGAAAAAAAATTCAATTTATGGATGTGTTTGAACAGCACTTGACAAAAACTGTGCTACGGAAAAACAGAAGTAAGAATAACAGTTATAAAATTTTAAAATTCACTCTAAAACATGTTAATCCACTAAGATGTATCAAATTTAAGTCAGTATTTTTTGGGAACAAAATGACGAATACAAGCGTCATTCAATTTTGGTGCAATATTTTATGTTTTCCTCAGCTTGTCAGGACACAGAGATATGGGTGACAGCTGAATGGAACTGTTTTTGTAAAAGAAAACCTGAAGTCAAATGTCATTGTCATTCTACATAAATATTCAGCATGTGTGCAGTTCCTCCCAGGCAACTTTTCTTTCCCTTTCAGGGCAGTAGGCTGAGTTAAATTTCTCAACAGAAAAGTAAAAAGCAAAAGTAAAACCAAAAAAAAAAAACCAAAAAAAAAAAAAGGTAAAAATTATATAAATTGTTCCAAAATGTATATTCACACACTTTCCCAGCTGAAGGCTTCAGAGTATTCACTGAAGAATTATTCACTGAGGTTAAATTTACACTACTTTTGCTGTCACAAGACAAGCTTTGTCTGAAATGTTAATGATGCTGTTTTACTGTAGGAACTTTTACTGCATTTTAAGGAAAAAAAAAACCCAGACATAAAGGAGCAGAAGGATCACTAGGAATACCCCAACAGCCCAACAGTGAAACCACAGCCCACCACGTGTAAGGCTGGCTCCGTGGTGGCAGCTGTCACAAATAATCTGGACTTGCTGGAATCCAGCTTCTCATCTCCAAGCACAGAAGTGATGAAGATGGCGTGGCACAGAAACCCCATCTGCACCAGGGTTAACCCCATCTCCTCTTCTCCACACACATGTGCCTGAGCTGCCTTCCCACTGAGCAGAGGAACCTCAACTGTGCTCTGCATATTGCTGTTTGAAAACCAACATTTTTCTATTAATTTTAACTAGCAATTATATCCTTTTTTTTTGCCTCCGTATTCCTCCTCTTCCAAGAAGCAGTTACTAAAGTCAGAGCTTCAATGTGATGACAGTCCAGGGATAAAAACCCGGGTGGTTCCTATAGAAACCACTGTATGACTTGAAGGGCATACTCACAGTTCCTCTCCAGTGGGGACACACATCTTTGGTGTCCTTTGTGGCCTTTGTCCCCACTCTCTGTCGTCTTCTGGACCTCTGGACTTCTCACAGAGGCAGTCCTAACTTCTGGGTATCCCAGCTTCCAGGGCAAAGTGCTGCTGTTGTTGTGCATAGAAATGCTTTGGGCATGTCATCCATGTTGAGTGAGTGCTGGTTTTGTGCTAAGGGACCATAACAGGTGAGAAGAAAAACTTAAGTCAATGAGAAGAGGATGTGAGATCATTTCTCTGCCACTTTTCTTTTTCTATTCCTAAAGCCACTTGCCATCACAAGCCAAGTCTTCAGCTTTGGCATTTAAATTAATCCTGCCGAGTTTAACCCTTTAAAGAATACTAGTGATTAACAATTATTCATCTCCACACTTTAAGCTGCATCCTTAGGCATTCCACATACTTTTACCTAGCCGGGGCTGCAGCAATTTCTGTGTCTCTTTTACAGAGTGCATTTGCAGTTTGTGTGTCCACCATAAGATGGCATTGTCAGTTCCCACATTTGTTCCGCCGTCCGGTGTGGTCAGGAGCCAAACCTGCAGCCGTATTTCTCATGGAAAAGCCGGTGGTGTGGCAGCATTTATCCCACCAAAAGCACGTGTAGCTGCTGGGATCACTAGAGGACAATGCAGTGAAACTATGGAAAGAGACAGAGTTTTTAAACCTTCTCCAAGAAAGTGCCAGGAACAAAAGTACCTTCTTTAGCGATACATGTAGAGATCAAAAGAAAAAGATCTCTGTTCCCAGAGAGAATGATGCTCTGAAAATTATAATAGAAGCAATTTTACTTAGGAGTACTTCAGGATATGAAAGAAAACCCAGACTGAGAATTGGACATTTTAAAAAGGACTGGCAAGGTATTTTGACCAAAATGATGACCCTGATCCTCAATTAGAGCTGGAAATTAGTTTGGGCAGCTAAGACCTGGGTGCTGATTTTGGCAGTAGCCTGTTCTGAATTTATCTCCAAAAACAGAGTAGAAAAATCATGTCTGCCCTGACAAAAATCTTCATATGTTCCTCTTCTTGCACCATTCACAAGCATTGTTTGAATGTCTGTAAAATATTGAAAATTGTTTATTGTTTTCTTTTTTCCTCTTTCTTATTTTTCATTACTGCACCTTAATTCTGAATTTCATTAGTTATATGGGGTTTCTTGCAGCATCACCTTTCATTTTTCAGCAGGGGCATTTATTCTAGTGTGCTTTGTGGCAATAACACAGGGCAGCTTATTGATCCCAGTGGGAACATTCACATGATTCAAACAGTTCATTTGTTTACATGTTCCGCTGAATTGATATTTCTCAGCATTAAGTTCATCTTGAAAATTTGTATAAATCTGAGCTCACAGTCCTGGATTCATTAGTTTGACCAAAAAGCTGAGAGTGTTTTCTCAGCTTTTTTTGTCCTATCCCATTCAATTAACTCTAAATTCACCTGGCAATGTTTCTGAGAGAAATGGGTCTACACTGTAGTGTGGACATGTAACATAGGATATGTGCCAGTATCTACATTCCTGGAAACCTACAGAATTGATATTTATTTCTCAGCATCAAAAATTAAGAAAGTTAAGGAAAAAAAATATGTTTATGTTGGTACATTCTGACTCATGGTCCCTTTAATTTAGAAGTGCTTTTTAAAAATTATTTTGTCTTGGCTGGTGAGCCATTGATGGAGATGTGAAACCAGAAGAGACACACACATATACATGCAGTTATTCTCCTTATAAAAACCAGCCTTATAAGGGTAAGATTGGAATCCATCACAAGTAAGGGGGTGAAAATTTTGGTAAGGAAGTGGAAACAAATAGAAGAGAGTCTCTTAGCAAGATACTGCCCCAACAGAGAAAATTTCTGTTCAGTTAACTATTGCATCAACCCTGCACATTCATCATCTGCTCTCCTCCTCCCCAAAGCCACTTCTTGCCTTCTCCATAGAGGGTCCTCCCACTCACTTTTACAAATGTTAATTAATTGCCATATATGAAGTTACATGGATGAAGAAGGAAACTTCTTAAAATGGTTGCAAGACACTAAATTATTTGCCACTCATGAAACCTACCACTATAGTTTAAAATAAAGTAACATTGCTTTAAAAAAAGACTTTAAAAAAGACAAATGCATGGAAGTGTTGAATCTGTGAAGTATAAAGAAATGCATTATTTTTTTCTTCAATTTTATTATTGATTTTGGCAATCAACTACACTTGTATCTTGATAAAACAATAAAAAGTCTCAATATATTTCACAAGGCTACTTCAAGTCATCAGATAATATATATTTAAACTTACCTTTATTTGTATATATTACAAGTCTACCTTCAGGTAATGCAGTGCTAACTAATAACACATTCCTTTGATAAGTCTTCAGGGTTACCAGAGGGAGCTCTGAGATGTAATTTCAGTGTTTTAACCAAGCATTTTAGGTCTGAAAGGAATTTGTTAAAATACCTGAGTACAGTAAATCAAGTTTCATCTTTTTGGTTACATCTCCTTCTGGTACATCATCTCTGAAGACTGTAGTGCAGATTCCTCATTCTGGATGCCTCCATCTGTAAGTCGAATCCTACAGATAATAGGTGCACACTAAAAGCATTAATCCGCCACTCCTTTTTTTTAGCTTGGATACATAAATCTAGGAACATATCAGTTAAGGCACTTTTACTGCTTAATGATATTTTTATGTTCATTAGACATTACTGCAGATTCTGAAATAGAACTACCAGCTAATTCCAGCCTTGTTAGTCCATTTTATTTTTAAAGATACAGATAAATTTTCAACCCCAAGATTTTTTCATCTCTGATATAGAATAGACCAGCTGTGTATGATTTTTTTTCTTGATTTTCTGAAGAAATGGCACCACTTTGGGTAAATAAGTTATTTATTCTGTATCTGAACTACTTTATCCACAAAATGGGACATTTTGTGCCATAGAGAAGTGCTTAGAAGATGCAACACTTAAACATTTTTATGATTTATGTGGCAGCATAAGAATCAAGAGGTAGGCAGACTGTTGTTTTTTTTGCTTTTTATTTTAACAGACTGGAAGGGGAGTTCATGAGTACAACTGCCTGACAAATCTTCAGCAGCACTTTGTTGGAATCTTTATTGGATATAAAATGTTTCAAGTAGAACATTTTGAGTGATGTCTGTAGTGTGGAAATACACCTTGATTCCCATCCGGCTGCTGAGATCCTGTTGCCCACAAGCTGTAGGCACTGCAACTCCAAGTACAGATATGCCATGTGAAGTCTAAAAGTGCTGCAAGAACCTTCCAGGGCCTGCAGATCCAGAACATGAAAACCAGTTGGAGCCTAGTATTTACAGGACTCCAAATTTATGGGGAACCAACAAAAATCAAAAATATGTGGGAATCTTCAGAAGTTGAGAGATAACAGAACAAAATTCCTGTGCTGGTAATTGCTGCTTGGCTGATGTCAGAGGACATAGCACTCAGAGTCAAGTTCTTCCCTTTGTGTTTATCATCATCATCATCATCATCATATTTCATCACCTGTTCTGTTAAGGCTGTCCTTGTCCTGCTTTCAGTGAGCACCCAAAGCAGGGTTAATGACAGCACGTGCAGAGGAGTTATCAATGTGACCCCTGTTCTTACCTTGTACTGAACTAGAAAGGTTTTGGCCTAAGCTAGGAGCAAGACACAGAAATGTGACGCTTCATGGTTAATTTCTAAGATAGTTTCCAGTTCTTGTATAGTTTAAGATATCTAATCTTAAGTTTGACTCCTGCTGTTCTAGAAAAAAACACGTAACTTCAAGCCTATCTTTACCTCAAACACCCAGGGTGTAACTTTTGTATGCTAGCACGGTGTGGCTACAAATGCAATGTGTACCCCTCCACCTCACTGACACTGAGAACTGCTGAATCTTGGGTACAAACTGCAGGTGTGTCAGCCTCAGAGCTCACCCATGGGACACAGTGAATGTTGTAGTGTGATCATCTCAAGCACCAGGCACTGATAAATGGATGTAACTGAGCTTTACCTAAGGTGTTCCTGCCTTTTGCTAAAGGTTTGGACTAGATGACCTTTTAAAGGTCCCTCCCAACCCAAACCATTTAGGGATTCTGGGATTTTTCATCTAGCTGTTGCTATCTAACCCAAATACATGATAATTTAAAAATATGTAAAGTCCTCACTGAGCAGTTGTGATGACCTGATTATTCAAGGTCTTTTGAGCAGAAGTTTTTTCCAAGTCAGTGGCAGAAGTCTACAATTCCAGAGGAAGGTGAAGGTACAACTGAAACTGAGTAGAAATTTGGCTCAGGAAGGATCTGTCTGAAAGTCCTTTTGTAGTGTGATTGTGACTTTCCTGGCAGATATTTTGGCACCTTCCCAGACCCTTCCCTGAGGAAAGTCAAGTACAGGCAACAGTAGGAACAGTGTTTAAATAATCAGTGTTTGTGCTTAGAGCTGTCCATTTTCAAATCAGCTCAGAAGAAAGTATAAAGTGTGAGGAATAGGTGAGGTTTTAAAAAGATCAGGAAAATAGCCTCTTGTGTTTCATAAATGGCTTTCTTTGCACAGTGCTTTAATGTGACAGATATGGGATTTATCCTCTCCTATTTTTGGACTTGTTTAATGGTCAGTTTGTACGTCTCAGATGGCTGGTTAAGAAATTAGGCTGAAACACTGGATGGCCATATTATCAGCCTGCAAACTCCATTTGTGAATGTTGATTTGATTTATAAATGACACTGTATCCTGGATCCTGTCTGGACATTTCTCCCTGCTGAGTGGCGTGGTGCTAGCTTGAAATGCAGAGTCTGCTTCCCTGTCCTTGGCTAGCAAGTCAGCTGCAGCCTGTGTGGAGTAGTTAGGATTTTAGGTTGGCTGCAACCAACTAAAGGCATCAAGTGGCTTGTGCTAGGGGTAGGAGAAAAGGTAACTAAATGGGCTGAAACTTTACATAACAGTAACTTTAATAAGAGGCATTAATGGGGAATGAGGAGGCTTGCACAGGAAAATGAGGGAGGACCTGCAGGAATGAGCAGACTGACCGAAAGGGGCAGAGATCTGAAAGACACTTCCATTTAATTGTGTCTTTCCACAACTAATTATATTGTGTGTGGTATTCAAATGTGAAGTATGATTATTTAGAAGCCCCACTGAGAGTATTGTCCAAGACTTTCTTTAGCTGTTGCATCATTTTTAACCAGTGAGAAGCTAAGCCCCCAAGTCCAGAATTTTGAGAATTGTGCATTTTCTTCTGAAAAAGCTCTGGAAGAATTACACTGTTAAGTGGACATGAGTTGTCAGACTGTAGAGGGCTAATTTTCAGGAAAGAGCAAAAGTGAGAATATCTGTATCCGAAAAAGCCTGATTAGAAGAGCTGAGTTTGTGAAATACCATTGGAATCTCAATAGCTGTTTCAATTTAAGGGCATGGACTATCCAGAGAATGAAGATGCTTGCTGAAGTCTGGTGAGCATCTTAGTGGAGTGTCCACCAGGGCCATAGAGAAAATGCTTCTGGGTTTTGTTGGTGCCATGCTGTTTTCTAATTTTGCTCTCCATAGAGCAAAGATTTTATTCCCCTCCTCAATAATAAAATATCCTGTCTCCATGAGTGCACATTATGTATATTTAATGTCCCATCATTAAATGCCCTTGTAAAAAGTCCCTCTCCATCTTTCAGCAGAGGAGAAACTCTTCACTGTGGGGCTGGTGAGACACTGGAGCAGGTTGCTCAGAGCAGGGGTGCTGCCCCATGTGCTGTGCATTTCCCAGTCTGAGCAGCCATTTCCACTTGCTGGGAAGGAGAGGCTGATAGGAACCTGCTGCTGTGGGGCTGGTGCAAACTGACTTGCAGGAATCACAAAAGGAGAACATAGGAATTCACAAGTGTGGTCGACATTTTTTTTCTGTGTTTGGTTTTTTTTTTTTTTTTCCTGCTCTTGACCAGCCCCTACTTATACTTACTTTGATAACTAATGTTATCAAAATTTATGCACTTATTCTTTTTTTTCCCCTAGCCTACCTTCCTGTTGGTAAGTAAAAAGGTAAAATAGAAGAAAAGTCAAAGCAAAAGGTAAGTTTGTAACAAACACTTCAAAAATATTCACTGTTTTGTCCTATGGGTATCTTTGGTGTGAATTTTTAATATTTTTTTTATTATTTTAAAGTATTTTTATTTCTGTTTTGCTAAGTTCCCTGAACTTATAGCTGACGGAAAAACCTGCCAATTTGAAGAAGGTCTCTTTAGACTGGCATTTGTATGTGGAAGGTGAAGACCTCGTGTTTGTGAAGTTAACTGTCTATTACAATATAGGCAGAAGAACTCTTTATATTACATGCTGCTTATAAACGTGTAAAATTTGATATTGTTTTGATGAAAGGCCCACTGGAGGGAAGAAATTGAGTTTATACCTTGTTTCTGTCTCTGCTTGATTGTTTGGGAAGGCTTTCTCTAAATCCCTGACATTGATAACAGATATTTGAGAAGTTCCCCCTAGCCAGACCAAGCTTGGGCTCACAAGCACAATTCCATTATTTCATCTGGATTTTATTACTGCAAGCAGCTTACCCAGCTGCATAGCAGGAATGTTTAACCAGGAACAAGACAAACTTCCATAAGCTGCTTAATTCAGACTTGGGACTGTTCCTTCAAATCAATTGATATTGAAATAATTACTTCTCAGAACCTGTAGAGGGAAAGGATGTAAAAAAGAAAATTAAAATCTAATTACATGGAGGTAGGAAGCAGTGTCTGAGCAGACAAATCTTAAGCTTTAGCAAATTTTCAAAGGTTACATTATTCTTTTTGTCCCTAGAAGTCTTTTTACTTTTCTATCCTCCTCTTGCACTTTTATCACTGTTTTTTAAGCAACAAGGAAAGCTTTTTTTAAAAAAAAAAAAAAGTTATTTCTAGATGAAATTTGGGTAAAATTATTTATATATAACTTTTTCTTTTATTAATATTATAAAGAAAATGTCATCCAACAGAATTGACTGAGCTACCCTGACAGTGCCAATGTCCTGAACAGAAGACTATGATGTTGTTTTCCAAGAGCAAGGGAAAATTTATTTGTAGTGTTTGCAGCTAAATTTCAGCTTAGGCAACTGTTCTGCTTCCTCTAATTCCCTCTTTATAAACTGTGTAGTTATTTTCCTCTTCGCTATTCAACTGCATGTAGAATTATAAATTCACTGTGGTGGATGAGGTAATTCATGTATAGCATGAGCTAAACTCCCTTCTTCTTTTCAATAACTTTATACTAATTTAACTGCCCACCTCAATGGAATTTAAATGATGGAGAGCAGAGTTCATGATACTTTAGTGAGGCAGAAAGAAGAAAAATGGCCATGCTGAAAGTATATATATGTAATATAAAAGTAAAAATACTAAAAGAGTTTTGCTTTATCTTGGCAGGGGGAGTTAAAGTAAAGCTGATGCATTTTTAAGGGAAGTATGGAAACCTGTTTGTTTGTTTCAACACAAGTCTAGATTGAAAGCAGAGATTTTGAAGTGCACAGGGTAAGAAATGGGGGTTGAACTTTCCCTAGGGAAAATATTACAGGGCAGAGGGAGAGAAAGGGTTTATACTGAGGTCAGGGTGTTCAAAAGCAGTTTTCTGAAGTGAAGCAGCTAATCATTAAAGCAATAAAAATGAAGAGTGGCCACATACAAATACCTGAGGAAGAGTTAAAATGGGGCAAGCATGTACAAGGCTTAACACACAAGTGTGCATGCTCTCTAAAACTCCTGCTCCATTCAGTACAGG
Source organism: Zonotrichia albicollis (assembly GCF_047830755.1). Classification (NCBI taxonomy): domain Eukaryota; kingdom Metazoa; phylum Chordata; class Aves; order Passeriformes; family Passerellidae; genus Zonotrichia; species Zonotrichia albicollis. The sequence continues at coordinate 33,194,642 of NC_133824.1, read as the reverse complement.
GGATTTGCCAGTTCTGATGTAGTTTATCTGTCTGGTAATGCCAAATGTACCTATTCCCTAAACATTTGTCTCTTATTTCCTTGAACCCATATAAACATTTTTTTATTCACAGCTTTCTCCAGCAAGATATTACAGGTATATGCTACCCTGTGCCTTCCTTGGTACTTTGAACATGGTTCCCTGTAGTTTCATTTACTGAACTTCCTTGAAAAGACTATCTATCCCTGTCCAGCCTTTCTATGTCTTCTATGATTTTGCACGCTTGTTATATTCTGCCTAAATCCCGGCCACTGCCTGAAATATTTTGCCTACCAATTGCATACTTCATAGGGAAGCTACTCATTTTATCTACTGTTTTGATATTTTTTTTAATCCCTGTTCCCCCTTCTGAAGGTTTTTGGTTTTCTAATAACAGATGATTTTCAAGCCAAAGGTTTCAGCCCTACACACACTGTTCTTATATATTTATGTTCAGTAAGATGAATTGTCGATTTAAACAGTGGCATAGTGACCTGTTCTCTTTATCCTTCTTTTGCTAATTCCAAACATTTCTTTATTTTTTTCGCTGCTATTGAGTGTTATTTTGTGGAACCAGCTGTTGGGACCTCCAATTTTTCTATGCTAACGGCCATGTATAAGACTAGGAGTAATTTTCTTTGCTTTATGCTTATTTCTACTGTGTTTCACCTGCCAGGGAAATGGTTTTGTGAGGTCCTTCAGGTTTCACAGTCCTTTCTCATCCTCACTCCTTCAAATGCTCGCTCTTTCTATTGCTGGGACACTTCCTTGTCTTACCACCTAGCACTGCTTTCAAGGTTAAGATGCAATAAAATGAATAGCACAAACTCAAGAGTTTCCACTAATTACTTTCCTCCACTGCAATACTGACCAATTATCCATATCCTATCTCCTCCACCTTCCATCTTTTAGCCACTTGCTTCCTCATTCCTAAACATTGCCCACTTATTTCCATGCTGCTTAATTGTTTTAAAAGCCTATGGTAAGAGAGATTATAGAAAAAAAACTAACAAAACAACAATTCAAACCTTTTGGTTATATAGCCGTTTTTCTGTTCATGATTTCTTCCAATACTTCAATAATTTGATGAAATACAAGGCTTCCCTCTGCAGAGCTTGCGTTGGTATCCATATCTGATACACAGATCTAAGAAAGTTGTATCTTTGTAGTTGCCCACTAATTATTCCTAGTGCAAATTGCTTTCTGTTTCTCACTTGATTTTCATCCTTTGTCCTATGACTTGCGCAAGGTAAAGAATTTTTGCATTTGCATAAGAAACACTATTCTGAGCAGTGTGTTCTCTGCATTCTTTCAGCTTTCTCTAACTCATTAGTTTTAAAGTTCACTCATGGTTTTTGTTTGAAGTGTTGCACCTTTGTCCCCCTGCAGTTCAGATGAAGTCCATTCCACTTGTGCAGGCTTTTTTCAGATGTGTACCTAGGTATTTTTACAAATTGAAGAAAATAGACTTTTGGAGTTTCATGCCTCAGATAAATTTGTACTGGCTTCACACTGCAGCTATATCAAATAGACATCTTGAAGGAAAAGACACATTTTAATCACAAAAGGTTGACTTTTGTTTTAACACTAGGATGAGATAAGTTGTCACAGTTAAAAACATTTGAAAGCGGGTTTTGTATTTCATCCTGTGCTGAAGAGATGTCATACAGCAAAAATACCCTCAATTCTGTGTTAATTTGTTTGAGGAAACATTGGATTTTTTTCTTCTCAAAAACAGCGCTATAATAGACCAGCAAATTTATCCAGCTTCTGCTTGTGAATATTCCAAATATTAATGAATATATTGAGCTGATGATGGAGTTAGTGATGCATTGTAAAAATGTTAAAATTTCATATAGTCCTGCTTCCTTCTTATAGCTATAATGAAGAGGGTTGTATTGTGGATAATTTAGATAATCTGCACGGGAACTAAAGCAATGACTGTGAAGGAGAATGTGGCATGTCATCCCCCTAGGCCATGGAGCACTCCATTTGCTGGAATAGCTTCTAACTGCTATTTAGTGGGCAGCTAGTGGAAAATAAAATTGCTTCAGGCAAGCGCGAATCTTATTCTGTATTATTAATGTTTGCAGTCTGTGTGAGGAATAGGGTAAACCAACTCCATTTCTAATAAGGGGAGAAAACTGGAGGCTAAAGGAAAGGGAGGGAAAGATCAATATCTTCTTTTAGCAAGATTTCTTTGAAGGATTGTTTGTGTTGTGCTGAGTTTTTGCTGAGGGTGGAGGGAGATAGGAATAGTAGGTTAGACACCTGTATCTTCTTCTGGAGACAGAGATTTCTTTTATCTAATGGTCATCCATAAGTGACTTGTTGATTAAGTTGGTAATCTCTAGTTTGCAAGAGCTCAGAGATTTCTGAAAAACTGAAAGTTAGAAAGGAGCATTATGTGAGAGAAACATTTCACACCCTGAAAGCTGGATGAGTTTAGTGTGCAGGATGAGCACACCATAGTGTGCTGAAATCCTCCGGGAAAATGAGAATGTAGATTCTGGGTGCTAACAAGTGATGAGATTTCCACTAAGAAAATCTGAAAAATTTCAAATTCTCTGAGTTTGTGTTTTGTTTGTTTAATTGGTTTTCATTTGTTCAGTTTTTTGTTTTGGTTGGGTTTGAGTAAATAAGCTAAAGTTAAGCCAGCTTTATGGTACTGAGATGATGAAACATTACTAATCTATATAAATTGGGTCCAGAGGAACTTGTTCATCTGGGAGTCTGTGTGTCCATTTATACCAAAAACTATTGAGTTCTAGGAGGACTGTGGGAGTAGCCCATCAGAAAACCTTTTCTTCCAAGTTTTCTGCATACTAACCCTAGAAGAGGCTTTCATCTTTATAAAGTAGATTTCCCAAAATGGTGTCATCTGTGAACTGGCTGCCCTCAGGATACAGAGAGGAATGCTTCAGAGATGATACAATGTTTTCAGCAGCATGGTATGATCTCACCTCAGGCAAGATTTACTTTTCCTCCCCTCTCAAATTTTCTGTCAACTCTTTTCTCAGTGTGTCACCTGCTCTCCTGTGGACTGGATGTTAGACATAGCAAGTGCATGTGGTATATCTCTTCTGGGAAATATCTTCCAAACTGCCCTTGGCTTTCTTTCCTGATACCTCCTAGTTCTTGATCAGACTGAGCAGGGGTGTGCATGACTTCATCAAGAGAGGAAAGCGGTGTGTTCCAGAACATGTGGGCTAAAACACACATGTGACATCAATGAGAGTGAGTGACTGGTTGGTACTCCAGTCTGACATTCAGATAAACTCTAATACCCATATTCAGTACTTACATTTGTTTCCTGAAGAAAGAATTCATGCTGTAATTACTGTGCTGGGATGGATGGTGGTGTCTCTTTGCTTGCATGCCAAAAAAAAGCACACATCTGGCAAGCCAGATGCGAAGATTTTACATAATTAGCATAAATCTTTTGAGATCTTGTTGATTGTTGTGTTTGGAGAGAATCCATAACTACCAAGTGCAGAGTTTACTTCTAAACTCTATAAAATAAATTTTTATTTTAAATACAGTGGGTTGAGTGGACATGTGCAAATTTTGAAATTCCTATTAGCAGATGGGAGTCAGAAAACATGAAATGAAGGCTAGTAGTAAACCAAAGCCTTCAATCTGCATTGGGATTGCTGAGAAGCACCAAGCAGCAAACTGCAACTTCTTCTAACATTCTGAGTTGTTTAAATTTTGTGTCTGAGAATGTAGATGGGGAAGATGAGAAGAACTCTTGATAGCTTTATATGTAGAGAGAAACAGCTACCTGTCAAGTGAGATAACAACTATGTGATATGATAAGTGATTTTCTTTCATTTTTAACTGGATCAGTTTTGAAGCATCATAGGTAACAGCTATCAAACAAATGTCCAACTATGATGCAAACAATAATTTGTGTGATTTTTTTCCCTTCAAACCCTTCCCAGAACAGAAGTAAGGCTGTACTGCCAAATTATTCATTTGCCACCTCATTTTCCATTTGTGTAATTTCTGCTGGTGCATTGGCAATGGTACATTGTGCTATCCTACAATACCTCATCTGTTGTGTAACTTTAAAAGTAGTCAATGTTGGAGTAGAAAGGGCTAGCATGACAGTAATAATGCAATTCATCCTTGAGTTTAAGTATTCCTTTCCTCCATCAGTATTTGTTGTGGAGGTGATTTTTTTACATCTCATTATGAGGCTTTGATTATTCTGTTTGGAGAGGGCAGTTTCTGAACTTAGGGTAGTTTATTTCTTAAAGCCTGCACTGATGGTTTTTTTCCCTTCCATTAAGATATATGGCTTAACTTTTAGGGTATACTATTTGGGGTTTTTTGGGATTCTTTTTTGAGAACAGAAATGTAGTAGAATTATGCAGCATAACTCTGATCTTAGCCTTCAGGGGGGGCTCAGAACCAAGATTTTTCTCCTATCCATCTCCTAAACACCAAGCCATGGTGTGCTGTGTGAGCAGTCAAATGAAGAGCAGCTGAGAATCCCTTGTACTCTAAAGAAAAACAGCAGACATAGCTAATACTGATTCAATAAGAAATTAATGCCCTCTCTGCTTATAGATTTACCTCATCCTTTTTCTTCAGGGAAAAGTTGATCCCTGATGTTTTTGAAGCCCCTGTGTCTCTAGGAGCAGATTGCTGTGAACATGCAGGACTCGGTGCTGATTGACACAGTGGCTGTGTGTACACTGACTGTCCCATGTCTCTAATTTGTTACAAGGACGGGAAGGAGCTTTGCTGCTCCTCGGCAAATGAAAAAGCTCTTTCAAAGAGGAATACTGAACTTCCTGTTGGGTCTCCAAGCCTCTTGAGGTGAAGGCTGTATGGCCTGCAGCACAGCTGAAATCATGACTAAAAGTCAAGCTGCCAAGGCAGAAATCTTGTTCAGCTGATACTGATGGAAGAGAGTTTGTGGGTCCTATCCTTTTAGCCACAAATATACATGTGGCCTTTCTGACCAGAGAGAATTCTCTCTGTCCCCAGCAGCAGCCTCTGGAACCCACAAGAGACATTAACTACAGTGCTGTGGAAAATGGGAAATAAACAGCCTGGCTATTTGACTTAGCTTTCATTTTATAGGTTAACTTACAAAGAATTGTTTTCTGTTTTTTTTTTTTTTTTTTTTTTTAATTGAAAGCTGAGGCTTTAAAGCTTTAAATTTCTAAATCACAAATTCAGTATTAGAAGGGCAAAGAACACCTTTACTCAGCTGAGGTTTTTATTAGCCATTCTCTCTTTTCACAGAATAACAAAACAGTTGAGATTGGAACAAATCTCTTGGGACTGCCTAGTCCAACCTCCCTCCCTCAGGAGGAGTCAGCTGGAGCAGGATGTTCAGGGCAGTGTGCAGTAAGATTATGAACATCTCTGAGGATGGAAACTTTACAGGCAATGTTTTAGTGTCTGACCACCTTTGCAGCAAAAAATTGTTCTGTGTTCATGTGGAATTCCATGGGCATCATTTGCCCCCATAAACAGTGAATGCTTAAATGTTAAAAAAAAAAAAGTAACCACTAAACAATACTTAACATTATGGATTAAGAGAAGAATATTTAAGCTTCTATGTAATCACTGTGTCAGTAATGTTTAATAAGACATGACTCCTTGTAATGTCCGAATTTTTCTGAAATAATTGGTTAAAAGAAAAATTGTAACAAAAATAAGTTAAAATATGGTGTTTCTTCTCCCTTGCTTCTGCTCTCCTTCATTCTTCAAGCTAATAAGGAAAAAAATATTTGTAGGAGAACTTTGATTTCATCAACATATTCCTCTTATGATTGATAGTAAAAACACCAGGTGAGACCTTCAGCACTCACTATTTGCAAGCCAAGAGCAAGATCTATGTTTATCTAGACCCAGTCCACTCATTGAGGAGACGTGTGAGATGTGCACTTGCTGCATCCTTTTAGAAGCAGGGGTGAAAATGCCCTGCTTTTTGGGTGCTCTGTGAAAATGTACTACATTTGAGCACTGGCATATTAGAAATGAAGGAGTGGATCTGGGGGAAGGGCAGGGGGCAATATGCAATTTTAAAACTTGTGATTGTCCATCCCAGAACTGAGCTTGCATTGGGCATTCATAAGCTCAGATAGACAGCATTTCTCAGGATATCACAAAAGGAGCTCATGTAAGACAGGACATTTTTCATCAGTCAGAATTTAAAAGCTCTCCCAGAGAGGCTGGTAAAACTGGCAGTCAGCCTACAAAGTCTTTGTTATCTCAGAAGTGCAAATCCTCCTTGCATTCCTTGTGGGATACCACAAAATTAAAATCACCCTAACTTCCCTTGATTCTAGCCTACTTTGAGACTTATCTTGAGAACAGGAGGGTTCTTAGGCCAGTATAGGCCCATTACACCTGCCAGTCACAGTGAAGATTCAGGGGGTGTGTACTGATGGACAAATTCAAGTACAGAGAAGTGAGGGCTACAGTCTGTATGTTTTTGTGAAGCGCTGTTTGGACACTTCCCTGTCTGACCATTCTGGAGCACTCTGGCAGTCATGCTCCCACCACCAGACACTTTCACTGCTGGTGTCTTCACAACAGGCAGCTCCAGGGACCCAACAGGACTCTGGGTTTACTCCCAGCACACCCCACACCCTCACAGTCAGAAAAGGTTTCCTCAGGGCTCAGCCCTGGGTTTTTCATAGCAGGGTCTCAGACTCAGTCTAGATTTCTTGAAGTTGTTTTACCATGGTGCAGCCACGGAATAACAGCTGGAGCTGATGCCTCTATAGAGGGACCATGAACAAGAGAAATCGTGGGCTTTTGTACCCTCACAGTCTGAGGTCTTCCCACTGAATCATCAGCTCCTGAGTACCTCCAAGTGTCCATCCCTGGCTGGGCCCCACTCTAGTGCAAAGGGTTAGTATTTTGCCTCAGAAACATGGTATGTAAAGTTTGAGTGTATTTTTTCTTTTTGTTGCTTAAATGATGCCTAAGAACAACTGTCACAAAGTACAATTGTCCCTTCTTGTTAGGACTACCAACTCTTTTACTCTGTCTGCAGTATGAGATGTGAAGTCTCCTTGTTAGAGAGAGCAGTACCATCATTATGAGACAACCATACAGCAAAATTATGCAAGAGCACTACCAAACAGATGATGTCCTGGTACAGTGCAGCACTCCTATTTGAGTTTCTTAAGCTCTTACATACAGAATATTATCCCTGCATCAACAAAAACATTAGAAAAAAATTCTTTAAAATGTTATCCTCCAGAAGAGCCTTGCTGAGAGCAGGTAATAGCCAAGAGACTTTGGCTAGATGATCTGTTACTTTTAGGCAGCATGCAGTCACTAATCCACTGGGCTTTATGGGTCTATTTAAATTAGATATATGCAGGCAGTGCATTATTTATAACCAAAAGCATGAATAATTCAATGCGCCCACTCTCAGCAGGTATCCAGCTTGTGCCAGAAGCCTGCACTAGATCCTTGCTTTCAGAATAATGAAGAGACTATTAGATAAGTCTCTTTTGCCTGTATGCTCCAGTTTGCTCTGTCTGCTCTTCCTTTTGTATTTCTAGTTTGGCTCTTTTGTCGGTGAAGAAGAATAGATTATGTATTCTCTACATTATTCCCTTCATCTGGAGATGACATACTATGTCTAAAACAAATTATGTAAATCCGTTTAGGATGAATGCATTAATTTCATTTCTCTTTCATTGTGATGGAGACAGTGGCATGTTCAAGACAGGGAATTAAAGGCAGCATGGCTCAGGGAAAGCACAATGCTCCAGGCCTAACAAATCTGGTCTGCTACCCTCCAGTGCACAGCTTGGGCTCAGCTGTGTCCTGAGAATAGTTGTGGCCACTCAGCCTTGTTGGACAGTGTCTGTTGTATCATCCTCATGCTCAAATGCAGAGGCTGGAAAAGAGTTCATTCTACCTGCTCTCCAGCCCTCCTGGCTTTTTGTAACAAGTGGTCTGAGTTAGGGCCTTCTAGTAGGAGGGTTGCTGCTGCTTGTTCCTCTCTGAAATTTAGACACCAAGTCCAGAGCAAGCAATATAATAAACTAAATTTGTCTGTCCATTCTGAGTCTGAACTTCTCTGAAAGAGCTTACAGTGCTATTGCTAGTTTCTGCCCAAGCCCAAGAGCAACCAGGTATTGCAGTCAGGTTTCAAAACACTGAGCAAACAACCTGAACAATTTGGGGAAGAAATAAAAATTCTTCAGAACATGTGATGTTCTGGGTTGTAACACACAAAAGTCAATGCAGCAGAGATCTCCAAGTTCCCTACAGTTGAAAACAGAATGCAAGTGCTTTACCTATAAGCTTTGTTTTAAATCCTTAGTGGTCTGTTACTGAATCAGTGAAGAATTGTTGAGGTATTTTTCTAGGAAATAAAATACATTAGTTCAAGCTCTCTCTGTCTGTGTGACTACAGATGAGCCATAATTTTCTGTACCTCAGGTCCTCATTTATATATCTGCATAATAATAGCTCCCTACTCATTGCAGTAATATGAAGGGAAAAATGCACCAAAGATAGTGAGCACTTGAGAGTCGTGGTTTGGAAGGCAAGTAGAGTTAGCTAAATATTATAATTACAGTTCTTCTCCTACAACAGCCCAAAAGAGATTGCTTCTGTAGTCACTAAAACACAGCAGTTAGAGAGCTTGAACTAACTCTAGTTTGTACAGGAGTATAGCAGCATTACACAAATTTATGTAAAAACCATGATTAAAACATTCTGCAAAGTTGCTGCTTAGAATTCGTAGCCTAGATGATAACAACTCTATGTGGAAAATTGCAAGTCTTCAAATCTTGAGGTACATCATAGGGTCTTCAATAATATAAACTTTAGTGGAGTGTTTAAATGGATAATGTTCTTGGGTGTCATTGCTTCAGAAATAAGAAACAGAGAAAACATGCTGTGATCAGATATGATATCATCATTTGTACCTGGCTGAATTTTGACTTCCACACTTCCTGCCAAGATCTTTTATAAAAGTACTGACCTTAGCCAGCATGGCTTTACAGAAAAGAATCTAACCAAATCACATAAAGAGTAGAATATCCAAAAGTAGAAAAAAAGATACTCTGGCAATATATTGGTATCCTTAACTGGGACTAAGCAGTAGAATCTGTTTCAAATACTGTGTAGAAAATCCATACTAGTGTGAATTATTTTTGATTTATTTTTCTTGGTTTAGCATCTTAATGACTGGTTATAATTCCCCTCTGAATGTGCAGTGATTCAATGACAGAATCATTTCACAAAATTGCATTTTTTTGTTCCAATAGGAAAAACGGTTCTGTGCTCCAAAGGAGAAACTTAGCTTATTGTAGAAAAAGACACTCAGAAGATACAAGCCTCACAGAATGCAGGATGATCTGGAAAAAATTCTTAATGAAGGTATTTGACTAGGAAAGGGAAATTCTTCCCAACTCTAATAAATTATCAAAGAGCTATGTCCACTTCATACTGTGTGGTTTGAAGCTGTGGTGGCACACATGCATAAAAGGTTTATGGTAGGGATAAGAAATAAAGGGTGCAGAAAATAACTTTGATTGGTCGTCAGTGACCTCAGTGGTTCTACTAATGGTTCTGTTGTAAGTTTCCCCCTTTGTCCTACCAGGTGAACCAATAAGGGAGAGAAATTCTAACCCAATGATGGCTTGCATATCAAATTTATGAATCTCAGAAGCAGAACCTGAAAGTCTTCAGGGGAGGAGAGCTCGAGCTTTCATTAAACCTTGTTAAAAGTTCAAGACGGACAGTTGCAGCTGAAACATTGGTGTGAGATTCTTTGCCTCATAGATCTGTGATCATAGAAGAGCTCTGCAAGTCAAATTTCAGGTAACTAAAAAATTTATTTTCATCTGCTGCATGATTTCTTTTAAGGTACTCCTGGAAAACATAAAATATAAGCTATATACAACTGATGAAGGAATTGGAACCTAAAAGCTGTTTTGCTTTCAGCTACTCCCCACAAACTTTGCTGTCTGCATCACAGCCAGTGCTTGTCATTACCTATTTGGAAGGGAGAGAGTGCTTTCCTTAAGCTGTATTAGCAAGATATTTACTGCTCAAACTCCTACTTCTTACAGGTACTTGGACCCCAGTGGCCCACTGTGATGGATTTTTATATCAATGTTGCCACCATAAGTAAAGAATAAAGTGTTGTAAGAAAGTGAGAAGGGAAGAGATAGGAAATCAAATGTATGTATGCATTAGTTTGGTTTAGACTAGGTTCATTTAGCATTCTCTGATCACTACAGAATCAAAACAGTTTAAAAAAATGGGGTATTTATTCTCATAAAATCCTGTCTGTAGAAGTGAGATAGTGCTCCTCTGTTTATCTTGGGAAACAAGGCACAGCAAGATTAATGCAGAGTTCATTGGATGTAAGGAGCCTGGTTTTAGGATGTGTTTTCAGGGCAGGCTTCTCAGATTAGGAACTATTTAGAAGGCATTGCAGGGAGAGAGTTGTATGAGACCCAGTAAAAATCAAGCATCAACTTCTGCAACTTTTGCCATTGGTCAGGTTACAATTGGGAGTAAGCAAGTAGAAAGTTATGTATTCCTAAACTTAAATGAAAGAGAAACAGTATCTAGATGAATAAGAACTTGAAATTAGTAAATATTTTATAACAGAAACACTACCAATTTGATAAACACTGAGGAGGGACAAACAAAATAAAACTCTCCAAAAGGCTGGTATCAGTTGTGAGTAGCAACTTAATAGTTCATCCAAGAAACTGTTGTGTACCTCTCAAGAGCAGAGAGGGCACAGACCTTTTCTGCCTGTGCCCTTCAGTGACCCTTGGCTGGCCACAGGGCTTGCAAGGGCTTTGCTGATCTCATTGTATGAGCTACTTGCACCTAAAACCAAACAAGAGATGTAATCTCTCCAGTGCTGCAGAGTATAGGTATCACCAATTCCCTTGAGGGCTCAGAAAACAGGGCAAGGTAGAGGAAGGATTTCCACTCATTTAGTGCACTGATGATCTGTAGTCTGCAGGAGCACATCTCAGATTCTGCAATTTGACTTTGAAAATCTATTACTGGATTGAAGGCAGCAACTCTATGGTTTGAAGCCAGAGCAGGGCCACATGCCCACTAGCTTCACTACAGCTCCGTGAATGTTCCAGTGATGATAATTCTGTTCAGCTGCTAGCAGAGTAGAATCTCCAAGAGATCATTTGTTGACAGATGCTGCAGAGATAGAGGCCTTGAATTCCTTCTTTAGCCTTAAATATCCTCCATCAGGACCTCCAAAGATATGCAGAAGGTCTGCGATTACACCATCTCTGGCATATCTTCCTCTTTGATAAATTTAGGGCTTCATTTCTCAGGGCTATCAATTTGGCAACTTCTTACCCAGTGCTAAATTTACTGAAGGTTGAAGGAAGGTTCTAACCATAATATTTAGATTTATGAACTCTTTCTTGTAAGACATGTTCTCTTTGAATATCATTGACTAGGAAATAAGCTAAATGAAGACATAATCCTGCAGCATGTCCTCTTTCTGAAAGAGTGCACAGGCTGGAATTGCTCTTACCTTGGGCAATGACTTGGAGTTTCAGCCTGAACATTCTTTCATATGTTCTTTCTCAGTTTCAACACCCACCACCCCCTCCCCAATATATATTCACTCCTTTCCTTCCTTCCAGCTTTTCACCTAAATACCTACTTTTCAATCCTTATGACATTTTAAGGCTGAACAAGTTTCCCTTGAACCAGTGATTGCCTCAGAGCCTCTTTTACTCTTGCTGCAGTTCACCCTCTGTCTGATCCTTCTGGATCCTTCCTGGAGCCTTCCACATAGCACAGTGATTCAGCAAACTCTGTGTCAGATTTCTTTCCTGACAAGCAGAACTGGTTTGAATAGGATAGGATGAGAAAGCCAGAGATTGCAGATATTACTGTATCACATATTCTTGTATCAAACTGAGACTTGTTTGAAGTTTTTGAATAAAAAAATCTTAAGCAAAGTATCAGCTGAAGCAAAATAGTTTATTTAAACTTTAACTGCTTCAGTTTTAAAACAATCACTGTAAACAAAAGAGAATTCTTCATTTTCAAAAATGTAAAAATGTTTAGATTACTTTGAAATGCTTTCAAGATGCAAATTTAAAAAAAAACATTGAAGTGCAGCCATCCTCACACAAAAAGAAAAAAAAAAAAAAAAAACCAAACCAAAAAACAACAACAAAACAACAACAGACCCCCAAAGAACCTCTGAAAGTCAGTGAATTTCCATGAAGCATTTAATGGAAGCACTTTCTGACCAGCATTATGAAACTTTGGGTCTCCTCACTTTCTCCTGTGATGCTAATCATGGACCAGTATAATCATATAGCTTCAGTTATGCCTGGTTAATTCCATTCTACAACAAACTCTTTGGATGAACCACACTGGGTGCATTGATGCAGCTCCTGAGAGGCCAAGCAGAACTGCCTGTGCTGGTCCAGAAAGAACAGCAGAGCTGTGCTAGCCCTGAGTTGAGCTGAGCTGAGTTCTGCCTGCTGAGCTCAGTGCACAGCATCTGGGTAGTGTGCCAAGCAACAGAGGGAGTTTGCTCCTGATACCCCGGCTGGGTTATTTAAAACCAGGTGATGCGCAGATACTGAATACTCAGTTGTTCAATGTCAATGAATCTTTTCTTTGTTTAGTGGAACACAGCTGAATCACAGCTTTGTAGAGTCACAGGTATGAGGAAAGTCTGAACTGAAATCAAGTACAGCTCTGGCTTCCCATGTTTCAACAGGCATTCCGCTTAGCACACTTTGAGTTTCTTGTTAAATGTCAGACAGAATAAACAGTTCTATTTCCCTGCTCTGCCTGGTATTATGTAGGCTCACAGTACAGTGAAAACCACGCTCAACAGACTGAGACAAACATAATTTTAAATAAAGAATTACTGTCTCGTGCTTTGAGAGAAGGGCTGGGGAACCTCCACCTCAGAGGCAGCAGGGACCAAGCGGAATAGAACAGAATTATTGTTATTTAGCGAATACCAAAGACTAATTCTGCACTTGGTACGCAACAAAAATCATGCAGTGGTACCTGTCAGCACTGGGTCCTTGGAGGGTTGGAGTGCAGCAGGAGGACAGGGGCCATTTTCAGTAGGGTTTTCAGCGTCAGAAAGAACTGCAGTAGACTGCAGTGGAATTCATTTTTGCAGGGAGTTGAATTCTGACTGGACTACTAAAATGTAGCATTATTTTCCTGTGTTTATCCAAGACACATTGATGCTTTTTAAATTGCCTTCTTGTCTGCTGGCAGCACCTATTGAGAGCTGAAAAGGCTGAAATGGCTAAAGAGGGAGCTGATGAATAAAAATGGTTCAGTTGTCCACTGCTCAGTGGATCAGCAGCCTCCTTGCTCATGTGTCACCAAATAACCAAAAGTGAGGAAGGCAAGATACTGAAGACACTCCTGGGGTCTCAGTGTGGCACAGCAGGGACTATGCAGTGAGAAGGCACAGAGACATTACTCAAAGCTAGCACTAATGTCTGTTCCTTTGCAGCAAGAGTGCTCCACTATTCCAGTCACCTTATCTGACTGATGTTCGTCACTTTAGGGATTTTTTCTGTTGTAGTGCTCTTTTTTGTTACACTATGATGCCAAATACCTCCTGTCTGGGCACAAGCTGTAGGGCAAAACCTTTGTGTTCTGGTGTTTTGTGTTTCTCTTCATGAAGTAAGGTAGGAAGAATGGGGTACTGGAAAAATAACCTTAAAGGGAATTGGAAGATGATGTTAAAAAAACATATTTTCCTTCTATTCCTTCCTTCCATTCCTCCTGTGTTCTGTCCTACTAGTGGCAGCACACTGTCATAAACCCAAAGCAGATTAAACTGAGGTTTTCCTATCTGTATGCAAAGTTTCATTGCTTTAAATAGGGATTTTGTCACAGGGAGGCTGATTCTTGCCCATTTGTCCCTCAAAGTAACCTGAATACCTGCAGCTCATTGATATCTGCTTTTGCTCTCACATCGAAGTGAATTATGGCCTGATACCAGAAGAGTTTGTGTTCCCTGGGATACCCACAGGATGAAGTAGCAGATGCTCAGCATCTTGTAGGTCAGGAGGTGTTAGACACTGACACTGGCTTGAAATGGCCAGACTGGATTTTTAGCCCACAAACACATCTCTTTCTCTGTTACCACTGTTCTACCTGGACTAAGATATGTACCAAAGTACCTGGCAGGACATGAAGGCAAGTAGGGATGGAAATGAGGAAAATGGCCAAATTTCCTTTTTTTGTTTTCTGCTCTTTGTTGATTTCCCTGGCTTTGTTCATGATTCCAGGCCTGTGCAAGAAGACACAGATCCCTATGTAAAAACTGATGTAACAAACACAATTTCATTTTACAGTTTCTTTCAGTTACTTTAACCCATGGCTCAAAAAGAGTCAAAGGGATTTCTTTTTACTATGACTTGGCAAATTTTTGCATGTACATTTTATGTACTTCTGCTGCACATTGTTTAGTTGAGTGGTACCCTTGTCCTTAGGCTCAAGCCCTGGGAACAGTGATGATGGAAATGCCAGTACTGCCTCAATATGTCACTTCACATTGGTCTCCTGAGACAAGAAGGCCACTTATTTCCAGAAAGGCACAATAATTTGTGTCAGCTCGTTAAGCCGGCATACTGCTGATTCAGGCACTGAACTCTAACAAAGCACTTTGTCCCAGCTCTGTAATGGCCTGTCCCTTGTATTGCCTTGGGGATAACTGAGATAAGTTCCTGGAGGGAAAGGTCAAAGAACTCAGGAAAGATTGTTATTGTCAATCCGAATTAAAACTGATGCTGGAAATATAATATTTGAATAGTGCATTGAATGACTGGAAGGGAAAAATCTTGTGGAGAGTATGTGTAAGCGTTAAACTCCAGACAGAATAGAGCTGCTGCCTGTATATAAGACTCTGAAAAGGAAGGAAGAATTTAATAGATTAGGAGTGGAACTTGGTCATGACCTTATTAATTCATTTCCAAGACTGAGGGAAGAAATCTTTATCAAAAATACCATAGGGAGAAAATGCTAAGTGACCGATGCAAGACAGGCCAAATAATTTTGAAGGAGACAGCAGGTAGTACAAGAGATTATTCAAGGAGGTCAAACAGAACAAGTTTTTGAAGGATTTTTCTTTGGTTTTGGGCAATGGGTGATATTAAGCTGTTCCTGACAGAACTATTTAGGACAGATATTTGGGAGGGCAGATCCCAGAGTACACTTCTTTATGGAACTAAGACTGGGTGCAGTGTTCTCTTTGCACTTTGTATCTGCTTGGGTTGATTTAATCTGGATCTGTTCAGAATCCTGCTAGGGGACTGTCAGAAGTGAGAGAGCAAGCTCATTCCTTCTGAGCTGAAACAGCAGCTCAAGAAATGTGGATAAGGCTGCTCAATTTTGCAGAGGTGTCATTTTGTTGGGGGGACAGGTGCAGGGAGGGTATGGGGAAATCTGCTTTACAGTGAAATTCCTTTTGGTCTCTTGATATTAAGTGAGCTAACTTTTTCAAATGAAATCTGCAGCACCAGTTTATGTACTTAATTGGATGAAGGAGTTTAATACAGCTGTAATTTTTATAACCTCTGTCCCATGCATGCTTCACCTGCCTCTTCACCTGCCTTTTCTTTGTGCTTTAAATAGGTACAAATATTGCTAGATAACCCGAAAATGCTCTCACCATTCAGTCTTCCTATTAATTGGCAAATGAGAAAACTCTTTCATTTTCTGTGTGCTGTATTTTGCTGACTGCTTGCTTTGATTTGGTAGTTTAAAAAGAGCTGCGTAAAACCCTATTTTCATTTGCCTAGTATATAATTATTGAGTCACACTTCTATTCTCCTATATCAAACAAAAAGCTGAGGGAGTTAAAAAACATTTGGTTTTGGGGAACTGGTTCTAATTTCAGGCTCTTTGGAGGATACTAAATCTTTTTTGCAGAATCTTGCAAAAAGTGTAGCTGAAACTGAATAACCTGTTCAGGCAAAGAAGTAGACCTATTGCTCAAATTTTCAAAACAAATCAAGACTGATTTTATTTTTGAAGTATATGGTCCCCTGCTTCCACTTTCTGTGACAACAACCATCACTATGATTTCACTTACACCTGAAAAATGCCAAGCCTGATTCTTCCGGGACCAGAAAATACAAAATATCATCGGAAAATGTGAGCTTGATAAAATTTTCCAACTTCTTGACAGAGATACACATAAAGTTTGGGAAATCTGTACCAATATATCCTCAAAACTATGCATTTGAGATTTTATGCTTAATTGTTCTAAAAACACACATGAAAGTTAGTGGCAGTTATCTCCCTCTGTCTTGAAATATTGATAAATCTTGTGTTTGTCATGTGAAAGTTTGGATATATTCCTAAACTGGATTTTTATCTTGGTCTCCACAACCAGAAAGAATTGCTTTCAGTAGACCTTGATTGCCACAGCAGCTTCATTAAATCTTCTTCAGATTATTTCTGACAGCAATATTGGATACTGGAAGGGCTTCCAAGTGCTGTAAATTTTCTTAGAGTGAATGCAGCTGCAATCCCTGAAGAAATACAATGCTGTTTAAACCTCTTTTTGATTCTTACCCCAGTCTCTTTCTACTTCTCAACATAAGAATCAACTCAGATGTTTCCCACACATTTTATATTTAAAAGCTATTAGGGACATTTCTTGTACAATGTTTAATTTGGATGCCGTTTTATACAGCAACTTCTGGCTTGGCAAAGGGAGGATGACATTGTGAACTTGCAGAAAGAATCAAGTCAGTGATAGGGGTGTCTGCTAATATGCCTTCTAGTCATTTGCATTGCTTAGCTGCATTAAGTAGGTTCATTTAAGAGATATGTTCAACACTTTGTTTCTGAATGAACCAAATTCATATCTCTTCTGCTCTTCATTTTACTCTGTTCTTTATTTTTAGTAGTGTACATCTATATGAGCCCTCAAGTAACATTCAATTGTTGCAGCAGTTTATGGAGAGCTTCTAATACGTTTGTACTAGCTTTTAGTCTCTGAGTTCAGGCATTTGGTCTTAATGAGCAAATTCTGAAAATGGATGTATGCCTGGTGAATACTGACTGCCCTTAGCAAAGTGATAAAGGAGGCCTTTCTGGTTCCAGCACCAGCTCCCACTAAAACAAGCCTGGTTTCACTAACACCTCTTGAGGAAGGGAGCACTCCACAAAAGCTGTAGGAAGTGGTGCTAATGCATGCCTAATGCCATAATCCAAAAAATGCCATACAAGACAGTGTTGTGTGCACTACAGAAGTATATATTAACCATGGTTTTCTCCCCAGTAATTGCAATGACTGGAGAAACCAGGAAAAGACTACAAATGAAGAGGGTTTTATGATAGGTTCTCTGATTCTCAAACTGTTCTGGCATATATTCATTTAAATATATGTATATGTGTAGTTATAGATATTTTTTTTATTTTCTTTCTCCCTCCCATTTTCATTTGAGGTGACTGATTTGTAAACTTTCCTTAGAGACAGAAAATAGTATCCTTTAAACTCTATTATGTTTATTTCATGCTGTGAGATAATTGTCAGGTGATCTCAAGTAGCACATTTTGATCTGTCTATAAATCAATGTACATTAGCATGTTCTTAAGGCTGAGCAGGATTTTGCTGGGAGCATCTGCTCCTTACTCCACAGAACTGTAATCACAGTTTAAAGTAAGAGAGTCTAATAGATGTAATGCTGCAGAAGACTACAAGGACTTTTCACTGGGGCCGTTCTCTGAATGTCTCTCTAGCTGGGGTTGAATTATTTAGTAGTGAGATTAAAACCATTCATAAAGCCATGCAGTGGGAAACATCTCCTGTTCAGACACTGGATATAACCTAACTTTATTCAGTTTGGAATAGACAGCATGATGCAGATAAGCAGCATTATTCTGTTGAAAGGTAGTAAGCATCAGACAAAATTTCTCTTCTGTCTCATTTTGAAAAAAATTGTGTTTAAGGAAGATAATTATGGAAGCTTGCCAGTGACAGGCAATATGTGCAGCTCATTTCTGTCACGTATGGGTTTGTTAAAGTGGTTAAGGTATCAACAGTCTGGTTTTAGCCACAAAATTAGACTACAAATCCAGATTACAGGACAAGCCAATGTGTCCTCTGTCTACAAGTGTGTTTGAATATGGCTGAATATTCCAGAAAGGGCTGGAATTGTTATTAGCAGGAATATATGCCACTAATGCTGGTAGCATGTAAAATCTACTTTCTAAATCATGTGTGCTTATGTAAAATAAAATATGTTCATGTCCCTCTGCCACATTCTTCATTTTTCTGGAGTGAATTCAGACAGATGAATACATTTAATTAAGGCATCAGAGAAAGGACTAGTTGGCTTTGCTAGTACAAATTAGTTTGAAAGCGAAGAACTTTTATTATTATTCTCTTGCTTTTTAGGATAGACAGATTGATTTTATAATTTCCTTGAGACATAGAACTAACACTCTTTTTAAGAGGGGAGTGGGATAGAAGGTGTGTAATAGCTGCATATCCAAGAGGTAACAAAAATGTTCTGTTAGCGTAATGAGAAAAAGATATTATAAAAGTGGGTGTATTTGTGGAGGCTGAGGAAAAATATGCACCATATCTGAGCAGAATTGCTGAGTTTCTTTCTCCATGGGCTAAATAAGGTCTAGTTATTTAGAGTTCCTCAGGGTTGCTCATATATTTGTGAAGCTATGAGTATTTTGTATTAAACTCCTTTTTGTGTGAAACATTGCTCTTCACATGCCCTCAGCTTTGTCAGATTTGAGATGAGAAAGACACAGTGTAATTGAAATTCAAATAAATTGGATGTGTGCCTCTGACTTTAAGCCTCATTCTCAAAACATTGCTCAGAAGTGGAGGAATTAGAGTGAGATTTTTTTTCCCCCCTGATTTTTTCTACAGATTAGTATTGTTCAAATATTGGTGGAATCACACAGTCCCCAGAGATTTTAAAAGAATCACACAAAGCTTTGGGTTTATCCTCCATCTACATTCTAAGATTAAACTGGATTTTAAACATACTGAGAGACATCCAAAATCTCCTGGGTTCTCAGCTGATGCTTGTAGCAGTGCAGCCTCTGTGACAGGAGGTGGGGAGGTACAGCATGGGAGCCCAGAAAATGTGCTCTGTAGTCTGAGAAGGCACAAATGAGCATTTGCTGCAGAGGGGCTGTGCTGCCTTACAGCCACTGAAGATTTCGTGCATTAAAAATCTTTTCTTTAAGACAAATGTTCTCCATCAGATGTCAGGTCCTGTTTTTCTTCAGGTCAAATAAGAACTACAAAACTAACCCATTCCCTCATCTTTTGGCTGCTGAGCTTGTCTAGCAGTCTTGAATAACAAAAGCAAGAAAACTAGAGCCAGATGAAAAAGCTACAAATCAAGATTCTACTCTGCAATGTGGAAAACATCTAGATTTTGATTGTTTTATTTATTTATGTATTTATGCAAATTATGAGAAACATTTGGGTTGCACAGCTTTATCATTAGAATAATGCTACTTAGTCATGCAGGCATGTCATTTTTCTGTGGCTGTGGGAGCTCCATTTTTTAATGTAAGCCTATTAAGAGCTCAGGGTAACTTTTCAGGGCATCATATAGGAAGGCAGAATACTCATTGGATTCAAGAACTAGAAAATTCCCCAGGAACCTCTCTAATCATGTTTTCTTGAAAACACTTTCCACTCTTTCCAGACCCAGACATCTAACCTCAAGGTTCAAGGAAATAGCCTGCCAACTTTATAGCCCTTTCATCAAATTAAAAAGAGAGATGAACACCAGTGCCACACCTAGACTTTAAGTTTTTGGTGAGAGGAAAAATAAAATTTTTTCTCTCCATGATTTGTTACAAAGTTAGATGCATTACCCAGGAGACAGTACCCTGTCCCAGAATATCTTATAGTCGCTGGCTAACTCTGTCTCTAGCTTGATTTGACAAGATGCAACAAGTCAAGAATATTTCACTCTTGTACAGCTGATCCAAGACTTGTTTTGAAGTCCCTATTTCAGGATTTCATGGCAAGGAAAAGAACTTCTACAGAAGCTGTTGAGGTCCCAGCTGAATACCCTGAAACTTAGTACTTAGAGTACACTGGTGAACCAGCCTCACATCTTTGCTTGAGGCTGGGCAGGGTTGTCCTTGTGTCTCCTGTGTAGAGAAGGAAAACACTCTATTTTAGTACTAAGTCTAAGGTGGGGCACTTTATTTCTCAGCTGCCTGTGAGAGGAAGATGTGCTCTGAGAATGCCAAAACTTGCAGAGAAGTGTGACACATTGCACACTCCTGCCAGGACTTGGCAGCAAGATGGGATCAATTTGTGGCATGCTGTGTGGCCACTATCAGAAAGACAGAAAATGAGGGACACAGGGATATACAGGGCCAGTGAAAAAGAAAACTGCAGTGGTACCTAACATAACAGCTTTGCCATTTGCAGCCATAGTCCTGTATACCTTTCCTCTGTTCTCCTCTTTCTAAGCATATCTAAAAGGGGAATTTTGTGTTGGGTTTTAAATTACAAGATCTCCTCTGTGCTGTAAACTTTTGCTAGCATGGTGTTTTGCTATCTAAAGCTGGCCATATGGTATGTAACTCAGATTTGTGTTAGCAACAAAGCCCTTATACTTCTGCTTCCTATTTGAAATAAAAGAGTAGACCAAAAGTTCCTATTGCTTGTCCATCACTTGAAGTATGGTAGGAGTTCCAGGGCTATAAAGCAGGCTGGTTTTGGGATAAAACCAACCTGGTTATGAAGGCCGTACTTTAATTTGAAATTTTTGTGGCTATAACAAGCTGACAGATACTTCAATATTACACTTAGGCTGAGTTAATTTAATTGAATAAAAAGAAGCTTATTTCTAAATGGTTGTTTATATGATTGTCCAGTATGTACTAAATAAAAAGTTTCGAAATGCAGCTTGGCTCTCTCCTGAGTTTCCCCATAAAGAAATTACCTCAACTGCTCTGTGTTAAAGTGCTCAGCAAAAACCAATGTCCTGTTTCTGGGCAACTCCAAGACAAATACTGTAATAAATAAAATTAATTGTAAAGATGGAGAATTAATGAAAGCTAGACTTTTTACAAGGGCCCATAGTGACAGGACAAGGAAGAATGGCCATCAACTGAAGGAAGGAAGGTTTAGATTGGATAATAGAAAGAATTTCTTCACTGTAAGGGTGGTGAGATACTGGAACAGGTTGCTTAAAACCTTGTGGATGCCCCAGCCCTGGAACTCTTGAAGGTTGAATGAGAGAGAGATGTTGGTTTAGAACTGGGTGATCTTTAAGGTCCCATCCAACCCAAGCCATTCTATGATTCTATGAAAATAAAAGAGCAAAACAAGATGTCTGGGCCCCTGACTCCTAATCAGAAATTCATACTCCTTTCCCAGTTACATCAGTGTTTCAGGTTTTGTGGGCATACTTGGCAAGATATCCATCTTTTAAGTGGAAAGCAAAATCTAGTCACTATACACTTTCATTTTGGTTTCCCTGATAATTTCTCTGCAAGTATTCTTAATGAGAACTGCTGTGGCATGAGCAAAATTACTCAGTTATGACAGAAGTGTGTATTGTGCTATAGGAGCAGGAATACAGTTGTGTGTATGCAACCTGATTTGAGATTTCATCTAGTTATGATTCAGTTGTGGCACTTAATTACTGCATCCTCGGGTCTTCTGTAATAGATGTGTTTTCTTAACCTCCAACCTCCAAGTCTCCCAGCTGCTAGACCAAGAATTCTTTTATAATTGAAAAGCTATTTGGGAATACTCCAATCTTTTTTTGAAGTGAAAACCACAGCACAGCATACTAAGAAAGCAATTTATTCGAAGTCAGAGGGGCAGGTCGCTCTGTTTCAGATTGTCAGTGTGTTTTCAGTAGGTTTGGATCTTTTTGATTAGGACTGGGGCAGGAGGGGAGTTGATTGGACTTTGTTGAATAGACTCCAGGTTGTGAGCTATTTCCTCTGAAATACTCTTCACACAGCAGTTGATTTGCAGCATGTAAGGTACATGATAACTTCTCATACAGAATCCATATAATCTAAACATCAAGATAAATCAAAAAGTGCTGTGCATTGTGATCCACTCTATTTTGTCTCTTCTAAAAGTCAAGAAAACACTGAAAAACAGTTTGCATGCCCTTGGGATATGAATTCACTACTCTTGTCTAAAAGCATTATCAAACCTGTAGCTTTGGGAAAGACACTCTAGCATATAAACAGGTTTTATCTTCCTTTCACTTCTTAGACTTCTGAGCAAGAATCTTGTCATGGTTTGAACCTGGCACAGAGCCAGTGCCCCCATGAAAATGCCCTCACCCTGGTGTCTGCTGTGAGATGTGACCAGGAATAAGCAAAACAGGCTCCAGCTTAAACATAAAGAACACTTTATTACCTAAACTACAGGAAAATAGGGAAAAACTATAAGGAAAAGGAAAAAAAAAAAAATTGAAAACCTTACAAAAAACCACTTTCCTCCTCCCCACTACCTGAATTTCCCAATCCGATACATTCTCCCAAATCACCAACTGCCCAGCCTGGCACCACACTTAGTATACTCAAACTTCAGTTCATGAAGAGGAGAGGAGTCCTTCTTGTTCCATAGGCTTCCCCTGGAAACACGCTGAAACCTCGTGTGCTTCCATGTCACTTCGGCACCGCCCGGAAAAGTCCTTTTGCTGCTTGTGACATCTTCCTTCCATGCCCAGTGCTCTCACCACCGTGCATGGACCAGAGCTGCTTTTAGGGTTGTCTTTTAAGGATGCCTTGTCTCACTCCAAAAAGGCACAGTCTCTGCTTTGGGACATCTGTCCCCCCCATATTTTTCCAACCCCCTGGGGCCGAGGGGTCCTCACGATGAACCCTCCTGGTTCTGAGCCACTGCTTCCCCCCAAGTGCAGTCTCTGTGTCACAGGAACAAACTGAGTCCATGGCCACAAGAAAAGTCCAGCCAAAAGGCCACTCCAAATCATCTCTCCCCATTCAATCATCTCCACGTTCTTCGGGCCAGGTCCTTGTCTCATCTCATCTCCTATCTCCCTTCTTATTCAGCTTCGAGGAGGATTAGCATTTTTGCAAGGCCCCAATCATGAAAGAAAGGGGTTAAAACTTTCAGTCTCTGTCTGTCCCGGAGCTGCGGCACTCCTACACACACTGCCGCTCCGGCCGGGCACTCTTCCCCCCCCCCTTCTCCTCCTGGGCCGGCTGCTATCACATTCGGTGTCGCCGGCTCTCCTCTCTCCCTCCTGGGGGGGGGGGGGATGGCTGCCTGAGGGCTGGCTCACTGGGCTCTTCCACCCTTCCATCCTCGAGGGCCTTCTCACCCCCCATCTCTGTCCAGGCCCCAGGCCTACCGCATGGCAGCCCCTCCCCCGCCCAGCAGCAGCGGCTGGACAGGGGAGGGTGATCTGACCTCTTCGCCTCGACGTCCCAAGAGAACCTCCCAGGGCCAGAGCTCTGCTTTTTAACCCCTGTGTATTCTCGGAGGTGTGTCCAAACCCCACTGGCTACACCAGGTGCCAGTATCAAACTCAGAACATCCATTGGTTTGACCACAGCATCCCAGAATTCCCACTTCTTCCTGGTCAAACCACCACAAATCTATAAAATTAAATACTGTTATTCAAGTTAAAATTGAATAGCTTTCCTTTTCTTAAACAATGAAATCCATGTAAGTACAATACAAATGGTTCCAAAATTAATTATAAAGAAACCCAATCCTTACCGGGGGAAATTCCAAATTTCATTTATAAAATAAATTGTGTCAAATGCATTAGAGCTACAATATGCCTGCTAGACACTTTAAATGGAATATAGTGATGTGCATATTTCATGAGAATAAGGAAAAACAGAAGTCTTGCTAAGCTTGCTTAATGGTTTACATCCCAACAGGTTGGGTTGAGTTGTCTGGGTATTGTCACCTGATGTGCTGCCTATTGCAAGTTGCTAGGGGTCATAGACTTCAGTGATGGAGATACAGGATAAAAGGAAAACAACCCCCACAGCACGTGTTTTCTGGGGAATCAAAGGCAGGTGGAGTAGTGGAACCACAAATGTGTAATTGGGTGATTTTTTTCAAGCCAGGAATGTGTCAGGCGGAGGATGCCCGGGAACTATATACCAAGCAGCTTAATCACCACCAGGACTCATGGTGCCTGTCTAGTGGAAAAAACAGAGTGGCACATGATTTTGTTATCTCCAGAGTGTCAGCTGGACAGGGGTGTTGAAGATCTCAGCTGGGGGTTTATGTCTTTAAAGTGATACTTAAATACTTGGGTCCTTGTGTGAACCTAGCTGTTGGTACATTACAGACACTGGAAATGTTCTGAGCTGCTTTTATATGCTAGGCAAGCAGAGAAATCGATAATGTGTGGTGACCATTTTTTCCCCCTTAAATTAACTCCTCTGTTATCCCCTTATTTATAAAAAAATTGAACAAAAGCATGGTGTAATCTATTTTTATAAGTTATGATAGTCATTATGTGATTTTTACATTTAGTTTGCCTAGTTTTCTATTTATACAGTGAAAAGAGAGATTAAGTATTGTGACTAGTACTTCCAACTGGGCTCTGG
Source organism: Zonotrichia albicollis (assembly GCF_047830755.1). Lineage (NCBI taxonomy): Eukaryota > Metazoa > Chordata > Aves > Passeriformes > Passerellidae > Zonotrichia > Zonotrichia albicollis. Next base: position 33,170,063 of record NC_133824.1, on the reverse strand, counting down.
AATTACAGCTGTCCAGCTGGCTCTGACTCATTTCAACAAATAAAAATGCTAAAATCTGAAGTCGAATAAGATATGTTCCTGCTGCATGTAAGATAGAAAGCATTGCCCATCTTGTATTTTTTTGTACTTTTAACCTGCAGCTTCTCTGCAGACAAACAAATTTTCCTAGCTAGCGGGAATATAGTTAATCTGAATAGATAAAAGACTGCAGCCATGTAAAATTGGAGAGACATTCAAGAGAAATAATGGTTCTTTATGTTCTGCAATTCCAGGAATTCTAAATTCAACTAGAAAATAAATAGATTGTTCAACACCTGGAAGGATATGAGAAGTGCAGATTTTAAAAATATATACCTGTACTTACTCAACTATGGGATATTTCTGGTGAATTGTTACAATAATGATGATTTATGTTAATTTATATTTGTGACTAGGTTTTTGAAACAGCAATCTAAGGACATAAATGGAGTATCTTTTGTTATTAAAGAAATGGGAATTAACTACAGTCTTTTTGTTTAGTGAAAAGTTTTGTGATCTCTAAGTAATATATTTTCTTATGTTTTCAAACAAAAGAAGACATTCCAGGTTTACTGTAAAATGAAATTCATGTATAAAAGCTGTGAGGTCTTGAGAAAATTAAATTCTTTTAGCTTTGATTAAAATCAAAAGCTGTCACCCTAATTTGACTTCCTATGAATTTAGTGAAACTTTTAAGACTAGTTCAATTTAGACATGCTGTTTTGGAGCAAAATCAAAATGCTGTATTCTCAAAAAAGTCAAACAAGATACTTTAAATATTTCACCTGTGTTTCCAAAATGAAATCTCTTTGAAATAGCTTAAATGTAAAGATGGATGAAAATGTTTTCCATAGGAAAAACAAAACTGGTAAATCCTTAAACCAGTTCTTTTTAGAAATAAGGCTTTAGCCTTCCACTATTCTTCAGCACATTTTTAAGGTCATATCAAATACCACAGGGAGCAAAAAATAATGTGAGGGTCGGGAATTTGGACTGAGTAAAACAGCTCCACAGCAAAACTAAAACCTGTGGTGCACTTCAAAGAGCTTCTCATAATGTGAGAGAGTGCATTTTCAAGGCTCTTCACCATCTAGACAAAAAATTATTTTGTCTCATTGTACATGCAAAACATGATTCCATTTGTACATGATAGCTAGAAAAATTCCGTTTGGCAGTGGTGGCAGGATGATTTCTGGGAATGGGACGTAAGGCATCTCTCTACCCTCCCTACCTTGCCTACACCCCTCCTTGTAAGCCATGTAACTCCACTGGTGGGGAAGTTTACAGTAGGATTTCCTCCCCAGAGATAACAATAAGAGCTGCTGGTGTAAGCCCATGCACAGCTTGCCTTCCATTGACAGATAGTACAGAATTACTGTGGATGGAAGGATCTTCTGGAGATCAGCTAGTTCACCCATTCCTGACTAAATCAGGGCCAATTAAAGCAAGCTGCCCCAAACCATGCTCATGGGTTTTGAATACCTCCAAGGATGAAGACTCAGCAGTCCTCAGGACAAGCTCTTATAGAATCACAGAATCCTGAAATGGTTTCAGCTGGCAGAAACCTTCAGAGGTCATCCAATCCAAACTCTTGCAGTGAGCAGGGACATCTACTAGACCAGGTTCCTCAGAGCCGAGTCCAACCCACTTGGAGTGTTTCCAGGGATGGGGCATCCACCACCTCTCTGGGCAGCCTGTTACAGTGTTTCACTGCTCTCCTCTTGAAAAAATTCTTCTTTATAGCTAGTCTGAATCTACCCTCTTTTAATTTAAATTCATTGCCACTTGTCCTACCGTAAGAGGGCATATGAAAAAGTCTGTTCCCATCTTTCTTGTAGGCCCCCTTTCTGCATTGAAAAGTGACAATCAGGTCTCCCTGGAGCCGTCTCGTCTCCAGGCTGAATGACCCCAAGTGACTCAGCAGTCCTCACAGGAGAGCTGCTCCAGGCCTCTGATCATGTTTGTGGCCCACCTCTGGAATTGCTTTTACATCCCACATCTTTCTTGTACTGAGAAACATGGTTCAGGTGTTTAACCACCATCACAGCTAAAGTGTGTTCCTGTTTTTTCAGTTTGTTCCCGCTGCCTCTCATGCTCCCACTAGGCACCACTGAGAAGATTCTGAGCCTGTCATCTTAACACCCTCCCATCAGGTATTTATACACATTTAATAAGATCCCCACTGAGACTTCTGTAGGATAAGCATTCCCAGTTCTCTCAGTCTCTCCTTGCACGGCAGTTGTTCCAGTACCTTTCTTTCCAGGAAGTCAATGTCTTTCTCATTTTGAGGCACCCAAAGAGATATCACTCAGGCTGTGGCCTCACCAGTGCTAAGGAGAGATGGAGAGATGAATGATCACCTGCCTGAATACAGCCTGAGTATTGTAATTATAAACGGCTGGTTAAAGCTAAATTGTGCTAGGGTGGATGACTGAAGCCCACACAATTCTGACAAACGTCAGTCAGGGAGTGGATGCCTTTCCTCTTAAACAGACCAGTCATTGTGCTGATGAAGAACATATTTTCAACTCCTTCCTTGAACTCCTGGCACATGCAGATTATTCTGAGGTTTGGCTCCAGCCCCCCACCTTGTCTAGGGCAATTATACTTAAACAAAATCAGACTTAAGGTAATGATTCTGTAAGTACCATAAAAATACCCCTTCTTCAAAATTTAAAACAACATAAACACACAAAGAAAAAAATGAATTGACCAGTCACAAAATCTGAATGCACAATCAGATTGGGACTTTGGTATCAGCGCATGCAAAGGCAAAAACCTGATATCAAATCTTCGCTTAAACAGATTGAGCCACCAGTTATCACATACAGCTCAAATACCAAGTTTAACATCAAGTTAGGGCTCACAAACTTTAAAGGAGGTTAAATCCAGGCATTTTTTCCTTATTATTTTACATTTCAGAACAGAGAAAAAGTCAGTTTGCTATTTTTGCCTCTAAAACTATCTTAAAATTTGTCCTCTTGCCTGCCCATCTATATTTCCTCTCTTTTTGCTAGAAGCCAAAGTCTGCCTTGAACCAAACTGATTTCTAGGTAAATTTTTAAATGCAAATGGCATGAAATAAAAATGGATCCATTGTTAAACATTTCCTCAGAAGTGTTCTGAAGTTGTTCATAGGTACAGCATCCAAATGCAGTCAGAATGTTTTTGATGTTGGTGGAAGTTTGAGCTCAGTGTCAGAGCTGAAAGGTGATTTGAAATGCAGTTTAGCTCACTGATGCATGGCCCTAACTTATGGAGATTTTGGTCTAAGGTAGTTTCCAGCTTACAAATTGATTTTCTAAGACTGTTTGTGGCTTCCTCTAGTAGTACCAAATTTGGCTCACAAACAAAAACCTGCACCAGAAACATAAAACCTTATGGCTTATTGTGAGGACCTTTTCTGAAATCCAAGCCATATTTCTTTCAGCTGAGTTTTGCTTTCAGATTTGGATTTGTTTGGAACAAAGACTAGAATGGGAAATTCAGGCAGAGTACATTTGAGAGAACTGCTCCTAGTGTGAGGATAGTAGCTCAAAAACAAAGCAAGACCTACACAAGTTGGGGGGGTGGGGTGGGGAATTGCCTTTTAAGTATGAAGATTAGTCTGTAAAAAAAGAGCAATAAACTGCAAATATGTAATATGCAAAACATGATTCCATTTGTATTTGACAAATTATATTATTATACCTATATAAATATACACATACAATTATATTATTAAAATTTTCTATCAACTACAGATTTTTGCCCCCAAGAAGAAAGCCCCAAAATCTAGAAAAATAGCATCATTAAGCAAGTAAATGCAATTTTTATGTATTTCCAACTGCAAATCACTTGGAAGAATATGAAACAAAGTAGAGTGGCTCATTTTTCTGTGGAAGAATCAGTCCATAATACCACACTAATCAGACAAAGTGACAGTGTCTTCTGTGCTGACGAGGGACAGACAGAGCCAGAAGAGTTTGCAGCTGCCAGAATAAAGCTGTATCATTGCATCTGAGGTTTGTAACATTGATCTTCATGCTATGCTTTGGGCTGACTCCATTTCACATATGAAATAATCATGGCTGCTTTCAGAAGACTAATTATCTTTTGGGTTTCTTTCCTATGTTTTTCAATGGCTCTGGTTTTGGTTTTGGGGTTTTTCCCCGGTATATCTGTGCTATCTTAACTTGAGCAGCTCCTAATGGGGGAAGAAAAGGAGGGGTTTTAATATGAACCATGGATATTGATACAGTCATAGAAAACTCTATTATAAGAACACATTAGTCCTAGTAACAACTTCTCCTGATTTAGTCACTATGCTGTTGCAATTATGATAATCAAGTCAGCAATTTAAATGCTGTGGATCACTAATAAGTAACAGTAAAGGTTATAATTAATCAACTTATTTTCTTCCGGTTGTCAAGGTCCAATCAGTCATCAATTCCTAAGAATATTTTTGAAACAGTGGATCTTGGGCCAGAGTTATACCAATTCTCATGAGCTTTTTAATTTTTAGATTTGACGAAGCTGCAAAATGCAAGAAGAGCAGATTCTCTGAAGGCAGAGTACATACAATAGTGGCTTTCTAGAACATATCAAAAGAAATTGCATATCATCCTGGCATTTAGTTTTACTGTAATTCTCCCCAGATTCTTGTATTTTCATCCTAAGTATCAGCTCATATTACTGTATTCTTTGGGAGATATTTATAATCCGGCCAGGCAATTAGGCACAGCTGGATCACTTTAAATTGCCCTGGCCTAAAAGTTAATTTGTAAATGTGGGTAATTCACTCAGAAGGTCATGTGTAGGGCTGGGAGGGTTTGTCCAATCTGATAGTTTCAGAATTTTTAACCAGATTAGCAAATGTTCACCAGTGAATCTATGGGCAGTGTGGCTCTCTAGTAAAAAAAATTGCTGATGATAATGATAAAGGTGAGACAATAGACTGAAATTACCTTCAGTGAGATTGGACAGAAACCACAGTGTAGAATACTGAATAAATGGCAGGTCAGAAGCACAGAGAGGGCAGTTCTGCAACAGTGTCACATCCACAGTCATCAGCTCCAGGCAAAGTATTTCTGACTTGTAGGATGAGGACTGTAGACATCTCCTCTCCCTCATTGTCACCCTTGCTTGGCTTTTTGTTTCTGGTTTTGTTTGTTTTGGGTTGTTTTGGTTGTTTTTGTTTTTCGTAGTGACTAAGCATTTAAATTGAATCAGCTGAGGGAGAGGAGAGGATTGAAGGTAAAATAGTGCTTTTTATTATTCAAGTTGTTGTTAATTGCTGTTTTCAGTTCACAACATTTAAATGAAATATTCACGCAATTGGGCCAGTTGTAATTCAATCAGAAACCCATCCAACCACCCTGAGGAATCCCATCAGGGCTCCTTACACAGCAAGAAAGAATTTTAATTAGAAATTTGAAATAAGCTTTCCTCCAGTTTTGCCAGAAACAAAATGGGCTGGTGCTTAGTGCTTCCATTTGGGGAATTAAAGCCTTTGCAATAAAAATCAGCATTTAAAGGAACATGTAGAATTTGAGACTGTGATAAATGGGTCTCTATTTGCACTTTCTGGTAAGTCTCAGTGAAGAATATGAATGTCTTGCAAACACAGTTTTAGGGTGTAGAGTATACCACCACTTCCCCTGTATCTGTATTCTTAAAAGGACTATCTTATACTAAAAAATGATGAATTATTTAGTTGCACAAAGCTATCTTTGAAAATGCAGCTACTAAAAAATAGGAGGTAGAGAGCATTTTGAATGGCACATTACTATAGAGGCATTTTAAATAAGTCACACAGTATTAGCCATGAGAGCTGTTTTGAATTGATAAAAGAATTGCAGTAAGATGCTTGCTCCAACCACAGGGTAACAGGTGTAGCAACAGGATCAATTCCTATAATTCATAAATCATAATTTTGAGGTGTATGTCTCAACTGTAAAAACTTAGGGGAGGGTAGCAGGGGGAAGTTACTTGACTCTGCCTTAGGTTGCTGTAGAGTAAGTCAATTAGGCAATCCACTCTTGAGTAGTTTTTACAGCTGCAGACCTGTTCTGGTACTTGTGCAGCATTTGGCCTCTATTGTAAATGTGAGAGCATCAGCAGGTTTGACTCCATTACGGAAGGATTTTGCACCCACTCCTGCAACAGAATAATACAGTCCCTGGGTGGCAGATGAGCAGTAAGGTGGGGGATTTGGGGTTATGTTCATTTGGTCTCTGGTTGTTTTCTGTGGCTTGGCTGGGTTTTTTGCATGATTTGCATTTCATTGCATGTTAAGGGGGGGTTGTGTGGTTTGGGTTGTGGGGTTTTTGCTGGGGGGGTTGTCTTTTTTTTTTTTTTTTTGCTTGTTCAGTGGGGTTTAGGCTGGCATTTAGGTTTTGTTTGTTTGGGAGGTAGAAATTTTGGTTTGGTTTGGTGGGGTTTTTGCTCTTGCTTAACTTTTTAAGCAGAATTTAAAATTGCCACCTCACCTTAAGCCTTTCCTTTTGCCTTCTAATCCTATGTCCATGTCTTGTTTCTCTCCTTCTAATCTCTTACCTAGAACCCCCTCTCAAAAAATACAGGGCTGAACACAGAAGTCTTTTCCTCAGCATAAAATGTAGAAGCCTAAAACTGACACTTGCAGACATGGCCCAGCTCATTTTGACACGTTTTTCCTGTTTTTTCTAGCCTGGAAACATAGTGCTTTTTGTTTATATCATTTGCATTTCATCAGAGGCACAAGCACAGTGAGACTATTTTGGAGACCTCCCAAGGCCGTTTGCTCAAGGCTGTTCAGTTTTTCAGTGGGATCCAGAATTTGCACCTCCCTGTTCTGCACCTGCACCAAAGCCATCAGTTACTTCAGACCCTGGGGAAGGGCAGGTGGGTAGGAAGAATACAGGACTGTAGGCAGCATCCTTGACTTGGCTAAATTGGTAGCAGCTGCATTGACAGGACTTACGCTGCCAGCTGATGATCCATGATATTTAGATGCTGTCTACTAAGAAATACTGCTGCTGCTGTCCCAGCCTTACCCCTTAAACAAGTGTCTTCCTCTGTACTCCAGAACTGTTAAGTGTACAAAAGGAAGCTTCCACTCTCAGTGTTTGTATTTTGCTGTTTAAAATCCCTAGAGCTCAGCTAGGGGTAAGATGAGCATGATTATATGCAGGGCTATATATGTTTAGCTGAACATACAGCTAAAATATAAAAGGTCGTACAGTTATTTAGTTCAGTATAAGTAAGGGCTTGGTCATAAATATTTCTGCTGCATTTTTGGCATTTTTCCCCCTTCTCCATGTTTTCTACGACTTGGGATATGTGTCTTAATGAAAGTCAGGAGCAAGGTTTTGTATTAAAGCATGAGTTACTCTTGCTTTTGTATTTAGAAAGAAGACTGTCTAGTAAAAGTGGATAATAAATTTGGCTATAGGTGACACAATTTTTTTTCCTGGCTGAAAGTATTCTCATTTCACAAGGATTATGCAATTTGGTCTTGCATGGAAATATTAGCTAGAAAACAGTTAATCTCTTGACATAGGAAACTAATGTATTTTTATGGCAAAAACATTTATTAAGAGAATAAATTTTCCTTCAGGGCCATCTCACTGATTTTACAACCAGTTTCCCATTTAATTCCAGTTCTTTGGAGCATGATATCTCAGATATTTCATGCAAATGACTTCAAAATGTTTAGTAAGTTGTGCTTGAAAATAAGCCTGTTTAGTTCACCTAATTTCAAAAAGACTTATGATCATGTTTAAACTGTAGTTAAAGGATAACATTCTTTATAGCACTCTGAACTAGATCAGGTGCCCCAGATCAGTGTGCAGAGCAGAAGATCAGGTTATAATCACTGTTATATTCCAAAGGTTAGTTTTAATTTACAAGAGCAAAGTGGTTTTTAATGAAAAGGGGAAAGATTATTTAAACAAAAGCTCTTACTTTAAAGAGGGTTCAGACATTATAATCGCAAGGGAGTTCTGCTTGAAAGTTCTTGAGGAAATAATGAAGAGAAGAACAAAAGGTTGAGGGTTTAAGGAAATCGGCTGAAACTGAGCAGTCAGTAGAAGAAAAGAAATTTTAGTCAAGGAAATGAAAGTTCTCTACCTGTTCTCCCTTGGCTGAGGACATCTTTGGCTTTTTTGTCTACCAAGTGTCTTTGTGTTCCCTGCAGGGGCTCTCTAAATTGTGTTGAATGGGAATTCAATGAGCACACCTGCCATCATAATAGTCAGTCCCTGTCAATTATATTGGTCATTTAAGGAAAAAATAATCCTTACAAATTATCTCTAATTGAGGGAATTCAACAGTCAGCTAAAAAATCAAAACAAAACAACCAACAAAAAAAACCCCCACAAAAACTAAACCAAACAAAAACAAACAAACAAACAAACAAACAAAAAACCAACCCAAAAACCCAAACAAACAAACAAAAACTCACATCACTCTGAAACTAGCATCTTTGTCTTTTTTTCCTTAACCTTTTTAGGTACAGTATCAAATGGTAGCACACAATGCTAAAGTTAAAAACACTCTAGCTTCTATGGGTATCTTATCAATACGCTCTCCATCCTCAGACATCAGTGATTTTTCTTTCATAAAAGAGGGATAAATTCAAAGTTTAGCCTATATTTTACACTACATGATATAACTACAAAAAAGGTAAACATTATTGCCTCTCTTGGATCACTGCTTATCTTCAGACACTATGATGGGACAAGTATTTTCTTTATATTTAGATAAAATGCCATTTGAAGTCTTTATCAACATACTAATTCTGGGCTGGACATAAGCTGCAGTAGCAAACACATCTTTTAGAGTGAATGTGAAATCTTTTGTCTGCTTAGGCAGGGAGTAGGTTGTCAGTTCGTACTTTCCTCAATATGTGCAAAGTAACAACAGTGATATGCCTAGAGATTATCATACAGAGTTTTCTTTGACAGCTGAGAGCAGCTGCACAATAAACAGAGGAGATGCAGAAACAAGGCTGTCTAGCCAGACCAGTGCACATTGTGTGTTCCCTGGAGAAACTAATCTCTTCTGCTACTTCCCATTGCTCAGCTTACCCAGCATGTCTCAAGCCATGTCTAATTACCATTTCTACCTTTCACTCAGTCCAAAGAGGCATTATTATATCAGACAGACTATGCATCCTATTTCTGTGTTAGTTATGTATTACTTCTCCCTTTCCCCTTCCAGCTGAGCTTTTACCAAATCTGTTCTTTCAGCTGTGCCTTACTTGACTCTCAATTTTACATGTGAATGCACATTTCCAACTCACTGAAGTGGCCTTTGGTGTTTCCTGATGCTTTTTTACCACTTTCAGAATATATTTACTATTTAAGTTTCTGTTAATTCTTCCTAATTTATCTATTTATCTCATCTAAGCTTTTTTTTCCCTCTCCTGGTTTTCTGTCACCAATTTCCAGACACTGTAGGCACGAAAACATTATTTTATCCATTTGTCTTGGAACTATTTATGTGTGCTCTGCATAGGTGCACACAAACAGCAGCACTTAGGAAACATGATGTGTAGGTCTCCAAGTCAATCTAAATAATGCAAAGTATTATTTTCTGGTTATACTCTAGTTACTAAACCCACTCATCTTTGCAAAACAGTATGCTTGCTTTTTCCAAGATATTTGTTTGAGAACTCGCTGAGTGGAGCACAGCACAAGGCTGGAATAAATGGGTTTTGAGCTCTTCAGCTGCCAAAACTAATCTAGTTACTGCTTCTCTACAAATCTGCAGTTATTTCCTGTGAGTGAAATATATACACAGGAGAGGGCACCTCTTTGCATGTCAGCTGCTTTGAATCATTCTGGCACTTGGCCTGAGCCACCTCTCATCACTGTGAATTATAAATTGGCAAATCTGAAACTTTAAAGAATAAAAAGTTCTGTCATTGTCATTGAAAAGGAATGGTCATTTTTCTTTTAGTTTAGAATTCCAAGGGTACTTTCAATATTCTGTTTTAGTTGTAGTTGGGAGAGAAGTCAGTAAGGAGTATCAAGAAGAAAGTGGAATGAAAATAATTATATGATTTCAAAGAGCCACTGGCTCCATAAAGATTTTGCTCTGAGATACTACCAGGAGGCAAATCCATAATGTATAATTGAAATACTAGATTTCCCATATTGGAATATCTCCTATCTTCTCCATATCCAATGCTTTCTGAAAAAATTAAAAGAGAATACACTTATAATGAAATTTTTAGGATGTGAGCCTCCTTTCCCTGAAGTCAATCAGGCACCCTGCAAAATATGGATGAAACCTTTTGACCTTTTCAAGGAAATAAGAGCTCTGTTTAATTCAGCACTATAATATTCAACTGTACGATATCTCTGGATTGTCCTCAATAAAATAAAAAAAGCTAGGTGCTATTGTTGGTTTCTAGCAAATTTTTACTACAGTCTGATTAGTGCTCAGTGGTTTTTGAGTACTAAAGTGTTTTAATCCAAGGAAAATGAAGATCATGCATGCCAGTTTCATACATATGTGTATGTATTACAGCTTTGGCTCAACAGCTGTTCAAAATTTTTATTTTGCATATTACTGGACTGCAATTGTGGTATTTTTGTCCTATTTGGCTATGGTCTTTCCTAAAAATATTGTCTCAGAGGCAGGGACTCTATCTTGCCAGTCATGGAAAAGTTTGAAATGTTCACTGAATTGGGAAATTTTAGAAAATTCTGTAAACATGTACTTTTCATTTATCTTAGTGTTCAAGGAGTGTCTTGAATTGACCTAGTTGATGAGAATGAAATTGATGCTGGATACCTGTTTTCTAAAGACAGCTGTTCTTTAAGCTACAGTAGATTCAAAAATGATGATACAAACTGAGATCTCGAATAATCCCATGAAAGAACAGGAAATCAGGACAAACAGGTTAAGGTAAGGAGACTTTTTTCTAGATGGATGTTTATCCCCATTGAGGCCAAATGTGGTCAAAATAGTATTTGACGCAAAAGATACTGAAGACCAGACAGCAGAGGCTATGCTTGTTCTGGAAGTCCCTAAGGGAACCAAATTAGTAAAACTTAAGAAGGGAATGTAGATATGAAGTTTGTATGTTACCTAAACTTTAAAAACAATTGCTTCTTTCCTCATTTCAAAGGGCTGACCCTTCAATTATTGTAAAATTATTCTTTAAAACAAAGTAGAGAAAATTAAGGCAAATTATGAAATTCTCCCTTTAATGGTGCTATAGCTCTACACAGTATTTGTAGGCTTGTGCTTTCCCCTACACACATTCCTTCTCTGTGCCATTCCCCTTTACAGCCCCATGGGTTCTCTCTGGCTGGGGAGGACCAAGTTCTAGAAAACTTTTAATTGGGGGAAGGTGGAAGTTGTTTTATGTCTAAGATTTGAGTTTGGTTGGCTTTAATTATTTTAGTTATGCAGACTACTCAGTCCCTACTGATAGTTATGCATAATAACAGAAGTTATTTTGTTCTTGAATTCTGAATAGATTAGATAGATACCTTAATTTTGTGATTCAAACACCCAGGTAAAGGTGTGGGGTTGGCCCTCTACTCCCCAATATTCTAAACATATTACTAACAAACAAAAATCACACAGACAGCAGAAAAAATTATGGACTACAAGGCAGTACAATGTCTACAGCAACCATCCTGTATTAAAGTTTGTTTCCCTAACGCAGGAATAAAGGGACATGAAAAATTACAACTATTCTTTTCATCTTATTGTACTTCCTTCTGGGTTCTGTAAAGCTGTAGATGGGTCTGTTAAGTTTGACAAGATAAACTGGTTTTATCTTTTGAGTTTGTGGCCACAAGGTGTGTAAAAGATGTACGTAATTCCTCAGAATTGTTCTCAATGACAACAACATTATCTAACTACCAGATGCTTCAATTTATTGAAATATTACTTCCTACTGGAGCAGCCTGGAACTTAACCCCAGACTTTTTTGTGTTGCTGACTGTTGGTGTTGTTGATTAACCAGTAAGATTAGGACATGCGTGAGTAAATTCACAAATCACTCCTGTGAATTCACAATCACTCCTGTGTTTACTGACAATAAACACAGAGAAAGCTGGGACAGGCACTGCTGAAATGGAAGTCTCTTCAAGGAAATAAAATTGACATGTATTGTGACATAGAAAAGATACAGAAATGTGCATGATACAGAAACATCACTTTGGATGAGAATAGTAAAACTTTTCAGGGTATATTCCTCTCCTGTCCTGTCTCCATTGATTAGCTGTTCCTTGAGGCAAAGTAAACTTAGGGTGGACTTCCATTAGTATGTGCTGCTGAAATGAGCAAGTGTTGGAGCAAAGAGCTGTCTTTTGCACATGATGGAAGGTAGTATTTGAAGTCCTTACTTAACTTCATATATTGAAAATATAATGCCCACAACAAGATTTAGGTAAACTATTTTCTTTTTCATCTGAGACTCGTTCAAACTACCTGTGTTTTTTGTTTTTGTTTTTGTTTTCCCAAAAACTTGATTTTAAAGTAAATTTGATAGGATTTTACAGCACTGTTTGGATCGTCCTCTGCACTAAAATGCATTTGCTGCCACAGTTTCCTGCTCTAGAAAGAAGAGTCAATTACAGAAGGAAATTAGAAGCTGACATAAAGGTCAGAGAGTAGGTGAACAGGGGAAGGGAAGTTCTGCAATTACACAGCTATTGCAATTAAGGTCTGATAGTCCTTCTTCTATGGGTCATGGGATCTGTGGCAGTTTTGATAAATGTTTTAACTTTTACAACAGTTTTATCAAGGATAGCAGTGGAAGAGGAAAATGTTCTTTTTACAAAATCACTTACAAGAAATGAGTAAAAAAATTCCTCCAGCTTCTTTAACCTTATTGAATCTGAGTAATTCTACTACCACTTCACCCTCAAAGTTCTTGTTCTAGCAGTACAAATATTTGCCAAACTACCAGCTAAATCTATGTATATTTACTGTCAAATTTGACAGAAGATTTAAAGTTTCAGATTTCAGCTAAGTAGCCTTTGATTTAGGATGCAAAATCATGAAAGAATATATCACACTAGATTTCACCTAGGACTGATTTAATGAAGATTGAACCCTATTGAAATTCTAAGCATACTTCATGTTCAAAATTACCATATTTTAAGAGTTTGCTGTGTAAAATATTCTCTGAGTTCAAAACAAAACACTGGTTTTGCTCTATTTGGAAGCAGGTGAAATCACATCAAAAGAGAAAACCGCTGTGATGGTAAACAAGGCAGTGAGACCAAAAGCCTGAACAATAAAAAGGAGTTTACAATAACAGCAATTTTATGCTATTATGATGGTTATAATAACCCTCTGTATTAACCCTCTAATTTTGCATTAATATTACTGCTGAAAGGAGCAAGTTGCTGGATCATATAAGGAATTATATTTCTGCATTATTACAAAGCTCTCTACTGAAACTGAACTCTGGAGTTCTTTCTGAATTACAAAAAGGAGCAAGGGGTGGGGAAAAGGGGTTACAGTTAAAGAAGTCCTCCATTTTACTTGTAGTTGAACAGAATAATCTGAGAATTTTTATAATAGCTGTACTCACTGTTGTAGGATTGGTGAGTAGAAGATCACCTCCTAACAGCATTAGAGAAAACTACAACACAGTAAATTCCAGGTATGAGTGTGTGCAAATCAGTTAACCAATAAAAAGTAAAAAAGTAAATTCTGTCAAGCCCAGATAAAGCATGGAGTGTATTTTAAGAACTAAGGAAAAGATCCTGAAGACAGAGACAGAGAGGGCACAGTGGTTGCAGTACTATATTTTTTTTTCTTAGACATCAGAATGCAGAGTCAGAGGAAAAGTTACAAAAAATAAAACTAGAAAGTCTTCAGAAAACACCAAGCATGAAAGGCAATGGTTACTTCGAATAAGTAGATAAGATTCCTGAACACAGAAACAAAGTACAACCACTCAACTGCCTCCAAGAAAAACCTTAAAAAACAGGAGAAATTGGACCCATAAGAGCATCAACTTGGAGGAGGAACCCAACTGAAATGCTTTGCTGTCTCCAAGAAAAAATGTTTTAGTCAAATAAGAATTTAGGACAAGTGCAGAGTCAATTGCCTGACTATACTGGTCAAGTCCATTTTTTAAACATCTCCTGTGGCTGACACCAGATCAGAATTCAAGACACAGCACTTAATAAATAATGTATGATTTTAGGAATATTGCCACTATTCTTAACCTACATTTTTCATACATAGTTCTCATACATAGTTGTCCACTATGTACTGCAAGAAGAAATAATTAAAAATTCATCCTATAGCCTTATAAGACTATCATTCCAAGTGAGTATGTGTAAAAGTAATCAGTATGTGTAAAAGCAATGATCTTTTTAGGAAAAAAATTAGGTATTTGAGTTGGTCATTATTTCCTTCCACTTTTTAGCATGTCTTCACATGCTTTGGCACAAGAAAAACATTTAATTTGTCTTCATCTGTATGATCTATCATCTGTATTTTTTCTTGCATCTGTCTTATACTCAGATGTGTTGAGTGGTACAGAAGAAAAATGTTTCCTACATAAGAGATATGTTAGAAATATAAGAAAAATTTTTCCTTTGTCCTACAAGCAATTAATACATTTAAAAAATCTTTCTTGACATTTAGTTATTACATTCAATTATTATTTAGTCATTATAACTAATTTTAAGTAAAAGCACACTACAGGTTTTACTGTCAAGGAAACAACCAACAAGCAACAACAACAAAAAGCCCAGACGCAAATAACCAAAAAACATTTATCTGAGCAAGATGCATCAACAATTCTCAAATAAGAGTTGTTCATAGGGTATAATCACTGCTTTTACCTTTGGAGTTATATTCTGTGATTAAATAGGATTAGAATAAGGTCACTGTCTTACCTATTGGAAACTGTATACACCTTCCCTTTTCCTTATGTCTGATAACCTCTCTGTGCCCATGCTAAGGCTTTCACAAAGGACCACTGTGCAGTATTTTACACAGGAATTATGGACCATTCACAAGAGCAACCAAGATGCATCAACTTTTCCAAGCAGTCTTGAGATTCATCATTTAAATTCTGGAATCTCAAATTTCTGTGATACTCCATGGAAGAGTGAATGAGATATTTTCGTACGTTTGCTTATACAGAGCACTATCCTCTGAAGCAGTTTCCCAGCTGATTAAACCCAAGTGCCCCAATTGCTTGTAGCAAAGCCTTAAAAGTGCATTTTCCCCACACCTTCTGCAGAAGTCAGCAGAAGGCAGAGAGAGTGCTCATCTTCATGAGCAGTTATCATTTTAAATTCCGACGCACAAAAGAGCTGAAAAGCACTTTACAGCTCATTCAGAAGTTCAGTTGTCAGGTCTGTGGAGACTCTTCCTGCTTATTATAACTTCTCAGTGTTTTTCTTCTTTGACAGGTAGCACACAGTATTTAAAAGCCTCCTCTCTCTCACCACCAGTCTGGCATGTCTGTCCCTAGAGTCCTGTCCCCTCAGGAAGATGGCAGCAGCCTGCTGAAGCCCTCAGACCACATCAGAGCAGGGGAGATTAAATACACCCAGTGCGTGATAAAGCCAGGGGCAGGAGGAGGGCACCTTCTGTCAGCAGAGCCTCAGAGTGCTCCAATAAGAGTTCAAACTGGGCAGTACCACAAGAAACAAACATTTCACTGAGACTCACAAAGATAGGAACAGCTGCAAACACCTCAGAGAAGGAGGCACAGCAGAGGTGGTATTTGCTGTAAAAATTAAATTGAGCTCTAGGGGACAGATGAGAGTCGAACCAAAATGCATTTGTGACCCAAAATCTTGGACAAAAGCAAAAAATCAGGGCAGAATAATTCTTCACGGGACTGCCCCTCTTCCCAGGACAAACATGCAAAGACATCTGAGTTATGCAGTGAAGAATTAGAAGGGTGTTTCAGAACCAGATTAGCAAGATCATATCCCACACCGCTGCTGTAGGCAGATATACTCAGTGTAAAGGGAATGTGCAGGCATGAGAGAAAGTGCTACAAAGGCACAGCTGAAATCTCATCTGGAGAACAGGTCAGATTTCCCATGGGGGTCAGGCAGATATTTTTCCTTCTGTTTTGGAACAGAACAATTTCTGCACAAAGTCCTAATCCTACGTTTTACTATTCATGGCCATGATACCTCAGCCCCCAAACTTGTCAACAAGATATTAAACATAGAATCATTTCTACACCAGAAGATTACAGATTAACTCGGCACCAAGTACTTTCTGTAGTTCCCCAGCACCTGTATCAACATTGTACAAGCTGTGATAAATACATATCTACTCATATTAGATGTGTCCTTTCCCAAGAGTTAACTCTGAAAAGAAGTTCATAATTACTATGTAGTCAGAAAAAGCATTTAAATAAAAAAGCACTTTGCCTATTAATGGGTTAGTATCCAGAGACACAGAATATCATAGTCCTGGTCAGTGGACTTTTCCACTCCATCACTCTCTCTCAAACTCCCACAGCCCCTTACTTGTATTTAACTTTAACTTTGAAGTATGGCAATCTTATTTCAAACTTTAAAGCACTGCTCCTGTGCAATTAGGAGTGGTTAAGCCGTGTTGATTACCTCGCTGGCCCAGGACCACAGAGTGACTTCCCATCCCAGCTGAGTACAGACTAGCACAGTTCTTCAGCTCTGTAATTTCAATTAAGATTTATAGATATTAGTGACAATAGAAATAGGTTGAGGGGACAAAAGTACTCAAACTACTTTGGGAGCCTCTTAACCAAGCTCTAAATACACCCAGGATCACATAAAAGCATTTAATGTACTGATTAAATGAATTTTCATATATGGTGCTAAATTATGATTAAAAAAAATCTTCCAGAGAGGAAGCACTGGAAATGCTTTATGCTCTGTGCATTCTGGAGAGGTGGGAAACCTGCTGAGGTCCATATAAAGTATTTAGCCTTACCAGAAATCAAGCTGCTTTGTATGTGATATTGGCTGTCCTCCAGTTTTAGATAGGAGTGGGATATACTTCCCTCAAAAGTTTGAAAAGTCAATCAATAGAAAATGTGGGTTTGATCATGATTTTGGTGCAGTAACAATGAAATTTTCCATTAGTAAGACAAGAGCAGACTTCTATATTGAATGAACAAACTCAGAAGAGAAGAAGAAATATGAAGCAAAAATATTTTTCTCTTTGGTTGGAAGTAATATCATTGTGCATCCAAGTGTTCACAGTAGGGGAGCACAGCGGAATAGATAGGTGCAGTTGAGACAACTGTAATATTTGATTAATACTGCAATTCCAAATGAATAAAACAATTTAAATTACTGAATTAGTTTCAGTAGATCAGGAGCCAGCAAAAATAAAGTACAAAAACAATTTTACGAATGCTGGCAAGAACCCATAACTTGTACATATCTAGCCATTCATGGATGTGATAGCACAAATCTGTGGTGAGGCTTGCCCCAAATAAATGTTATGAAGCTCATGATGCACCAAAATAAAAGAAGAAAAAAAATTCCTCTGTACAGAAGGAGCATCAGGAGACTGATGCACGTTCTTGGGAATAATGTCTACTATGCCAGGAAAATATGACAGCAGACGAGACGCTATGGTCAGTGAGTGAATGTTACGCAAGGGAAAGGAGCAGGGTGAAAGCACAAGAAATGTGAGCACCACAGCAACCATGCTGTGCTGTAGCAGGGAAATAAAAGAGGAATGATGTTACATGTCTGACTGCTCCTTGGGCCCAGTCAGTCTGTCCTGAGCACACCCACCAGGTGTGCCACAGCCAGACCTTCTGTGCCTCCCTTGCCCGACAACACACTCCTGCTTCATTTGCCAAATGTTAAGATCTGGCCAGCAAGATGATACACACACCATATTTAAACTCCTTTCTCTGGGAACCTGTTACCTGAGCAAATCTTCGGCTCCCATTTAAAGACAGAGGTTATTCAATGATCAAAAACATCATTCTTGATGTTAGCTTAACACAAAGGACCTTTATACAAAATTATGTACAGAAACTCAGTCTAATGACAATTTGGATAAGATCTCCTGACTTCCATCTTTGGGTTGAGTCAGACAGACACTTCCTGATGTTGTATTTCTTTATCAGCTTTAATTGGCTCACAACCTCACAACCTGTTCTCTCATCTTCTTGCTTCAGTCACCATTTTTAGTCACTAGGATCCCTCCAATCTGGAGTTTTATGTAGAAATTATGCAAAGTCAGGAAAGGCTGTTCCAAATCAATACTTCTCCTGTTGTTTTCTAGAGCCTTGCTATCCAGTTCCATGTGATTTTCTAGCATACCCGTGTTTGCCAATCAGATGAGAATGACATATGCAAACATGGTCCTTTTTAAATGCATATAACTTAATTTCCCTGTAGAAGTCAAAAACTATGGACCGTAACACATCAAGCCTGCAGGCAGCAGATCAGAGTGTAGGTTTCTGCATACTATGAAGAAAACAAGTGTTTAAACTTGCAACTGTTAAGCATATCAAAATTCTCTTCCCTACAATGTTGTTAGAACCCATCCACCTTAGCTGCATTTGCTTGGGGAGAGAGATGTTACTTTGTCAAGTTTAACAAAACTCTGCACTTTCTCAGCTGGGGCTCTTAAAAGGGAGCATTAAATGGATTTTGGCATGTAGGGTTTTATGAAGAGTGGCTCTCTTTGCAATCCCATTTAGCACACATCAGTTGTTCTGAATGCCACTGGGATTATACTGACTTCCAGAAGTGTTTCAATAGGAACTGTATAATTTTCTGTAGCAGAGTAACTGAAGGAAAAATTCAATTTTTTTCAGTGTGAAGGAACCATACAAAACAAAAACGAAACAACAACAATTGAAGTTATTCACAACAACAACAAAAAAAAAAGAGCAAAGAAATATAAAAATATAGAAAAAGCTCCAAATAAACAAACGCCAGAGAAAATACTATTCACTGTGACATTCGCTAGTTTAAACCCTTGTTTTCTTCGTAGTATACAGAAACCTTGCAACTTATATGGGCAAAACCAAAGTCACTCCTCTTCCAATCTCAAATTGTGGTCAGCTGTTAGCCCTCTGGAGAGCCTATGTCTATAAACAAATGAAGTATTCAATATTCAAAGAAAGAGCAAAAAATCTGTACAAACTTTGCATTTCTTGTTGAAGAAAGTTACCTTTTAAGAAAACTAACTACAGGCAACTGCATTAGAACAGGAGTGACCATGACTAAAAAGTATTTTGAAAAAATAAGGAACAGCACAAATACTTCAGTAATAAAATCTGAAATGGTATAACCCAGAAAAAAGGCTGGTCTTTAAACAGGATAGGAACAGTGCCACTGGAGTAGCTGATAGCAGCTACTATCTATATCATGCTAGAAACTGAATTAAAATTATTAATCAGAGTGAAAATCTGTGCAAACAGGAAATAGACCTTGCATTGATACCATTTAGGAGAAGCATTTAACCAGAAACTTATGGCTGAACTGAAGAAAAATACCTTTTAAAAAAAGTAAACAGTTGAGAACAAGATGAAGTCTCTTCTCTGTTTAGAAGCTTCAAAGAGCATGAAATGGATGCTGTCATACAGAGAACAATACGAAGCAGGGAGCAGTACTGTTCAAGGAAAAACATTTCTGGTTACCTGCTAATTTTTGTACATGATTCAAGCTGTTGTTTTACCTAGCTTGATGTTCTACAGCTGACAAACAGGAACAACAAACAATGAAGAAAGGAGATAAAAAATATAAAAATAGTAAACAGTAAATGTGAAAATAGTAAATAGTAAATGTAAAAATAGTGATAATGAAAATAAGATTGTCCATCCCTGATGCAAGTCTCAGCCTAGTTCCTCATTATTAAGAAAAGGTTTATACTGCTACCAGCTACAGTGTCTCACTGGTTGACAATCAGCAACGAAAGCAGCAGAAGCATAAATCTTGCTCTACTTTTCCCAAATCCTCTATTTTCTTTTTAATTACAGCACATTATGGATACAGCAATAAAATACCCAGCTCATTTGGTATTTTCAACTGGTATTTTTAATTTAGGCTCCTGTAAGAAATCCTAATAATAGGTCATGGATCAGAGAGTCATCAAGCAAACACAAAGCTCTGAAGAAAATAATTTACAGCACATTTATTATTACAGTTGTGTAAGTTCTGGTTCTGCAAGAAACTGTAAATGTCATCAGCATTTTCCCCATGAAACATGTAAGGGCCATCCCCGCAAATATTTACCCATTTTAACCACAAACTGCTTACAACAAATCATAACTTCTCTCCTCTTAACCATAAAAATGCAACAAGTAGCATCATAGCTTAGACATAATTCTGATTACATGATTAACTCTGCCAAGCTGTTTATAATGGAATACTTATATACAATTCACACCACATGAAGATAGTCAGCGGAACAGTTAAGATTATTTATGGCATCCACTCCATATTTTGTCAGTCTGCAGTTCTCTCCAATTGTCTATCCAGTCTCATTTGATTCAAAGTTAACTGAAATTAGACCAAAACAACAAACATCCACCTTTTCTAAAACTATTTTTAGATTTTGATTCAATTGCAAAAATGTTCACAGTGGAAGGGGACAAGGAGGGTAAGGGATGCATGTTGGGTTTTTTCTTATTTGTTAGTTTAGGGTTTTTTAGAAATACAGTGGCTGTGAAAAATATAAGAAAATATAAATATAAAATATAAGAAAAATATTTCTATGTCATTTAGACTTTAATTTTTATTCTAAATTTCTACTGAGATGTGCTTACTATCTGTCCTTTCTTATTGCTCCCTATCAAAATGACAGAGGCCTAACTTTTGTAAAAAGGTAGAAGTGATGGATACTGTGAACTGTAGGGCAATTTTGCTGTAATCCAAACTTTGAAGTTTTCTTGCTTTCCTTGATAGCTGAAGAGAGAAACTGCAATTTACTGAGGAGCTGAAATCATATTAGAAATTGTATTAGTTGATCAGCAGAATTCTATCTGATGTTGCAAAATTGCAAAACCTTTTTCAAATCCTTTCAAAGTGGGGAAAGAAGATAAAATAATCTGAGGACAGAGGCAATAATAACCAAAAGGAGAGTAATTAAAATAGGTCTGAGCCTGCTTGAAGTATGAATACATTCACCAGAACAGGTCTGCTAGGGCAGAGTCATTCTAATAAGGGTTAATAAATGGGGCAGAGAGGAGGGAGGGAGCCTGGTAGGAAAGCTCAGCACCGACATGAAAAATCTGCTGTTGGAGAGAAGGTAATTGAAGGGTTAGGTGTACAGAGAAGCTCTGATTTATGAGCATGAACAGTAGTGGATAAACTCCAGCATCTTGTCTAACTGTAATCACGTCCTCAGACCCAAGGAGGCACAGTATGTCCTAGAACCATTTAGTAAATCATACACACTTAACTCATAACAAAGAGAAAGAAAAAATTATTCAAAAAACATTTGCCATCCACCTCTCAGTTGTTTTATGCGATGGACTCCTCTACAGAGAGGCAGCCAGGGTCTGTCCTACCACCATCTCTGAATATTCCTATAGTTTTGTACATAGCACAAATTTACCCTGGTGGTCCATGTCAGGCTTTCCAAGTGTGTCATTTCCATGCATAAGATTCTTGCCTCTAAAGGGAGGGAGAGTTAAAATGAAATGAAAGAATGAATAAATAAATAAATATAGTTCATGGGAGATTAAAGGTTCCACAGGATTTCTGAAAAATAGCTCTGCTGAAAAAATTCATTTTCTTGTCTACATATTGCCTGTATGCTGCTCTCAAGACAGATTTTATTGGTAGTGCATAGAAATGCACATACTGATGCATATGCCAGGGCATTTCCTATTTCAGGCCTTAGATGCTAGAGATGCAATAGCAAGGTAAAAATAAAAATTCCAGAAGATTTAAATCAAGTATTACCTGTACCACAGACAGTGCACTACAACAGATGTGTCTTCTATGGTTTATGCCTCAGTTTGTCCATCAATTACTTAAAATCAAAACCAAGTAACCCCTCACCAACCTTGCAAAATAGGAGAAATATCCACTAATATTTCCAAGCTGAACATGATTCTCTGAGGACACAGGCTTAGCTTTTAGATGAATTTTCTTTGTGTAGTGACTATTAGGCTTATTGATTTTAGTGCACTGATTTTAGTGATTTTTAGGCTTATTCATTTAAGGCTACCACTGGCTTCTATTGTGATACCAATTCAAAGCCAATACAGCTAAGGGAGGTAAATTAAAGTGAGTTCTTTTTCACCTTAAATCAATATGGCTGTTTGCTTTCAGGCAATGGAGTGACACTGGTGTACCACTGCTGCAGCTTTTACTAGCAAAAAAAGGTGTCTTTTCACAGGCTCAGAGTTTTAAGTTTCTTCTAAATCTCTAGTGCACAGAGATATACAAAAATATATCTT
Organism: Zonotrichia albicollis; assembly: GCF_047830755.1. Lineage (NCBI taxonomy): Eukaryota > Metazoa > Chordata > Aves > Passeriformes > Passerellidae > Zonotrichia > Zonotrichia albicollis. The sequence continues at coordinate 33,147,700 of NC_133824.1, read as the reverse complement.
TTCCACAGAAGAGCTATTGAAAATTAACACAGGACAACCCGTGGATGCACCTGAACTAGTAACAACTTTGTCTACTTTGAGCTTTTAACATAAACAAAAATTAGATTAAACTAGAAGAAAACCTCATAGCTGTTCAACCAATGTACACATATCATTAGAGGATCTATATCTAGGGCAGAATGCCTTTGTAACAGGTGGAAGCCAGAGAAAATGTTCAGCTTGAACATTCAAAGAAACAGCAGGACAATGAACCTTCTTTTACTTCTAAACTGAGTGTATTTTTTGAGGAATAAGAGGCATGGAAACTTTAAAGCCCTTCTAACTTCTTTTCAGAGCACAGCCAAACTTTGAAGTTTCCTCCAGAGAACCTATATGAAGAAAATATGATGTGGCCTGGGGTGGCAAGTCACCCTGCCTTGACACTGTGGGATTATTCTGTGACTGTCACAACAGGTCTCTTGCTGACACAGCTCTGCCTTTCTGAGGCACATTTAAGGCAGCCCCACAGCAGTGGTAGGGATTGTTGCTGCCCAATTTGTAGCCCCATCCTGAGCACTAGCAGGAGAAGAAAACCTGGTTGATTCTCCAAAGCACTCTTTGGAACTTCATCATACAATCCCTCTTTGCAGTGAAGAGTATGAAGAAAAGAAGAACCCCCACACTGCAAACCTCACAGACCTTCCTGCTTGCTCCTCCTCGTCAAATTCCATACTAGCTAGTATTAAAATTTTGGCTTACCAATAAAATCATTGAACAGTTGGGGTTAGAAGAACCTTAAAGATCATCTTACTCCAAGCCCTCTGCCACGGGCTTTGCTAATTCCTGGATGCTGTAATCTCATAACTCTGTATCCTGAGAAAAACTCCAGTGGTCTTCCAGCTGTCCTTCCCTGTGCCCAGATCCTTGAGCACTTCTGAGTCCTCCTTGCCTCTCCTCAAACCAGCCTCAGCACCCCATTCGCCAGCTGCCCTTGGGATGGCAAATCTGAATGTTGCCGACCCCACTGAAAAACCTTGTGCCAGCTCTGGCTTCATCCTCTCTATATTTCTTCTTTAAAAATTTAATAACTCTATGTATTTCTTTAACCAAGTCTCTTTAGGCTGAAGGACAGCTGCAGAAGTCAATGTATGCATTTCTAATGAAGGGTAGAAAATTTACAAATAATCTGAAAATACAGCTACAACAAATATTTTACTTTTTGCCTCACAGAAGCACTAATATAGTTGGTTTTACATCTATGTAGTCATTGATACACCAAGTAGAAAGAATTATGTGTCAGAGAAAACAATATTGAAAATTTGACAAATTATTGTAGGTTTACAAATCTTTCTCTCCACACTATTTGTATGAAAGGAAGAGAAGACAAAGCTGTAGAGAAACCTGCATTTTATGGAAGAGCAAATGGACTACGGAAGAGTAGAAGTTGTCCCTAGACTGTAGTTGTCCTCAAGCCAACTCTTTACATTTTTGCAGATAAATATAGCATCCTGGACTTCAGTACAGACCACATGTACTCACATCAGCTGCAGGTCTAGTCCCTGACTTCTGTGCTAAGCCAGATTCCCTTCACAATTATACCAGCATAACTGCTAACTTTATTGGAAATGCATTTTTGTAGCCGAGCATACTAGTGGTCCTACTGAATTTATTTTTCCACTGTGAGAAAAATATTTTTATTTATTCCCTCAAGTCTTTTTCCAAAGCTATTTTGTTTTTGCTGTTCTTTTTTTCCCAGTTATCTAGCTAGAACATGAGGTTCCAAATGTAACTTGGCTGCACTTCATAGGTACGTGGTGAGTCTGTGGTTGTTTCCAAGGGTTTTGGAACGGAACTAAAGTGCTTTGTCCAGCTGTCACCTTTACCTGTCAGCAATCACCTGCTTACCTTTGACTGTGTTGAAACAACCATGTTTAAATATAAAATTGTGTCTTACTTTAAACACAGAAAGAAATAATACGTGAGGCAAACACAAGTTACTAGGCTGCTCCTGGGCCAAGCAGAGTGCACTTCCATTTGGTAGATATGCAGATGCAGCTAATGGGGAGATGGTGTTTGAACCTAAAAGCTGATCATAATTAGTTCTGCCACACAATACAGCTCCACAGTTATCCTCCTGCTGCATGGAAGCTCAGCCTACTTACAAGACAGCGCAGGACTTGGATGGAGACACATACGCGGACCATTGATACTAATTTATTGCCTTCTTTATGGACTAAATAAAGGTTTGGCAATTCACTTGTGTAGAAGACAGATTTGCTATTCATTATAAATAAATATTTAAGAGAGCACAACATTTCCTTTGAGCTTATCCCACCTCCTCACTGCGGGGCCTGTGCACAGAGAGGTTTTCCCTGCAGAACGCACGCCCAGCAGAGAGTGGCTCTGCTCTCCCTGATTAACCGGATTTGCAGGAGAGGAGGAGTTAGGGAGAGCGGCTGCTTTCCTGCCACCGTCACTCAATCATCTGGAAATCTAATTTGTATCTTATTTGGCAGGCAAGCAGCCATCTGCTCCAAGGATATGCTCCAAGGGCAGTTGCCAAATACAGAACAGGATTTCTGCCATGGGGAAAACTAATTGCCTTTATTGGACTAATATAGGTTGAAAGCTAATGATATAGGATGCTTCACCACAAAAGAAATAAAAGCAAGGTTTTTTAAATATGCTTTCCATTAACTTCCAGAAAAGCTGAATCTTCCAAAGGAGTAACATCCATTCACATGGGTTTGTGACTCAGACTTATATGGGCCAGAGCAGCAAATGAGAAAGTTGTCAGTCCCACAGGACTATTTCTGCCCTATAAAAGGTAACATGTGTGTGCAGATGGACTCTGCTTAATCTGCAGCCATGATGCCAATGGAAATGGATTAGCTGCACACAGAACAAGCAGCTTGAAAATATCACATCCCATGAGAGCATTATCTAGTCCACGTCACATATCACACTCTTGTAGGATTTCCAGTTTCAGCCAGATCAGAGAGAAAAATTTTCTTGGCATTGCAAGGTCATTTTTTGAGAATTTTTAAAGTGGACAATACTAGGCCTTAAAAAGGGAGAGGAAAAGTGGAGGGTGGTGGGTGAAATTTCTCTAAATTGGTCAGCACATATTATCAGATGCATTGAGCATGCAAAACTCACGCAAGTATTCTAGTCTATTCTCTCAAACCCTCCTTTACAATTGATCCTAGTTTTGAAAATGTTCCTAGTAAGTTTGATCAGATCTGATACTTTTCCAGAAATTTCTAGTTGTGATGAACAGAATATTTTTTCAAGGAAACTGCAGGGAGAAGCAGGAAAAGGGGAAATAGCCAGTTTTAATCACAACAAGAACAATCCTGTCTGTTTATGTTTAGGGAAGATATCCATGAGACCTCTTGCCACTGCTTTTTCTGCAAATGCTGCTTCATTTCTTACATGCCATCAGCCTTCCCCTCACTGCTTTTTCCAAACACAGAAACCACTGCCCTCATGACTCAGGAGCTGTTGAGAGATAATCAATCTAACAATCAGGATAACTGAAAAAATTTTCTCTGCATTTGCTCAGCTGTGACTGATGCACCTTGAAATAAGTAGGCACCAGATTACAGATTAAACTGTTTACAAAACACCCTTCTCTCTGACAATTCCTTCCAAATTAATGCTGTCCAAAGATCTGGGTAGGCAGTTCTAGGATCTGCCTTCTTTTACTCATCCATGAAAAGAAATATAACAGTTTTTTTGTGGTACACTTGCAAAGTATACAGGCAACTTTCAATAGAAACAGACAAAAAGATAAAAAGAATACCATTCATTTCACATGTCCATTGACATTTAGTCCCGCTTCTAAAAGAGGCCAGATATGTCACTCATGACAAATCTAATCCCAGCAATTTCTGTCCAGAAAGACCAAGACAGGGTGTGATCTTTTTCCTGTACAAGCCCTAAAACCAGCAGGTTTTCTGCACTGCTGACCTGGAGTAAGTTTGAAGATTACAAATAAAGGACCCTTCCTATACATCTTTCCCCTAATTCCCTCAAAAATTCACATGCACCACACAATAGAAGGGCTACTAAACCTCAAACCTCTAACTACAAGTTTTAGAAATATAAGCACATGTTCTCTTTGTATGATTCCATCATAGCACAGTCTGTGCTCATCAGTCACCTCTGGTTCTCCACTGACAAAGGAGGATAACTAAATGTTATCTGACAACATAATGTATCTCCACATGATATTTTCATTTACTGAAATAATGAAAGGAAAGGTGTGGGTAGGAAGGGGAAAGGGTAATGGGGAATGAGGCGAAATCCTGAAGTTGTTAAAATCCCCACAAAATTATTTGCCAGAGGTAGGATTGTGTAAAAGAACAGAAAGGAAGAAAGAAGACTGATGAGAGTTAAGCCAACATGCTGTGAAATTCCAAGCATGAAAACAAAAACCACTATCACAAAAAGAATTCCTATTCTCCATTTTAACATGCCTTCACCACATTAACAGCAACAGCTGAGTATGTATCCTGCTTATGCCCATATCAAGCATACAAAGACGTATGGAAGGGTTCACTTTGCTGTCACAATGACATTGAGTGGTCATCATTGTCTCTTGGTGGTGATTTGAATATCAGCCTTCTGCAGAAAGAGTATTTCTGCTCAGAGGAAAACAAGATAGCATAGGAAGGTCACACAGAGTATAGCAGCACAAAGTAGCTGATATTAATGGGAAACATGAAAACAGAGAAGATGGAAAGGCTATAAAGGTCTAAGAAATCTTAAGGGTGTCAGATGGCTGTTTATACCAGTAAGTCTTGGAAATGTGCACTGAGGTTGCTGGGCTCTTCTCTTGTGCTGAAGGTTTTTCTCAATGACAATGACACCAGAACCTCGTGAGGATGACTTTGTTTTAACAAGTCACTGACAGGTAAGGGCATGCACTCTAGCAAACACAGAACAGAAAAGTTAGGAAAAGAACTGACCACAAGTTTTGGAGGGAGGAATAAAAAATAGTTCCAAAGTTGGTAAGAAAGCAGGGAACAGCATTCTGCAGGTAACTGTCTTTTCTGTAGGCCCACTTGGCAGGAAACTTATATCCACATCCATTAATACTTTTTCAACTGGTTTCTTCCTTTACAATGATATTTTCCTTGTACATATTTATTATTGTTAGGTTAATTTCATCTCAAGGTCCTTTAGTGGAGGAGTACATTGTAACTACAACATGAAGCAATTCCTTCCTTAAATAACTTCCCAATGCTGCAAGTCACATGACAAAAAATTATGAGCAAGACTCCCTTAAATGATTGCTACATTTAATTTAGGGTTCTTATTTGTAGCCCACATTTTTGTTCTTCAAGATGCCATATTGTCTACTGTTATGTCAAATAGTTTACATTAAATTAAAATTAAAAAAAAGCAAACCAAAAATCATACACTATTATTATACACTTCCATGACTCTATTAAAATGTCAAGATCACTGCCAAAATAATGTGAAAAAGCAACACTAAAATTTATGTGAATTTATATTATCCATAATACATAGATAAAATCCCAACCCCAAAACTTTGGATTCTCATTCCTCTATTTTATTCTTGGAAATCTGTTTTCTACTATTCATCTTCACAAGACTTTTCATCCCTCTCTTTCTAGATTTTAGCCTACAAATGAATTAATCTGTGTTGCATATGTGCTCTGTTTAAACGAAGGAGTAAAAACATGCCAAGGTAAGAATAAGCATTTCATAGACACTTACTGCTGTTTTTCTTATCAGCCTCTTTGGTGGGGGCTATAGTGTGGGATATATTTCCTATTCTTGTTTTCCCATGTTGTACTACATGTACTTAAACCCTAAAACCTCAGGGCACTTTACTCTCTTTACCATGGCTCTTCAAGACTCAATGGATGGTTCTTGAAAAACTCAGTGTAGGATCAGGGATCAAATTATAAAACCCTTTGAGTAACTATCTGGAAGTGCCTGTGAAATGCCATATGTCTTCTGTAGCACTCATGATAAAAATAAAACCCCTGCTCAGAGGAGGAAAGGCAAGTATCAGCTATCTCTCTGAAGCAGCTGATATCTCAGTCTCAAAAAAGGTTAAATCAGGATACAGGTTTAAAAAAACTCAACAAACAACAGTAAATGTCACAGCGGTATTTCCTGGAAGAGTCATGTAAATGTTATTTATTGTGCCAGATACATTTCCAAAGCAGATGTCTTCCACAATCTATTTCACTCAGCTACATCAAATCAAAATAGTTGCAGTTTCAGCCTTCTAGGCAGTATTACCATTCACAGGTCTCTGTAAGGCCAGTTCATCCCAGCATGAGAAGAGCAATTCAGCTTGTTCCTCTGTGCTGCCTTTCAGCCTTCCCTGGGCTGAACTACCTGGTCAGCAGTCTGGGAGAGTGTGGCTGATGGGACATCCTGACCCACACCTCACCCAGGCACACACTTCTCAAAATGTTTGTCACCCTAGACTCTTCAACCAGAGGTACTCGGGCTTGTCCTCCAGTATTTCCATCTCTGCTTTGCTTGTAGGCAAGCTTTGAAGGGTTTAGGGTTTGGTTAAAGACCAAACGCTTTGGCATTGTATTTGGGCTTACGCGGAAAGGTTTTGGAAACAGGGGGGCTACAGAGGTGGCTTTTGTCAGAAGCTGCCAGAGTCTTCCCCTATGTCAAACAGAGCCAACAGCAGCTGGCTCCAAGGGGGACCTGCTTCTCTCCAGGGCCAGGCTCATCAGTGGCAGCAGTAGCACCACTGGGATAAAATATTTAAGGAAAAAAACATTATTGTGCAGAACCAAATTGCAGCCAGAGAGGAGAGAAGAGAGAATGCATGAGATGAACAGCCCTGCAGACACCAAGGTCTGTGAAAAAGGTGGAAGGAGCAGAGATTCCCGTGAAGCCCATGGTGCAGAGCACGCTAAAGCAACTGTGCCCCTGCAGCCAAAGGGGAACCCCAGTGGAGTAGAAATCCACCTGCAGCCCATGGAGGAGCCCCACACTGAAGCTGGTGATGCCCAAAGGAGCCCATGGGAAGCCTGAGCTGGAGCAGGCTCCTGGCAGGACCTCTGAACCCTGGGGAAAGGAGCCCATGATGGGGCAGGTTTGCTGACAGGACTGGTGACCCCGTGGAGGACTCACTCTGGAGCAGCTAATGAAGGACTACATCCCTTGGGAGGGACCCCTCCCTGAGGAGGAAGGAGTGGCAGAGACAATTTGTGATGAACTGACCATGATCCCCATTCCCATCCTCCTGTGCCACTGGTGGGGCAAAAGTAACAAATCAGAAATAAGATTAAGTATGGGATGAAGGGAGGGGTGGGAGAAAGGCATGTTTAAGATTTGGGGTTTCTTCTCATTATCCTATTCTGAATTGACTGGTAATAAATTCAATTAAATTCCCCAAGTTGAGTCAGTTTTGCCAGTGATGGTAACTGCTGAGTGATCTCTCCCTGCCCTTGTCTCGACCCACAAGCCTTTTCTTATATTTTCTCTCCCACAGACAACCCACCACAGACATCAAATGTAGAAATTTGTAACAACATGAAATTTCAAATAGAAATGTTTTGTTTATCTGACAAAGATGTGACAAACTACCAGATTAATTTTTTTGTTTTGTGACTCCTTTTAGTCCCTATCACTTATCTAATTATATATTTAGACTTCATTGATCCTAGAAATTGACCACTTTTACAGGGCCCTGAGGTTGTTAGGTTTGAGTGACAGAGCAGGATGAAGAATTTTTCAGTAAAAGAATATTTCTTTAGGGAAACTTTCTGCAGGAACACTTTGAAAGGTACACAGATCTACAGCTTTCCTTCAGTAAAGCCTAAACAAAAAAATTTGAGCCAACCTTATATAAAGCATAAGGACTTTGATTTTTTTCAGATAAGATCAGCTATTCCACTTTGGATAAGTTCAACATTAATTTACATTTGTTTGAACACGCTGCCTCAGTGACAGATGACCTTAGCCATCTTAGGGTCCTGTTTCTTCTCTGCCCAGAAATCTTGCACAACATCTCCTATTCCACTTCCTTCCTGAGCAAGTACAAGATAAAAGAGAGATGCCACAGTTACAGGGCACCCTTTTGGAGGTGCTGCCTAACTACTGAGACCAAACTTTAGAGCTGAGAGAGCTCAATCAGCTGAATACCTTGATATTTTACATTTACATTTCAATATGGTCCAAGAGCTAAAAAGTAAAAACAAACCTCTACAAGTAGTTTCTCACTAAGAGTGCAATTTAATTTACAAATAGTCCTGTTGTAGTAATGATGAAGCTACAGGATCTCACCTGGCAGAACATGTAACTGCCCTGTGTATTGTTAATACATTAGAGCCTTTCAACTTCTGGTGTTTGCCTTTTTGTCTGAAATCTAGTTGGTACATACATCTAAAACCCATTAAGCTTTGAAATTTAATTCAGACAGCACCACCAACAATAATAAGAAGTTCATTTGACCAGAGCTAGGAAGCTTCAAGATCTGTTGCATTTACAAGAACCTGGGCAAAGCTGCACACAGCTCAATAATCTCTTAGTCTGAATAAAGGTCCTCATGGCCAGTGTCAGAACACAGGCAGAGGCTGTAAGAGCACCAGAGAGCAGCACTGCACAGGGATCGGGGGGGGGGGGGGGGGGGGTTTTCTTCACCACTGTAACAGAGCTGTGCTGATCTACAAGGCTGAGCAAGAGCCAAGTAGATCTGGTGTCCTCCCTGGGGGCGGCCTCTGTGACACATTCTCAAAGATTAGATCCTTGTTGCCTCTCCTCACGCCTCCCCTGTTTTTTCAGTACAATAGCAACCCAGACACCGTGCCATGAAGTCCCAGTACAGCAAGGCACACAGCTATATCTTATTACTCTATGCAGCACTGGATACAAAGTCCCCTTCAACCTGATTAGACTGTTTTTCAGTCTTTGCCCTGCAAATGCCTCTTTATTTTTATATTTTTCTCTTCAGCTTTGCTTGAGCCTGTTAGTTTACACTATGATTTCCAAAACATAAAATACATAATGAATTTAGCTCTAGGGAAAGATTAATGGCTTCAGAGACTCAACTTCTCTGTTTAGAGTCTGAGCTACGTAACCACATAACACCCACACAAGGGGCTTCTCACATTGGTGCTCCTGTTGGAGAGGGCAAAAGGAGAAGAGAAGGAGAGAGGAGAGGAGAGAGGAGAGAGGAGAGAGGAGAGAGGAGAGAGGAGAGAGGAGAGAGGAGAGAGGAGAGAGGAGAGAGGAGAGAGGAGAGAGGAGAGAGGAGAGAGGAGAGAGGAGAGAGGAGAGGAGAGGAGAGGAGAGGAGAGGAGAGGAGAGGAGAGGAGAGGAGAGGAGAGGAGAGGAGAGGAGAGGAGAGGAGAGGAGAGGAGAGGAGAGGAGAGGAGAGGAGAGGAGAGGAGAGGAGAGGAGAGGAGAGGAGAGGAGAGTTCTTTCTACGGGCAGTTCAGTCCTTTAGCACAGGGTGTTGGATTTGAGATGCCTAGGTTTTAAGGAGGTTTTTGCAACGTAGGTGCCACTGCAGCCCTAGCTGGGCTCAATCAATTCACAGACACCACAGAGCTGCCGTTACAAGGCAATACAGATTCTGCTTGAGAGTGCAGGTATGCATCATGCTACTAGAGCACATTCATTGATTTAAAATGTTGTCAAGAACAGCTAATTTCAATTCACTCAGAAAGGCACTGACCACAGCACATCGTTGCGTCACATAGAAATATCAAAGAAAATTTCCCACCCCCTCTCAAAACCTGGTTAATTCCCTCTAGTTCTCTCTTTCGTTTTATTAATGAAATTAATTAATTTCTCTTTCTTAAGGGGTAATAGGCCTTATTTGATTTCCCAATCCGGCACATAACATGCACGGTTAGAAGATGAATATATGATTTTTAGATGAGTGAGAAGTGGCAAAAGAATCCCTCTGAACTTATTTTCTTGCTTGACCTCCAAGTTAGTTGCATGTTTCACATCAAGGGCTATGCTAGTGTAAGGAAAGATGTGTCTCCAGTTGTCTCAAAGCTTATTCCTCACAATCATTGATCTGGCATGCAGTTAGGGAGGACTTAGGGATGTTCTTGCATGTTACTTAGGCGGTTTGTCACCACAAGCAGGCTAACTTAGAAGAAATCTTCCAATAATTGAGCATTCTGGAATTTGCATCTCCATGCTGTGCCTTGCCTGTGCCAAGACAATCAAAGTATAAATCGGTAATCTGTACTTCATGCAAAAGAAATTTTTTAATGTCTTTCAAGAAATGCTCATTTTCCAGGAACACCGAGGTATTTAATCATCAATCAAGAGAGAGAAAAATATCAAGAATATATGTACTTTTCAGTCTGTAACTGCAACAAAGAGAAGGCTTTGAGAAAGGCAAAATATGTCCTTGTCATTAGATTCTCTTTGCAAGGTAAAAGTGTTTAGATGATCTTATAAATCAGTGAAATTATATAGATCTGCTGCTGACTAGTTTCACAAAACTTAGATTTTAATAAATTTGCTTGGGTTGAAGAAATTACCCTCATTATATCACATGCTAAAGTCAAGATCTGCAGTACTGAAATGAGAAGTTGAGTAGATAACCCTGCTCTACTCCATCTTTCATAAGAAGTTCCACAGAAGAAAGATTAAACTCCACTGAAGAAAAATTTTCTATTGCCCAGGATCTGTCCCATCACTAATAGAAAGGGCTAAAAGAATATCAGAACAATCTAGTTCACACCAACTCTCAGAAAGTAGATCAAGTGAAAGCATTAGATGCTTTTGTCAAATCAATACAGACAATGTTGAGATGCTTATGCTCCTCACTACAGCATTTCCTCAATCGGACCATGAATACTGCAAGGGTATCCACAGCTAAGCTATTATACTCAAGAGTTTTCAGGCAGAACCATGATGAGGGCATGCAGGCAACTGAGTATGATCTGAGTTAGCAGTTTCCCAGGAAGAGGTAAGAGAGAAATGTCAATGTCTGTCACAAAATAAAATTCTCTTTTGTCAACAAAATGCGTGCTTGCAGTCCCCTTAAAATATGGACTCCCATTGCTTTAAGGATGTGAGAGAATACAAAAGAATGATAGGTGACAGCAATTCACTTATAAGAGTTTTAGCATGGCTTCCCTCTCTGTTGGGATTATACTGAAGCTATTTTAGAAGTTCACTGTCTCAATTAGTTAATGAAGGATTACTTAGAACCATGATAAATGGCTTCAGCTCAGTCACATCAATGACAGCAACTAAACATGGATAACAGATAATTAAATGAAGAAGGAAAATGTTCCATTTACCTAGCAGGACTCAGGCTACATTCTGTAAGAAGTGTTCTACCCAAGATTTGCAAAATTCCCTAGAAGGGGACACAGATCTGATCTCCCCAAGAAGCATTTGGGAGTGTTTGCATGTGTAGAGATCAACTCAGCCTTCCACTTGAATTGCATCTGATTCTATGATGTTCATATTTCTGGATGTCAGAAGCATCCCTGCAAAGTCGAACATATTTATCAGAGGAAATGTTAATTTTTATATATTTTGTATCCAGTCTGTCTTGACATCTGGGTCTGAGAAAGGTAATTGCTGCTCTGAATGAAGCAGTAAGACACCTTTAAGACTATGTCCTTCATTTTCCCTTGCCACCATTTTCAAAGCTCAGACCTTATTCCTCTTGACATTGATGATGACAATTAATGCAACAGTTTCTCTAGCAGCTTAGAGCAATCTTGTTAATGAGCCTGACAGTGCCAAGGCTTGACAGTGCCTGACCATCACAACAAACTATCCAGAACCCTGAACTAATGCACTGTTTTACTTGATGGCGTTTAATACAAATTGGATGCCATAATTTGTGGATAACATTTTACATAAGTCCATTTCTTATGCCAGCTTTGAGAAAATAATCACTTGGAAGCAGACACCAAGAATTTAACAGCAAAAGATTTTAACCATAGAATAAAGTATTACAAGGATTCTTGCAAATTCTTGATGAGGGCCTAAGAACCACAGTGCACCCCTGCACAGCCTGTCAACACAAGCCCAAAAACCTGTTGGAAAAAGCTGACAGTAGCCATTGCTTTATATTTCAAATATTCGTTAGAATTACTGAGCCTCTCAGCTGGGGATTGAGTAGGAGTCAAGTGCTTTTCAGAATAAAGGAAGCAGATAATGGATATAATATTTGATGTGTTTATACCAACCAATCAATACCGAAGATTTATTTTTTGGGAAAGAATACTACTTATACATGAAAGAGGCACACATCATAACTTCACTATGTTGCAGGCAGCTGTAACATGGTAAATTATATCTTCATCAGCATTCAATCCACTGTGAGGAGAATTTTGATTTAGTCAGCTTTCATTGGAATTCTCAAAAGAATAAAAGCAAAACACATCTATACCCTATAGTGCAAGACATGATGATGACGACAATTCCCTAGGCAAACTATTTTTCTTTGAATACTAAATCTGTTCCCATTACAGTCACTGGCTGATGAAGTTCATGCCATTTCACTTACTTTCTGACCACTCATTCAATAGGGATATTTAAGGTTTCCCTGGGGTGGTAAGGAAAATCTGCCTGAAGGTCTGCACAGACACCTATTACAGGTAAATTTATTACAGGTAAAGTTAAGGTCAACTTATTTCAAGATTACCTGAGCCTTCCTTTTGCCTACAATCCAACTACTTGGCTTGAAGCATTTTTTTCCCCTCAAGCTGAATTATTTTGGAAGTTTCCAGTCACACTGTTCCATCCATTTCTGAAAGCACCATCAGTGAAACAGCTGTTTCATTCCTATTAAAATCCAAGATTAGATACGAATGCAAATTGCAGCTTTCCTGTATCAATGTAAAGAGCCTGCAAGACACATGAAGTTATTTTTCTATTGCACTTAGCAATGATAAGACCTCATTAGGAATATTTCATTTGATGGAAGACACTTCAAGAGTAATAAAATTCAGTTAAAGAACATGTAGGTGAAAGAAATGAAAATGGTAGAAAGTTAAGACACATCACCTATAAGAAGCAGATTAAAGAGATAAGCTCCAAACAGCCTGAAAAGGCTGAGGGAAATCAAAAGTCTCCAAATATGTAAAAGGCTGCTACTAAAAGATAAACCAAGCCCCACCAAAACCCCTACAATAGTATGATCTCAATATCCTTTTAAACCTGTTTTTCTTGTCCTATACATTACTGCAAGATGAATATTCAAAATAAAACACTTGAATTTTTTTTTTAATAAACACTGCAATAGGATGCTGAAGCTGCTTGCTTGGAGGATTTGTCACCCCAGGTTTTAAGAAAAAGTTAAATAAATATCTGTAAGACTCATAAACATATGGTTGAGTCCACCATCTGGCATCAGCAAGACAACTCTTTCATTTTCTTGCCCTTTATCTGTCTATAGATTCCAGCTACATCTCTATGTAGTCACTGCTTCTGTGAGTCAACTTATAGGTGAAAAACACATAAAAATAATAGTCACCTCTGATGAGGCATAACTGAAAGTCTTTGTATAACACAGAAATAGTAGTTGAATGGTGTTGCCCAGGACAGTTTGTAAACCATGGAATCGTAGAATTAATTGGCGAACACTTAAAGGTCTTTCAGTTTCTTTCAGTTTAAAAGATTTACCCCTTGTTCTGTTGCAACAGACCCTGCTAAACTTTTGTCTCTATTTGTTTTTGTAAGCTCCCTTTAGGCACGGAAAAGTCTCCCTGCAGTCTTCACTTCTCCAGGCTGAATAACCCCAAGCCTCCCAGTCTGTCTTCACAGGAGAGGTGTTCCAACCTTCAGATCACCTTCCTGGTCCTCATCCTTCCTGCGCTGGAGAGCCCAGGGCTGGTTGCAGTACTCCAGATGGAGTCTCAAGGGCAGAGAAGAGGAGGAGAGTCAGCTCCCTTGACCTGCTGACCACAGGCTGGGTTCTTTGGGTACAGCCCAGGATAAAGTTGGCTTTCTGGGCTGTCACTGCACATTGCCAGCTCATGCCCAGCTTTTCACCCACCAGTACCACCAAAGTCATCTTGGCAGGGCTGCTCTCCATCCCTTCAACCCCCAGCTTGTATTGATACCAGCCCCAGGTTCGGCATCATGCACTTGGCATTGTTCAAACTCATGAGGCTCCTGTGGTCCCACTTCCTGATTTCTCGAGTTTGTCCAGGTACCTCTGGATGGCATCCCATCCCTCAGGTGTGTCAAACCCCCCAGCCAGCTCAGTGTCACCTCACATCTGCTGAGGGTGCACTCAATGTCCCTGTCTGTGTCACTGCTGAAGGTACTGAGCAGCGCTGGGCCTGAGGCACACCCTTTCCTCTGTTCACTGGTTTGCCTGCAGTGCTGGGCCTGAGGCACACCCTTTCCTCTGTTCACTTGGTTTGCCTGCAGTGCTGGGCCTGAGGCACACCCTTTCCTCTGTTCACTTGGTTTGCCTGCAGTGCTGGGCCTGAGGCACACCCTTTCCTCTGTTCACTTGGTTTGCCTGCAGTGCTGGGCCTGAGGCACACCCTTTCCTCTGTTCACTTGGTTTGCCTGCAGCAGCAGTGCCCCTTTCCTGCTCCTACCTCACCCCTCTGTTGGACAGCTGCTGTGCAGACACTGATGCAATACCATCCTGGGGAACCACAAATGAGAAATGCAATCAGGAGTTACACTGTGAAAAATACATGCTTACAGATGAATTAAGGCTGCATGGCCATGCTTCATGCTGGAAATGCTTGAGACAGGCTTGGCCATGCAACCTTAACAATATTAATTAGTATTATTAATATTAGGCGGCATGTTTGAGCTACTTAACATTAATTAACTAGCTGCATGTTCCTGCTACTGTTACCATGCAGCCCATTTACTGTTCCTGCCTTGGAAAATTTCTAATTCTGGTGGAAGAGAGAGAAATTCATCTGCTTCCCAGCTCCAGGATTATTTGCTTGAAGGGTAACCTGGCCTCCCCTCTGGCCTGTTCTTTACCAAGGAGCACAGATGATACCCAGAGAATTGTCTTGGCAATACTCAGTGGTTTATAGGATTTTGCAAGATTTTACACAGTGATTTCCTGTCCTCCTTCCCAGTAAAATTATTGATTTCTTTTCCTTCTCCTCCTCCACAGAAAAATTTGAGAGAGTAATTTCTAAAAGGGCTAGGGCTAAAATTCTCTATGTTTGAGAGCACAGTTTATTTAAGACAGAGAGATGAAAATTTTGCCTCAGAGACCAGATGCAAATGGAAACAACAGTGTTCAAACCTCTGACACACCAAAAAGAAGAGCTGAGACTGCAGATTTTTATGATAAGGAACGTATTTACCTTTGCATCCATTTATGGAAGAATCTTTGCAAAGCCCAGCAAGCAAAAGGGACAAGTGAAAATGGGGCAGGGGTGGGGAAGAGAGGGACAGAATGAAAGCAGGATCAAGGAGAGAGAAGTAGTGTAGGACAGGAGAACATCTCCTAATGAGGGAGCTAGCTACCTAGCAGAGCTGGCTAGAGCTGAAAATAGGCTGAGGGTTAAAGAGTGAAGCCAGTTGTCAGCAATACTGTGACAGAAGCAAAGACAACCACAGCAGTAACAAGCTCAAGACATGTTGCTGCTCCAGAGGCAGCATTACAGAGGCATCCCAACACCATTGCCACTGCCAGAAGTGGGCTACATTACAAATGTCCATAGTTTTGTCTTAAATGGGCACCCTCCAGAAGTTTAAAACAAGGAACAATACATTTCGTTTTCTATTGGGCTTCTCCCTCTGGACAAAGCAAGGCTTAACTGCAAGTGCTAAAGCCCCTATCACTGTAGGATTTGGGATGAGATGATTGTTACAGGTAATAACAACAAAACCAGACAGGAGCACAATTATTTCTTTAACCAGTAATTTGAGTTGTTATTTGCAATTCTTCAAGAGCAAGGGTCAATATCTTCTAAAGTTTGGAGCAACCACTGTGCCCATCTCCCATTTCATGGTTTGCAGACCTTCTCAGCACACACAGAACAGTGATTCCCTCTGGTTCTAATAAAAAAAGAGAGGAGATGCTGCTAGCTAGGGAGACAGCACACAATTTCAAAAGCTCGTATGATCAGTTTCAAAAGCTCCTAGGACTTCTTGTTCCAAGTACCCTACAGTCTCCAACCACCATAACAATCTAAAGTTTTCCAACACAGGGCACAGCTGTTAAGGTTGTACCAAAGAACAAACAACTGACCTCCAGCCAGCAGAAAGAAATCATGCACACGGCAGTCGTCCATATTTGTGCTTTCCAGATCAAAACAAACACAAATCTTAATTGAAACTTATTTCACCCATTAAGGAAGAGCAAAACTAGACACCATTTTCAAATCCTGCTGTGGTGACACAGGCTTGTGTTTCCTTTATTCCAGTAGAGGGCAAGAGCTACACAAGGAAGCATATTTGAGAAGGCAATTAGGTCTGAGTAAGGGGAAAGGTAAAAGAAAAGATTTTCAAGACTCTTGTCACCTAATGTCATTTTTAATAGCATTAAGTAGAATTTTTTGCAGGTTTCTTTCAGCTCTTACAATAACATGCAATACAACAACTAAAGTTTCCCTTCATGCCTTTAAAAAAAATCTAATAACATCACAGCAGTTCACTCATTGCTTTTGACGATGCATAATTCCCATCCCTTCAGACTGCATGCACTCATTTGTTCCACCAAGTTTACAGTGAACTGTTTGGAAAGATGATCTGAACTGACAACAATTCCATTGCACAAATTGACAGTCCTGTACTTCAATGTGTAACACACACATCCCTGAAAAGTTCATACAGAAGAATGATGCACAGGTTCCTTCAGTTTAACACTTGATAAATAGCAAAATAAATGTAAAGTGGCAATCTGGTCCTGTTTACTGGACAAATACACAGAAACACTAAGACTGCACAATTATCAGGGGATGTGGCCCTGTTTAGCCATGAAGAAGGTAGTGAAGCGCTGATTGAGCTCTTGAGCATTGCTAGATAATTTATATCACTTTGATAGAAATATCAGTATGGCCAAAGCAATAGCAATCATACTACTCTTTGGCACAGCTCTTTTCAATACACAGTGTTACACTGAAATACTTTGTCACTTTACTTTTGTCTGAAAGAGGCAGGAATTTAGATCCTGTTAAAAAAAAAAAAAACAACAACAACAGCGAGAGTCTTTTAGGGGTAACATTAGGTTCCAATTCAGCAGTTTATATTTGATAGCATATGTTAAAATAAAAAAAAATTAAAAAAAAAGAAACCTAAAAAGGATCAGAAACTACAGAGTACATCAGTTGAGTTTTAAATTTACACAGTATTTAATTATGAGACTCATTCAAAAGTTATACTTTTATATCAATGTGAGTGAACTTAAGAAAAACAGAATGCAATATGTGCATCAGAAGAAAGCATTGCAAGAGTAGAAAGAGATGGTGAAATCTTCCCTCACTGATTCCTTTAAAATTAAGCTGGACAAGCCCTGGGAAGTCATTGAGGGAAGGGCAGAGGAGTCCTGTAATAAACTGTGGAAATGGACTGACATGATCTGCCCAGACCAATCTCTTTTGTCTTTGATTGAGGGAATTCTGTGGATGTAAGCATTGTTGGTCCGCTTATTAACATATGAATATTTGGCTCTGACATTTCTTATCAGCTAAGTATAAATTTCTGCCAGGTTGCTTCCTGCAACATTTGGCAAATGAGCCCATTTTGATTAGAAGGTAATTTATTGCATACTGGAGTTCAGGGGGTGTGATCATTGAAAATGACAGATTAACAATCAACAGTTTGGGGAAATAATAGGAACAGCAACATATTTACACACAGAGATGAAGATGACATCTCTAATGTAAACACTTGCAAGCAGTTTTTCATAACTACACAAATCACAATGACTGATAAACCCAGGGGCCAACGCTCAGCAACAGGATTGCAGAGATAGGCAGACTCCTAATCCCACAGGCAACTTGCTTCTCCAGTGAAAAAAGTTCCCAAAATACCAAGTAAGCATTCTTCTGCTGGGAAAGGTTTAGGCTGCCTATAATACAACCCAATGCAGAATTAAACTAACTAATTTGGGCAGTGGTAGCTACACAGTTATAAAAGGAAGAACCGCAAAAGCAACATAAACTGAATAAATCCTAAGGGAGCTGGTCCAGGATGGCTGCAGCTGATTTAACACCAAGCATAAACATTTGTATAGGCCTAGCTTTTGAAATGCACTTACAAGCTGAGAACCTCAGTCTAGGCTGATTTTCAGAGCGCCACATAAACCTGAGAAAGCTGCCAGTGGGCAAGAGATACCTCATAACATTGAAAAAAATATGTCAACAAATGAAAATTCTGGTTATGCCAGCAATTTTTTATGCTTCCATTGAGTAATTTTGGGTTTTTCTATACTTGGGGTTCTTCTGTATAAAACATATTCCTACCTCTAACAGAATTGCTTTTAGAGGTTCACTTTGCCCAGTGAGCAGTTTGCAAGTGAAAAGCATTTTGCTGCTGTTTAAGCACAACTTTGGAAATTTGCTGGGAGGAAAAAATAAACTTGCACAAACATTGCTAGAGAGCTTTACAGTTCTCAAATGCACATAAACTTTGAAGAAAGAATCACTTATAAAACCACCCAGGATACAGCAGACTATTCAAGCAATGGCTGTCAGATAATGCAACTAACTGATGCTGCAGACTCATCATAAATTTAGCAGGAGACAAATGCACTTCCTATTGACCCTTGCTAAATCTTTAAACAAACATCTCTACAATCTCTTCAACCCCCTTCAGAGAAACTCATTCCTTTCACTGCTGCACCAACTAAGATGAGCATGACCAAAGGCAAAATGTATTCAACAAGACCAGAGGAATAACAGGGCACCAGATAGACAAGCCTGGAATATGGCCCAGAAGCTATTAGCTAGCCTACAGTGTAGGCAGGAAAAAATTCAGTTTATATGAACAACCTAGAATTTATTAAAAAGCAAGTAACACCATTTTATTTATATTTCAGCTTTCTAAATATTTAAACAAAAATCCAAAGGTTTCAAAGACTACTTAAAATTTCTCCCCATTTGCCCCTATTAAGTAATAAACACAAAAGTAGAACAATTGAGATGCATTGATGTACTCAGATATGAAATCTCCAAAAATGTCTTTAGACATTGGAGAATCCTGCAAAGAGGATTCCCATGCTTATATTTTATTTGATGGGACCCTAAATTAAGACACAAGTGTCTAACAAGCTGTAACCAGATCCAGCAGGCATTCAAGTCAGAAGAGCCAGGCTTTTCTTTAATTCCAGTAAAACTAGTCTTGACTGTCACTGGAGAAAAGCTTATAAGCAGAGCTGATTTGAGTATTCTTAGCAATGGCAACACCACTAGAGGAGAAAATATGACCAGGTTATTATTGTTACCAGGTGGGATGGAAAGCAGAATTAAATATTTCAAAGGAGAAATTTTTCTTCCATTGATTTTTCATTACTTTTTTCCCTCGGCCAAACGTTGCTTTCAGCCTCCATACCCCAGCACCTCTCCCGGCAGAAGGAAGTGACTGCCAGGTCTAACACTGGCATGGAGCCAACTAAGCAGCCACACTCCATTTTGCCTATGCATAAAGTTAGGGGTAGGAATAAGCAAAAGAAAAATACAGATAGAATTGCATTATTAAGGAAATAAATGGAAAAAGGAGGTGGGAGGAGAAAAAAGAAAAGAAAAGGAAAAAGGACAAAAAAAAGGACAAAAAGAAAGGAAAAAATAGACTTGAAACCCTAAGCTTTGCCTTTTGGAGTAATCAAGCAGTGAATCAGGTTCACCCTCAGGCCTTGTTAAAGGCAGTATTTAATTTCCAGCTGAGCCTAAATAGAGCCAGGATTTCTGGTTCTCTTATGATTTCTTATGTGCATCTTTTTCATACAAAATATAAACTTCTTCTTGACTTCTTAACAGTTGTCTTGAAAGACAAGTCTTTGAATTCCAGGTCAGACGAATGCAACATGACACTGGAAATGTCTGTTCACCAGGACTGACATATCAGGTCTGCCCAAAGAGAAATTCAATGGCTCAGTGCCTCCTGTAATGCAAAGCAGACACAAGATAGTCATTTAAAACAGGATTATGCATCACAGCACCTGTGCAAAACAGCCACACCACATTAGCAAATTCTTATCATCTAAAGGAGAGAAAAGAATTCAGAATTCAGAATTCACTCCTACTTTAGTAACATCACTACACAAGTGGCTGTCCCAGGAGACAGAGCACCTCGAGGCACTCACAGGATCAAGAGAAAAGAACCTTTGATTAAAAGAACATGCTGACAGACACAGTACCTATCTGCAAAACATATAAACAGTAAACAAATACCACATTTCAAACACTGTCCAGTGCTGCCTTATGTTACAGCTGCTGCATGATCAGGCCAGGTGTTTAACTTCATCCTGCTAACAGAGCCCAGGATCAGCCATATCTGGAACTGAAGCAGGCAGAGAAACGCACATGAGGTGCATGGGAAGCAGGTGTAGACAATGTGAGGTCCCCCATCAGAGGCTAGAGAGGGCAGGTTCCCATTTTCACTTGGTTTATGGGTAACTGGTCACCTGCTGGGAGAAGGGGCTTTATTCTTTGCAGCTGAAGGCTGACTAAAATCCTCCTCACCCCCTACTCCAGGTGCATTGGGCACCTTGGGTCTGACTTCTCCCTGTCTCCACAAGAGATGTGTTATGTATTTGCTTTCCTGATATTGATCTGAGAGTATTTATGCATTTGTGTTTCCAGGGTCCCTAGAGGAGAGTTTCTTGCAATTTATATATATATATTGCTTTTGCTTTCAATGATTTTTGTGGGATACATGTTTTCATCTGCAGCCTCTTCCTATGTTATACTGTTCTGCCTTCTTACCAATATTTCTAAGCAGAGCATGTGGTGGTTTCTATTTGCCTTATGCAAATTGCATATTCAGACTTGAGCTGAGCAGGAAAGCAGTGCCATGAGGTCTCTCTTACAGAGTGCTGTTATGACAGATAAAAAACATTTGAAGAAAAATCAAGGAACTGATGGTTATTCTCAGCAAGAAAACTTTAATAGGTGACAGAGCATAGCAGAATAAAACTGGGAACACATAGTCAGGATTAGTTTTAGGTCCTCAAGTACCAACAAGAATTTTATAAAAGTTTCTGAGGCCTCATTAAGTATTGGAGATAAAGCATGTTTTTTTTAGGGACCAACTTCCACAACTTTTCATGGCTTTCAAAGGGAAAGTCCCTACACTTGTAGGCAGTTTCATCTTATGAGAATGTAGCCAAGGTCAGTGGATTTGAAGGAGGGTACAGCACCTCTGTATGGTGAATGACCTGCTCCTTTTCCTGAGATTGTGGCATACATTCGGATTCCCCACTCTGGATAAACTTTTCCATCTCAGCAGAAAGGCCATCAAAATCTTCTGGAGAATGGTAACTGTTTTACACAAACTGTGCAGAGGCTGATCATCTGTAGCACCTGGGAACAGGAAATCAGACCTGTGCACCTCAGCCTGACATTTGTTGCTTCCCTGTGGGTAGCAGCTCTGTGGTCTGGGGCTGTTTGAACTGCAGAAGGCATGAGTATCTCCCAAGTTCCTCACCTGGAGGAGTTTGTAAGACAGCACTCCAAGGCGGGAGCACAACCATTAAGGGAGAATAGCATAAAGTATCCCCTCCTTGGTTTTGTCCTACTCCCTCTGCAGACAGAAAATGTCCATTTACAAAGCCTGCAGGAGCTCAGCAGGACCTGCACTGTGCTGGAGAGCAGGGTGAGCCACACTGGCTCCCCAGCAGAGAAACAGAGAAATCACTGAGCCTCTGGGATGGCTCCTGCTGCTGGTCAAGCCCCTTGATTCCTCCCCCACTGTGTGTCAGGATCTGTGAGACCCAACTGAGTCCTGAACTCACCATCAGATGGAAGTCCTTGCCTCTTATCACACTTTGAGTCTGTGAGTGGCAGCTGCCCTTTCCCAACTTGTGCTGAGTCCAGACTGACTAGGTTACCCATTTCTTGTCTGTCTGAGGACTCCTCATCACTGCCAACCTCTGCAGCTCTGCAGGTGAGGTTCTGCTGACCTGGGAACCATTTTACATCTTTTCAGTACAACTCTCAGGTTTCTAAAAAGTGTAGCCCATTGCTTATCTTTCCTCCTGTACATCTAAAAGCACAACTTCACTGATGTACCTCTCAGCTAAGACTTATGAATAAAACAGTGTTATGAACCTACAACTTGGTTGCACCTATGACTCATTTCAAAAGCCTCTCAAGTGGAGTGGCCCAATTAGCAAGTACCTGTGCAGTTTCCTATGGCTCACATCTGTTAGACAGTAAAAAGTAGAGTCTTGCTGCAATATCATCAGAGCAGCCTCTTACGGTAAGGCTGAAACACAGCGGTTTTTCTTTGGAGTCTGATTTTCTGTCCTTGAAACACAATATCTTCTTCCCCCTCTATGCAGTGTCACTCTAACATGGATTTTGTCCTACTGCTGAGTCAAGCAGATGTGAGAGCCTCATGCAACTTCACAAAAAATCAAGAGCAGCCACTTGTGTTGAAATACCTGGAGTTTTATGTGTTCTCAAGCAGTGTCCTCTCACAGTCAGTGGGAAAAGCGACAGGCTTATCCTGGTGCGCAATCTATAATATCCATGTCACATTACTACTGTCCCCAGAGCAGAAGATTCTCAAGGATACTGTGGGGTGTATACAATATCCATGGCATGACACAAAGCAAAAAATCATTTCAAAGGTCATTAAAGCTCTAAGCATTCAGGCATTTTTTTCTTCATATGTAGCAAATTTAGTAATTCCAAGAGATTTCACATATTAAATGTCTTTCAGAATTTTATTATTCTCTTCCTGCAAAGAAAGCTAAGAAATCAACTTTGAGCACATCCAGTGGCAGTACTGAAGGAGAAAATTTTGCTTCCAAAACAGCAAGTAGGCTTGCATGCCTCCAACCTCTTGTTTTTCCCCTATCACATGAGCTGCATTGGAAGTGCCATTCACTATTCAGGTGAACTAACTGCTAAAACACAACCAAAGAGCAGTTTCCAAAAAGACTCCTCTCTCAGGAGCTGCTGTGACAACAATCTCACTTGCTGCTCATCCTATTCAGACAAATGCAGATATCTTTCCAGTCTTTAACCCTTAACTGCACACCTAGAGCTGAATACCTCTGGGCTGACAAAAATCCTCAAAAGCCCTGGCCTAGCTATGGTAGCGTATCACTTCTCACGGGATTTGAAATCTTACATCTCATGATGGCAGAAACATTTGCATACTTTTAGTGCCATGATACATTGTTAAGACAGCCCCATTTACTACTCTTTATTATGAATAGTTTCTGAATCTCTCACTTTGATTTGATGAGCCAGGGTTGTGCCCATAAATTATGCCAAAGCCCTATGTAACAAATGCTCAGATTTTTCAGCCATCAAAACTTCATCAGTCTTGACTTCTTTGCTTTGAGAATCAGGACATAACCACAACATCCTGGAGAATGTAAGGTGAAGATTTCTGTTAGGAGGCTTAGATGCACAAGATAGTCTGCAAAATGCTCCTGAGAAGCAAAGCAATCCCAGGCAGAATTCTCTGCAGCCACAGTCAGCTTTCTTAGTTATTTCTGTGGGCCAGTATTTTGCAGTGCAGATATACTGGCAGTTCCAAGCAAAAACATTTTGTGTACTGGGCCCAGGCTTTGTCTATGTTCTGTTAGCTGTTGAATCCTTTGTGCATGCTCATATTCTCCATAAAACCCAGCACTGCCCCTGGCTGGATGCTCCTCAGCTCTTATAGCAACTCCCCGCCTCTTCATCTGCTCCTTCTCTTCCCACTGCAGAGAGCTCTGATTACACCGACCCTCTCTCTTTGCAGGGGGCATTGCTCCAGTAAGATGGCTACCTGCAGAAATTCATGTCCCCACATGTTAATATCTCCGTCCTTAGCACTATAACTCAGATAAGAATTTTGTTTATCCAGTGAATGGAAGGAGGCATAAGCTGAAATCTGAGACATAGAAATACCGTTTTGGTTTCACAAGTGCTACTGTGTGTCCTTTGCCACACAGAGAAGAGAATTCTTTAGCAATTTGTCCACACTCTCCTGATTATCACAACTCAATTTTTCCTAATTTTGAACCTCCATGCAAAGATCTGGGACATTCAGAGACATGCAATTATAAACAGAGTCACCCCATCTTGACCTGAGCCAAACTCCCTTGAAGGGCAACCACAGAGCAGAACTGATGGCTCTCATCAGTCACACACGCCCGTTCCAGCAGAGCTGTACAGAGCAGGATGCTTTGCTCCAGCTTCCTGCACCCCTGCTGAACATTATCCTTGCTAACACATGTATTTGTAGGGAATATCTTCTCAATAGTTAAAGTCACAGCTGTAAAGGCTCCTGACCATGGAAATACATATCTGTCATGGTCTTTAATAGCCATGTTTTTACTATCTACCCTGAGCTTTGAATTTCTTATGTATAACCCAAAATAATTTAAGAAATGTACAATTAAATATAAACTATTTTAATCGGTTTGGGAGAGTAACCAAAAAAATGTAATTACTATTTAAGTCCCACGCAGCTAAAATGTTAAAACCAGATATGAGCCTTTTGATAAATACTATTCTTAAAGAATTAAATTCTATATTTATATTTATCATTCTTGCAAAATAAGACATCAATATAGGGTAATTTTCCATCTACTCAAAGAAAATCTCAAGTAGAAAAATTGTCAATTCATCTTTCTTCAAGACATTGCTCCCCTCTTTCAGTTATCCCCAGAACTCCCCTGGAGGGAAATAACACTTAGGTTCTCTCTTTTTAACTTGCCTGATTTACATAACTCTAATGATATTTAAGTGCCTTTGGCTGAACTTTCCTTCCTTTTCCTTGTTTTTTTACTCCCAAACTCTCAAGGCAGATGAAGTAACAGTTGGCAGCATCTTGCTCATTACAGCATTGCCTGCGCTGCTCAGAGTCATGCCACCATGGCTGCAGCTGGCTGAGCAGCTCTCCAGTCCTCCCAATAATTCCAGTTTTCCCTTGGAAAGATAAGTGTCCTTTGCAAATGGGGGAAAAGAGTTCTTCTTTTGAGTCACGTTGTTCACCCAGGAGCAAGGGCTGCAGGAAAGCAGAGGTGCAGAAGATCAGGGCAGTTCTGTCTCAAGTCTGACCCACCACTTGGATGAGTGGTGGGAACACATCCTGTGAGCCTTTCATCTGCACAGTCTGTGCCAGATATAGAAAACACAGACATCACTCTGCACAAAAAGGCCAGAGAAGAGAAAAATTGCAACTAACACTGATAAAAAATAACAGGACTGAAGAGATGCAGAAGAGAACAGATTTGATTTGGGGAGTTGAATTTATAGTTTAGGGATGGGCAGACACGGTGTTGAAGAGTTCCTGCAGACAGGATGAGAGGAATCTTGCTAAAGACAAGCAATCTCTCACACTTGCTAAGGGTAAAGTGTGGGGTAGCCACCACAAGTTGTGTCTTTTAGGGATGAACATATATTTCAATATTCATGGTCACAACTGATAATTGACCTTCCTTGTTATTCAGTTTTCCTTTCTTTTCCTATTTCAATTTTCTTTCTATTTTATTTTTTCTCTGTACAAAGAAAATTGAAGCATGGGAAACAGAAATAACTGGTTTTCTTCACTGCTCCTCTGAAAGTCCATATGGGGAAGGAAAAATAGAAACCATTCCTGTCAGTCCCAAAGTTGTGCCAGCAGTCAGACATATACACAATTTCTGCTCTCTGTCTTTCTAAAAAGGGACTGGAGTCCTCACTGCACACCCGGGCAGAAGATGTGGATAACAATCTCTGACTCATGAGCCCTTGTGATCATCTCTGAAGTGATGGTTTCCAAATGAATATGTGGACCACCACTGATATTTAAACTTTTTGCAGTGCCTTGCAAAACATCCTCAAAAATGCCTAAAAACTATTTTAATCTCTGCTGTCTTCCTTTCCTTTTGTCTACAACAGCCACATGTCACCTTCTGCACTGATGCCTGGCACAGCATTGTTGAGAGCCTCTGCTGTCACCGTGATCAAGCACAGCTCTCTTTCCATGATGGAAATCTAAGCAAACCGCATTCAGGAATACCTGAACTGTTGAACTCTTTGCTTCACACAGAATAAGCAGCTGCAAGAAGTACAAGTTCTTATCCAGGATTTTCTCGAACAAGAATACCATTAAAACAGAAAAGCTGTCAGAATCACTTAGGTTTCCATGTGATCTCCTATCGCCAGTCTCAGTGTATATATCTGTTCTTAATAGCTCCCACCCTCTTTTTATTCAAATGTGTATTTCCCAAGAAATATTTTGCCTAAAGTATACAACGTTATTTTTGTTAAACCAAAAGTAAAAATTTACTGTTCTTCTGCTTTCAGACAACTAATAAAAATGCTTCTTTCTAACAGAAAATTACAGCCTTTCATGTAAAAACTAAGAAAGCTAAAGATTAATACATTCCTTTTATAGGGCACAGTACCATCTTCTAAAATTTGTGAAGATTGGACTATTTTGTGTGATTTCATTTAACCAATAAAGTCCTTTGAAAGGCAAATCCATCTCTCTCTGAAGTTTAATGGGAACAAGACCCTTCAGGGTATTTATGTTATTACCTTTTTGGCTATTGTGAGTTTACTATTTGGTTTAGAATAGATCAATGTGGAAATATAGGAGATTATACTCTTTTTATATTTTAGAAGAAATCTGTGCCATACCAATGCACAATTGGTACAATAATGGCAGAATAATCTTTTAATCAACCCCATACATTAGGGTGTGACCTCGAAGCCTTAACTGAAACCATCAGTCACACGGTGTGCTGCAGGAGGGAGTGCTCCTTGGCACACAGAGAAAATGTCCCAAAGGATGTATCTGTGTCTCCCAAGTTTGTTATGCAGACTCTAAATCTCTCTACCCGCCCACCAACACATCATGATCTGCCGATCTTGTTTTCCAAAAACTAAAAGATGCAACCTTTTAATGATCTTTGCACTGCTGTGTGTTCCTAGGTTAAGATGAAACCCCTGCATTATGAAAAATAATGGTTTGGTTTGTTGGTTTTTTTAAAATATGGTGCTCATAACAGACAGCAATTACATCCTCGCATGTCTTTGGTTATCCTTGGATCACCCGCCCTGTAATCTCCACATCTCTTATTCTAAAATAGAAGCATTTTCTCCATTCCTGTCTCCCAGAGGAACACCCTTTTTGTAATAGCAAAGGGAAAGTGCTGCCTGGGTACAGATGGCACCAATCCCTGTAAATATGTGAGCAATCTTAATGTCCAGAATTATAATTAATCTAGGCAAAAGTTCTCAATAAAAATATCAACTCATCTCCCACCTCAGAATTTTTCTCCTCCCATTTTGTGCCTTCTATTGGGATTAATAGAAGCCCTCTTCATGCCTTTCCAGCAATCCTTCAGCCTCCAGCACCCTCTTGGCTTTCCCATTGTGTATCTTGGTCAGTGTGCTGCTCGTACTGAACCATCTGACGCCGCACCAGTCTCATCTTCTGTCACAGCTAACACAGCTCAGAGAGAATGGTTTCTGGACCTAGAGAACATTGTAACAGTAGAATGATAACATGGGAGACCCAATCTCTGTTGGGCATATGGTTTTGACCAACAGGGACTTCCACCTCCACGAAAAAAAACAAAAGAAGAAAAATACTCTGACAGACCTGGTAGTATGTGCCTTCAAGCATAGTCTTACATCTTCTCAAAAAAAAAAAAAAATCAATTCAGTTATTATTTCAGGAGCTGGCTAAATTCCATCCTGTCCTACTACAATACCTCTGCATTTTCATTTAAAGACTTGTTTCTCTTTCATTTCCAATGTCCATTTTTTAAGCAGCTGCAGTGAAACATGGCAAAAATGAATGCCCATACTTAAGCACGGAAAGTGAAGAAAATCTCTAAACCCCTGTGGGATGAATGTTACTGTCACAATGAAAAACACAGAGATATTTTTAACTACTTTCTGTTTTGTAATTAGGGAGCAGGATTTTTTACTTGCTTTCATTTCATTTTCAGAGCAGTATTGTAATAAATATCTTCCCCTGTCGCTTTTGTTCCTGGAACTGCAGCATCACACAAGCCCAGCAGGACAAAGTGTTCTTGTGAAAAACTGATTTATTCTCTCATCTCTGACAATCTAAGATGGAAGGATTAAGTGATGATCCTCTGATTTTCCCTTTCCCTTGTCTCCATGCATACACTTTGCTCTTGCTAGCTTGCTGACCAGTCTTCAAATATATTGCTTGAATGGCCCCATTCCATTAGGGAGCTGACATCTCTCCCTTTAGAGTGTTATTAATATCAGTCCTTGAAAGCATTTAACCAATGACAATCTAACATTAGCTCACAATGGGATTTAAAGACATTATAGTTCATTAATTTATGGTTTAATGCAGCCTTCTTCCAATCTGTTGCCCTTTCTCATCACAAATGGAAAAAAAAACAAGCTATAAAGTCCACAGTATCCTGCATAAAATGCTGCATAAGGGCTTCATTTATTTGTTTACTGGTATGATTGAAACACACAAATCCTGTTCCTGTTTTACAAGTCAATTGCAAAAGAATAACTACTGGTTGTCTGGCAGATACTATTTTTGCTTCACTTTTCCTCTTCTGACCATTTTTCTTCCTGCCCAGTCAATTTACATATTATATTTTCCACTCCTATAAAATATCAGTAAAATATGAGAATCATAACACATTCCAATCAAGCTGAATTCAATAAATAGAATAATATTGTTTAAAACTTTTGCTAGGATCTTCCTGGGAAAAAGGATAGATTAGTAGTTACAACTGATTTAAGACATGCAGATAGGATGATGTAGAGTTCTGTCATAACTTTAGTTCTCTGCAAAATTGGTTCAACGTAATTGAGCTTTAATTGTTCAAAGAAAACATAAAGAACAAAAATATGTCAAAATATCTTTCTTGGGAACCAGAATAAAATATTCCATGTCTTCATTTCAGGCTCTGTACTTTGAAGAGTGCCTCCTGGCAAGCAGGAGAGCAGCTGTGCTGCCAAGGTCCTGGGAGCCTTGGTGGATGGACACTGTTGAACAGCGTGTGCTGCCAGCAAGGAAAGCCAACAATTTCCTGGGCTGTGTCAGCAGCAGCAGCACAGATCAAGTGAAGTGATGAACTGCCTCTGCTACGCACATGTTGGACCACAGCTACAGGGCTGTGTCCAGGTTCGGTCTGCCAGGAAAGATGATGAGCGAGTTCAGCAGAGGGTCATCAGGATGGCTGGGGGCTGCTTGTCCTGGGAGGAGAAGCTGAGGAAGCTGTGCCTGTTCAGGTGGAGAAGCAGGGATTTCAGGAGACCCCTACAGCTGCAGCCTGCCTACACCCTGAGGAGCTTATGGGAAAGAGCCTGCCTCTCCACAGTGCTGCGTGCTGGGATGACAATGGGCATAAGCTGGAACAAGAGAAGTTCAGAACAGATACAAGGAGAAACCTTTCTCCATGAGAGCAGTCAAACAGCAGAAGAGGCTGCCCAGAGAGGCTGTGCTGCCTCCATCCTCTGAGGTTTGCAAGGCTCAGCTGAGTGTCCCAGTCCAACCCACAGCTGACCCTGACTGGAGAAGGAGGTGGAACTGGAGATCTCCTGTGCTTCTTTCCAATCCAAATTGTCCTGTCATAGTATAAACTTAACTGACTTCTGTTCCCAAATCCTTTTATACACATTCTACTGATAAGACTTTGGGGAAGAAAGGCATGGCACTAAGAATAAATTTACCTGATAAACCAGTAAGATACTACAGTGTTTCAAGGTCAGAAAAAGGATGGATCTATCCTTGACTACAAAGTGTCCTTTTTATCTTAATTTCTTCATTAAGTCTTGTGTATAATTGTTCTACTAAAGCCTTAGATATCAAAACTCACTTCTTTTTCCAATTCTGCAGTGTTTGAATTCTAGAGTTAATAACCTTGTATTATGAAAGTTAACAAGGAAAGCCAGTGATTATTTTATGATCTGACTGTAACTTCATGATATCTGAGTATGTTAATACAAGCATTAGCAATGACAGTCATAGGATCAGAGACAGAACGTGATCCCTGAATTAAGATGCTTACTTGAACATAGCCAAGAGTTTTTAGCCTGGTATTAAAGCATAAAAAACACTGATGAATCAATGTTACTTATATATATTTTTAAAACATATTTTACATTTAAGTAAGCCCCTAATTGATATAAATCATTCCTGCCAAAACTAAATAAAGATAATATTTTGGCTGCAGAAATGAGTTTATTCAGCAAGATTTAGAAGTGAAAAAAAATATGAGTCATGACATGGAACATTTGTGTAACTCTGTCCCATTCATAAAGTGTCAACTCTGCTCAGTCCTCACATTGCTCCACAAGGGACCAATGACATGCACTGCTTAATAGGAAGGGTTTTTTACCTAATAAAAATAAGCAGAATATGTGTATAGGCAGCTTGGAGCAATCTCTTACGTCTTCCAGTACCTTAACAAGAATGGACTCTAACACAGATTTCATTGCCCTTATTACTGTTTTTCTAGCTGTTCATTGTCTCCTCTTCTGATTGAAACACACAGGTGTAATGAATAATTTATAATATTACACATTTACTCTTACAGAAAATGCAGACCATCAACATGTCTACATCAGTGATAAAAATGGGTAATCAGATCCACTAAAAAGAGATAAGCAGAAAATGCTTAGAGAGCTCCACCAAAATCATCAGCCATCCATCCTTCACAGTTGTCCTGTGCTGCTCATCACAGACCACTAATGCTTCAAGAGCCAGAGCTACCCAGATCCATCACTGTGGGTGCTGTGACCAGGCCAATTTCCTTGTAAATCTATGAATATAGCAAACGTGAGACAGTAAAAGGGGAACATTTTATGTATGTATGTATTTATTTATTTATTTAGTAAAGGCCTGTCTGTCCAGAAAAACCTGGGAAGAGGCTACAATTAGGGTGCTGAGTGTATCAGGCTGTCTTTGCTTGCCTCCTAACAGCTTTAAAACATAGGGATTTATTTTTTCATGAATGACTCTGAAGGATGTTTTCCATGAAAAAGAGATGGCTGCAGAAAAACAGGAATTAGAGAATTAGGTTTCTGTGCATATGCATCATCAGTATTCCTCAGTATTCATCTCCCATCAGACACTAGAAGACTAATGTGTTTTTTAGACAGAAGTATTTTTTTAACTTGAAACCAATTACTGATTAAACAGTAGATAGAAAAGTGGTCCAGTAAATTGATCATTTTTAATCAGATGCAGGCTAGAGAAGTATGGATTATTCAAGCTTAGTTGATGCTTCTATTGAAAATAAAATGCAAAGTTGGTTACATATCCAGAGTAGAAAAGCTTCACTGCTGAAAAAATAAAAGGTTTTTCCTTGCAGTATCGTTCAATAAATACTCAATCAATTTCTCTGCATAAAAGTGAATCCAGAGTACTGGAAATAGGAAATTAAATCTTATTTTAAGTTGCTGACTCAGATCTGATGAGTTTGGTACTGATTCAACCATTGCTACCAATCTAATTTTGCACACATAATGCTACCACAAAAAAGAAGAATTGCCTTTGTCATTAGTTTTTTAAAAAAGCCAAAGAATTAATATTTTGCATTGTTATAATGACTCCTTTTCAGAAAGAACTTAGTGTTGGCAAAGACAAATACAATAAAGCTCATATTTTCTTTCAGAATTAGGTATCATGCAAGGAGAAATGCTAAAGAGTTCTCATGGGCTTGTTGAAGGTTATTTAAGGTGTCTGTAGCAGAGCAAGGAACAGCACTCACACATCATGATTTCCCCACCCCGTGCTTTTCCTACCAGGTCATCCTGATGGAAATTTTGTTATCTCTGCTTCTGTGCAATCTGGAAAACATTCAACTCAGAAATTCTCTGCTTCAGAGAAAGGAGAAATTCTCTGCTTCACAGAGAAACAAACACTGGGATGCTCCAGTAAAAAAGTCAACACAGTGTAGCCATTTGCCTCCATCCTCTTAGTGCTACAAAAGCAGCAAGGACAACAATCCTTCTGCCACCTTCCCAGTTCAGAAGATCAGACTACCCCTGCTCTTCTTGCAGTGAAACTACTGACCATGGGTTCCCTAACATGGGAATGCCATACATTACATCAATTAATAATTACTGAAAAAAAAATGTAGTCACTAATTTATTTACATGACTAATGAATCAAAAGTGAAATTATATATGTATATATATATGAAGAGGAGAAAGTCAAGAGTGAACAGTGTGAATATGAAAAGGATTTAGGACTTTAAGTTTTTTTCATCCGGGATTCCTACACAAGCCACATTTGCTTAAATGCTCTTAGATGCATTAACAAATCTACATGCAAAATGCAACAGAGTTAAAGGTCATAATTATTTTCCAACCTTGGCCTCGTGCTAATATCTTGCTATCAATACAGCATTGCATGATTTCTTCATCTCCGCTGAGATAGAACATTAAGCTTGAAGTACCCAGTACCACTTTCAGGACTATTGCTCTTCTGAAGCATTTTTACAAGAGAAAATGTGAACAATCTACCATCCAGGAAAACCAGGTACCACAGCAAAACCAGAACTTCATGGTCAGGTGCAAATGAAAATCTTGAAGCAGATGCCTAAAAGAATACACACAAGAAAGTTCATTTTATATACATATTTACTGATTTTTATGCTGCATTTAGGCATCTGGAGAAATGCATAATGTGATAACAAAGATTATTTACTACTATTAAAACTCTTCTTTAAAGGAAACTGCAAGATTTTAAGCACCTTTTGAGTCCCAAATAGAATATCTCAAAATTTTCTGCTAGAATGAATTACTAATCTGCAGAGCTCCCTAGACTTTTTGGTTTAAAATTAAGGTACAGCAATTACCATTTTGTTTTCCTTTCATGAGTCAGAATAACAATTATGAATTATCAGGTTTATTCAACTGTTATTATCAATGAGGATATCATTTTCACCACCACATAGGAAACATAACACTGCTTTCAAGAACAAATTACCAATATATAAAAAAATTTAATATTTCTAGAACTTTGGATGATGGTATGTATTTCACATAAATTGTCCTTTAAATACATGTTACAAATAAATCAACAAACCACTTCCATTGGTTTAAATAATTTGAAATGACCTGTTCTCTCTATCAAACACATATACTGCCATGCCACTGCAACACTGTGTTCTTTCAAACCTCATTTTATCCTGAAGCAGCTTTTTTTACTAAATGCTTTGTTTCACTAGAATGTTTCTAATAATACCTTTTTTTTTAATGTATGAAAAAAAATCAGTGGGAAAGCTGAACCATGAACAGAAAACCTCATGACATAATGACTCGATTCAAAGGTAAATTAAAACAAAGACTTGATGAAAATATTTTGGCATAAGTGTAATTCTTATCTAGAAAACTCACCAAAGTGAGCGACACTTCAAAATTATTTCATGCACAACTTTGCCTTCAATGAATAAAATTTCAGTGGCTTTGTTTGGCTACCAGTGGTAGCCAACCTCCACCTTCACTCATGTTCTCTCCCCCTTGCAAGCACTGATCACTCAATCCTTTGTTTGTAAAATAGTTATATTCTGAAGAGGAAATCTGAACTCTTTGATTTTTTTCCTAATGAGTTTAACTCCCTGAAGCAGCTCATTGTAGAATACTGAGAGACTCAGTAACGAGCTGAACAAGGCTGGTGGGAACTAATGAGGCTTGTAGGAACTAATCCAGTTCTATTTCCAATTCTTAATTCTCTTTACTTCTTAAAGTTTGGGAAACCTGCTCAGTCCATTCCTACCTCAAATGTAGCAGTTGAAACAATATTTTCCTCCCATCTACAAATATGGGCAGACTGCAGAAAGTTGCCAAGTGATGATTTTGCTGAGGTTCAGATTGAATTTAATTGCGACTGTACATATAAAAACCTTAGTGAATTGTCACAAAATGGATTAAAATGTATTAGTATAATTAAAATGTTAAATTCCAAATAACAACAACTGGATTGAAATTTGGGAACATTTAAGAGAAAACGTATGACTTTTTCAATTAATGCTGCTTCCAATGATAATTTCTAAATTAAACCTTTGACCCTGAGTTCTCATTTTGTTGCCCCTTCTTTCCATTTCAGATGACAACATTATCCCATCCATGCATCTGACCCACTCTCTTTCCTAGTTCTACACTGGGCCATATTCCAAGTCTCTGTACCTACCTGTGAGGTGCTCAGGGACCATGCTAACTCTACCAGAGAAAATCCAGCACCAACAGCCCAAACACACAAGCAGAGCTCACTTTATTTCACCACTGCAGAAATCACAGGGGTTTTAGCAACCATCACAGGACAGTGCAATTACCACCCATAGAACAGGAAACCTGCTTATCACAGAACTACCATTTTCTGCTCAGACTGCCAGGCACAGATCTGCAGCCTTCTTTCCCCCAGGAAAATATATTGTATATTGAAGGATGTACATTTAAAGAAACAGGCCAGATTTCCCTTTGCACGCCCTGTGAGAACAGAAACAAATCACAGACATGATTTCTACCTCCCCCAGAAAGGATTAGAGAGAAGCATTTTTGCTGTTCCTCAGATTAACGTGAAGGAATATCAGCTCTGACTGGAGTGCTAACACCATGCCTGGAGCAGAACAGGTTACCAACCCTGTGACTCTTCATTCTGGCCAAGGAAACATGCAGGGAATGATTCACCATCCTTTCAGGAAGTCACTGTGCTGCAAAAAATTAAATTTCAACAGAATTAACTCAGTGTGCAAGTCTCACACGACCTGGACATATAGGGCTCGGTTTCACCCTCATTAATAGTTTTCACTCCTTTGATTAAAGGGGTGTCTGGTGTTAGCTGCCCTTAAGCCGCAATTAAAAATGATTTTACATTTAGTCAGTTATTTGATAACACAGAGAATTTTTCTCTGTTAAGGGACCCATTCATAAAAATCTAATACTTAAGAAAACCTGACCTAATTAGTCTTTATGGAAGGATACACCTTTAAATTCAACCTTTAATCAGAGGATATAAAATGTCTTACAAGAGTAGATGAGAATTACTATGCAGTACCAGAATTTGGAGGAGCTCAGGTGTGGGGTCTGTAATGATTTTTTCAGCGTCATGTTTCAAGTGAGTGGAAAAGCGGAGATTAAATGAAGGTCTCCTGACACTCAGGATCTTTACATCAGCTATTGTATTAAACCACTTCTCTGTTCCCTCTCCATCGGAAACAAAGACGACCCCTGTGGCAGGAAGAAATGATGCATCTGACTCCATGGATATCAGAAGGCTAATTAATTACTTTATTATACTGTATAATTCTATATTATATTACACTATGTTACACCGAATCTGCCTTGCACTCAACTGAACAGCACCTTGTGACTGTCAGCCGACAGTCCCGGCACACACACATGGCTTCAATTGGTCAATGAATCCAAACACTCACACCAGAATCCAAACACCAATTCTCTTCCGTAAACAATCTTCCACAATGCATTCCTCTTGTGAACAGCAAGAGGAGCAGCAACTGAATAAGAATTGTTTTTTCTTTCTCTGAGGTTCAGAGAATGTGAATCCCAGAAAAAAATATCCTTGGGAAGCTGTGCCTTGCTTTTCTCTGTGAAGAGAAATGCAGCTACACCTGTGTGGTCTGCAACTTGGAGCAGAAAAAGGAATAAGGCAAACAGTCACCTTACTGGAGTCTGACAGCTTACCACGGCTCATCCAAAATACACTCTGTATTTACCCTTATTACCTGTATTCCCTGATATTCCCTCAATATGAGGGAATCTGATCCAGTTTAAGATTCCTTCAGTGCTGACTAAACCAAATCAAATTTACTTTATGATTGCCATGGGCTAAGAGCAAATTCATAAATAGTACTGAAATCTGGCAGTATGTGGTAGCTTGTTAAACCACTTTCTTGGTAACTCAGCTACCTGATAAACCATATCTTTTGATGAGGTATATCTCACTCTGCTCAAGACCTAAAAAACCTCAACAAACTACTGACATCATTTTTATTGAGTGATTACTGACTTATCTGTAAGTGGTCACTATTTTAATTAGTGATTTGATGTCTTTTCAAAATATAATATGCATTTAAAATGTACATATTATAAGTATATAGTGTACATAAAAGTATGTCCTGTATCCATCATCACATCACAGAAATGGGCAGCTCCAGATTTTTCATACCCCTTCATCTTGCAGCCTTGCAGAGTGTAAAAATCAAGGAGGATATACAATAAAAGTATTTGGATATTCAAAATATTTATGTAGCAGACAAGGCATGAAAGCAGATTTCCCCTCCTGCCTCTCTAATTCATTCAGTTTTGCCTTCTGGAACCTGTTTTATTTTCTGTACTAAAGAATATCAAGAGCTATTTTCTAACTGGTCCATTTCAATCTGCAGTATAAAATACCTATTACCTACAGTGTCAGAAGGTAAAGGACTCTCCAGGGAAAATCCTGTTTCTTGAGCTACAGACTGGACAAGGAACTAGAGCACACATTACAGTGGCTAAAGCAGACAGACTGAACAGGATAAAGTTTATGACAGGATGAGTTGGACTATTTCAGCTACGTGATACTCTCTGTGAGCAAACACAAACACAAACAGATGCCACAAGAAAACACATTTCTGTTTGTGCAATAACAGCAGATGGAGGATTGTCATGGAGCCTGCAAGGTAGGGCTTATATTTAATATAGATTCATACTTGCTGATCATGCTCATGCTTACTTCATATCACCTCATCTGGTGTTTCTCTTACCCTAGATTTTGCTTGGAATCATAAGAGTGAATATTTTAATGTGCTAATCTTCTAGAGACAAGCACAGACAGAATAGTTTCCCATCACTTTAATTATTGGCTAGCACACTGTCTGGATTTCTCAACAGCCACAGTTTCTATTTATTGGAAAACCTTTAACTCTCTGTGAGGATGATCATTATCTGATACTCTGCAAGTGAAGTATTTGATGAGAACATGATTAATCATAGAGTATTCTGAGCAGCTCAGCTCTTGGTGACAGGCCCATAATCAAAGAGGCAATAAGAATGTGCACTAAAGCAATTTTGTGATTAACATATACATTATTCTGGCCACTGCTGTATGCAAAGCAAAGCATTGAGGACAAGTGGACAGAAAATGAACAAAATGTCTTATTTCCATAATTTTTCAAATGAAACCTGAACTGAACAGGAATAAAGCTGCAATAACCTTCTGCCTTCAGCCTATGAGAACAGTAAATGCAAAATCTAGTAAGTAACATTTCCTTTTCTTAATTCCAAAACTACTGGCACTTCTTATTCATTTCCCCATAGCCTAGAGTGTGCAGTCATGCAGTCAGATTTCAAAAGAAGCTTTATATTTAGCTGAGAGAAAAGCTGGGCCAGGCATGGCAAACAGGCATTGATTTGTATCAACCTGCCAAAAAGATTCTGCAAAGATCTTGCCAAATCACAACCCCCCCTCACCCCCATCTTCTGTGCTAGCCTGATCGTTTTTCTCTTACCTGTTTCCTTTGTTAATTTTCGTCAATTAATTAAGGTGGCATTTTGTCTTGCAGTCTTCTGGGCAGCCTAACCAAGAACATGACAGAGCAATGATTCTATTCACCTGTTGGGGACAACTGAAAGACCTCCAGAAGGAAAATATTACTGAAGGAAAGAAGGAAAATAAGCTCACCTCTGAAGCCTTCTTCCATATAAAAAGAAAGCAGGCAAACGACCAAGACTCAAAAGTTTTAAATTCTTTTGTTTCATTGAATTCCTGTATTCCTTATCATATTTTAAATACTTGCTACAATATTGAAACAAAATTAAAAATATGTGATCACTAAGTTTATCAAAATAACCTGGAGGTAAAAAAAGAGTTATTGCAAGGTTCAGCTGGGGTATTAATTTTTACACTGTCACAGTAAATAACAGACTTTAATCCTTCTGCACTGGCAGATAAACTACCTTAGCATCTAAAAATATGTACATAGGCAGCAAGCTGGGAAGTAGTGTCCTGCAAGTTTGTACCTTAAGCAACATGACAGTAACTTTGCTCTGTGCTATGTTCTAAGAAGAAGAATTGTGGATATATGTGTTAGGGGTGCTTCCACTCCTGAATTAGTAGGTCTGTGCCTACAGGCTAAAGTGTCTCAAAAATTATTTGAGACAGATCCTCCATTGCTGCAATCTTGGTACTAACCTTCACGCTGGCAAGCAGTAGGTATAAAATATAACAGCACTTTTCAGACACTTTGTCTTCATTTTGCACAGATGTAAATGATTGCAAAGGTGCAGAGTTATGGAGAATCTGGCACTTAATAAATATTAATTAGCAAAGAATTACACTGCCCCATTGTGGTGCTAAGAATTATCATTCCTACTTAATAAATGGGGCTGCAGTCACAGAACAAGGTTAATTTACTAGTTCACAATAGCACCAGACAATGACAGAGCCAGGAATAGAACACAGGGGCCTCACAGCTATGTGTAAGTCCTGTGAGCCCCACAGCTGTACTTTTTTTGTGATTGCCTTTCTTACTGTATCTGCTTCCCAAAATTTCATCATATTGCTGTCTCTTTACCTGGGAAAAATATGTGAATATTCCCTGCAGCAAAAAGCTGTCAATGTCACAGCACAGCACAGTCAGCCAGGGATGGGTTCCCCTGGGACAAGAGGCATGACACCCCACAAGTTAAATGAGCAGCTCAAAGGGATTTTTTGTTGACAAAAGGTTAGTTTAAAAATAAGTAATATCATGTTAATTGTGGTATTTCCATTGACTGTGCAACATTAAAAGGCTTAAGAACACACCCTGTACAGTCCAGTGACTGAGATATATTATAAACTCTAGACAAAATTCAAAGGACTGAAAGGGTTGATGCTGCACCAAGAAACTTTGATATTTTGATGAATCTTGAATTTTTGTGACTTGCAATGCCAAGCAAGCTCTTCTGTGCTCTGGCCAGAAATACTGAAGGTAAGGAAAACAAATAAAATAAAAGCAACTTCTCAGGAAAAAGGCATCAAGTACTCTCAGTATTTGAAAATATCTGTCACATCAAGACACAGATAAAAGGGACACTGAAAATGAAAGGTTTAGGAGCAGAATAAAACTACACAACTATTCTTTAATCTCCTCCAAAGACCAAATAACATTCCTATTTTAGAGATGCCTTATGTCAATTAAAAAAATTCATTTTAGCAAACTGAAAATTACCTGACTAGAATTTCATCATCAGAAGTCTCTGTTAATTTGAAAAAGCATAAGTACAGGACATTAGAGGTTTCAGTTTTTGTTTGACAAAGTTCATAGTCACACTTCCACATAACAAGATAGCTGATGCAAAAACCTGAAAGTTCAGATGAAGAACACACAATCCACCAACAAACACAGGAGTTAGTCCAACGCTTACGGAATTGGCAAGACAACACTATTCTGAATGCAAATTATCAGTGAGGAGAACTGGATAACTGCTAAATGGCCAAAATTCAGTGGTTTGGGGACACCTCAAAGTATCCAGCTGTCCATACCTAGCATGAACTGCTAGGAAGCCACGAACAAAATGATTAGCTGAAGCTTTCTCATCTCTAGAGGTGGTAATGCAAATATCAGCTTTGTGCTCTACAAGTACTTTCTCCATTCCTGTAGCAAACAGAAAAGGTAATTAAATTTAACACTATGCTGTACTGAAACAGTCAGGTGAAGGAGAAAAATCAAATATGAAGCAACAGTATTTTATCTCCTACTAGCAGTTATCTAAAAGAAAACTCTGCCAGGATTTTGGACAAAATTATAGTGACAGATGTCCACATTCATTTGCATTACCAACCACTACAATCTAAAATTAAAATATATTAAGACCTAACTGTTTCTATTGATATGTGATTGTTTCAGCTCTACTTAGATTTGAGTAACAAACAATCCTCAGTATGAAGAAAATCTGAAGAAAATTGAGGTGAAGCAGAACTGACATGGATTGAAAGCAGGCTGGGTGGCAGGGCCCATAGGGTGGCGATCAGTGGCACCAAGTTGAGTTTGAAACCAGTAACCAGTAGGGTACCCCAGTGGTCAATATTGGGGCAAAATAACCTGTTATCTTCAAGCACCTTGACAGCACAGGGGGCAATGGGCACAAGCAGGCGCAGAAAATTCTGCTGGAACATATGGAAAGGGTTTTTTCCTGTGAGGCTGACTGTGCACTGGCACAGGTTTCTCAGAGGCTGTGGAGTCACCA
The DNA here is from genome assembly GCF_047830755.1 of Zonotrichia albicollis. Taxonomy (NCBI): domain Eukaryota; kingdom Metazoa; phylum Chordata; class Aves; order Passeriformes; family Passerellidae; genus Zonotrichia; species Zonotrichia albicollis. The sequence goes on along the minus strand of NC_133824.1, from coordinate 33,107,459 downwards.
TACTCAGACACATTCAGAATCCTCCTGGAATTGCCCCTCAGCAGCTGCTTCTAGGCAAATCTGCTTGAGATGGGGGTTGGATCAGATGATTTCAGAGGTCCCTTCTGACACCACCATTCTGTGATTCTATGAAATATAAAACCTTAAGTCCCAATATTACTACTACTTTTACCAGAATTAGCATAGGAAATGGCAATGAGTGAAAAGCTATCACTTGACTCCTCAAAGACATCAGGTAAGAATATGCAACAGAGGCTTAATTTTTCCAAAATCTGCATGTTTGTTCCTATATTTGAAAGGAATATAGTACACTGTAGAGGTATTTCAAGTATTGGTGATTTGTAACAAGTCTCTAATAGTGCTCCACTTCCTGGGGATAGCTGGGACTTGGCAGACAAACAGGAACCCGACTTTTTTACAAGGAGAACCCCCCACTGTTCTACCTTCAGTTTGGAACAGCCCTGCTTTCCAGTCAGCCACGAAACTGGGGCATACTGAGCTTTAGTATTCTGTGCTGCATTCATCTCACACTGAATTTCTGTTGTCACAAAAGGCATACTGCAGCTTTGTCTGATACCACTGAAAAACCCTTCTCTTGACCTCAGCCTGCAATGGACAGGTATTTCATTTATGAAAGTGACATCTGGAAATAATAAAACTAGTCAGATTTGGGGGACCCTTGGCATGTTGTTTAACTCCTCAGTTTTATCTGTCTAAACAAATAAGCAAACATACTACATTGAAGTATGGCTTTATTTATATGGGATTCCCAGACTAGTCATTAGAGGAAATATTTGGTTGTTTCATGACACTATGCAAAATCTAAATGTCAAGTTAAATATCAAAATTTCTTTGTTGATCACTTAGGAAGTTTTAGAACATGATGAAAAAAAGGAAATAATCCCCAACATTGCTTTTACTTGTAAAATCTTGTAATGAGTCAATAAACATTCATCTGAAAAGGAATAGGGGACACATTCAACAAGACAGTTCTTTAAACAAGCAGAAACTGCAGTAGGAAAGATTAAGTTGAGAGTGGGGGCTCAAGCCACAGCACTCAAACAAAAACACACTTCCGCAGTTTTTGTCCCAGGCATTCAATGTTCTTTTCATTCAAGTGACTGGATACTGGATCTGCTATCTACCTTATTCAGCTCTCGCCTCAAACAACCTCTGTGATATATCTCCTGTGTCTACATTTGCTTCTTGTATCTGACAGTGTAAAAATACAGCAATGTTATTCTGTGAAAGACCTTTCATGCAAAATGTATCTCAAACCAGCGTTCAAACTTAAATTAAATATTGTATTACAATATAGAAGAAAGATGTTACGCTGCAAATTTAATCTGAAAAGTGGTAAGAAAAACTGTATGAGGAACCTGCATGTTTCCTGTGTCTCATTAGCTATACTGAAAGTGCTCAGTTTACCAATAAAAGTGCCCATTATTCCCTAACAATGCTGCTCTACTAAATGTCCTGAAAGTTAGCTTGATCAATGCACTGGGTTGGTTCTTTACTCATCTTTCCAGCATTTCATTTTGCAAACCCCCTCTTAATATTAATTTGAGCCCTTTTGGTCCTGGATTCAACCAAAGGTTAAGGGCACTTTAATTGGACACATCTCCAATCTGATGGCCGTCACTGACATTTTGACTCAGATTTTCTACTGCTCTGTGTCTTTGTAATTAGTGCTCCTGCACAAATAAGATGCAACATTAGAAAATAAAAATGGTTGTGTTTTAAACTCTGCGAGAAGAGGGCAAATGATCATAGGGAGAAAAATATTTTCATATCAGAAAGCACCATTATGTCTTGTGTTGTAGAAGATAGTACATGAGTGTCAGGACTAAAATTTTGAGAGCAATAGTTTCATGTGTAAAACCACATCAGCACACTCACAGAGTTGTAATACAGAAGAAGAGTCTGGGCTGCCCCCTTTTCAAAATCTATAAACTCCCACTGTTGGTCTCAGGACTGCAGTCTGACAGCTTTTCCTGTGTAACTAATGCACAAAAAGCCTCTAGGATAATTATTCATTTGATGCACCTCTTTCTCTTCCTTTAAAGATATTAAAACTCAAACATTGGCTGCAGACCGTGTGGAAAAAAAAAGAAAAAAGACAGTCCTTGTCTCATCCAGAAGCAGAAAGAAGCAGATGGTGACCTCAGTATTAATGGCTCATAGCAGGCGAAATTCCCATTGGCACAGAGGGGTCCGTGCCATTGTAAAGAGCACGTGGCACTTCACAAAGGCAGTGCTGAGCAGCACAGCAGTGTCCTTCCCACCGTGCTCAGGGGAAATGCACCAGCATCAGCACTTCCCCAAAGCACATTTCCCCAAGGGAGATGCATCCAGACAGTGGTTTAGATATAAAACCCTTGTGTTTCCCAGTTCATGATCCCATTTCTCATTTGTTGCTCCAGCGTGTGAATGCAGGAATGTGTCCTTTTCTTCCTGCAAATAACCAAACCTTAGAGCCTCAGCAACTGCTAGGCAGTGTGTTATGGCTCTGGCTGAATTATGCACTTTTCATCAGCATTTGACCCAAAAGCAAACTGAGAACTGTGAATTCAACAGTACAGTCTATCACTATGATCACATAGAGAAACATAGGAAACAATGGGAATAAATGCTACACAAACAATGTATGTAACAATGCACTTTTGGAAATGTTGAGGAATACATTCAGTGCCAGTAGCAATATTGCTTCCCCTGAAAAATGAACTTGGCAATTCTACTTGCTGTTAATAAAAGTAGACAATTCTCAACAGAATATACATTTTTAATACTGAATTTGTAGTGACAGGGCCTCCTTACCTACCTACTCACATGTCAAGGAAAGGAACAATAATGCTGTCCTGCTGCTTCTTCACTCTTAAGTTCTGAATTACACATATTCAATATCAAAATATAATGAGCCTCTTCTCCTATCCCTTCTAAATGTTATAATATCACTAACACAATGTAAAATTGGTTATGTATTTCTGAATTTAACTGATGGCACCAGTGTTACACAAGTATTGTGACTAAACTTGGTGAGAGACCATAAAGGAAAAAAAGGGAATTTTATTTCAGTCAAAATTATCTTCACTCAGTCACTGTCCTTCTCACATGGTTTTAACTCATTCATTCTTTAACAAACATTCTTTCATATTCATATATTCACAAGCACTGAGTATCCTGGCCATGATGGACAAGGACAGTGGTTCTCAAAACCTCATCATGTCTTCTAGGGCCTTCTTACACTGGAGATTATGGTCAAATGTTTGGATGTGCCTTAATACCTTTGACTTAAGGACTTTCAACATTAAGACTGATAATGACTGAAAAGCACTCTCTTTTTATATTATCCTACCTGTCTCATTATTTACTTCCTATCTTTTCATCTCCTTATCTGAGTGTTAAATAGCTCTAATTCCTTCTTCCTGCCACATTTTCTTTAGATGAGAACAGTCTAAGAATACTTAAAGATGGGGCAGAGACTTTTTTGAAAGGCCCTATGAAAGGACCAACAAATGCCCACCAGCTAATTACACACGGCTACAGCTCAGGACCAGCACATGACTCGGAAGAAGTCAGGACTAGAAAGATCCTCCCACTGCGCTATCTGATTTGGCAGTAATTAGAAATGGCAGCCTTTATGCTGATGCAGTCCCCAAGCATTAGGGCCAGATGTACTGAACACTTGTAGCTCTGAGACCACCTGCCAGGGACAACGTAGAAGTATCATTTGCTGAACATGGCAAGGGCACCTGCTTCATAAGATGCACTTCCTGCATAGCAAGTTCACTGTACCACGTTCCCTAAAGCATTAAATAACATCATGACCTTCAAATATATTATTAATTTTTCATGCAGATTTTCAACTTTGTGTATGATTGTGCAAGTGTGTGAAAGCTATGAGCAAGTGTGAATAAAAACAGAACTGAGCTGCAAGAACTGAAATGAACTGGGAATAAATCTGTCTTAGCCCTACATGAAAATATAAATTCTTCTCCAGACCCATATATGGTGAGAAGACTCAAGGCGCCATTTCCTCTCACAATCCGTGCACCCTAGCAGATTTTATGAAGCACAGGAAGAGCCCTCCTTGCCTACAATCTGTCACAGTCAACTGTTTTACTTAGGTCTCTTCCTACTTGCACCACAAAGAACTGCACATTTCAAACAAGCTGAGTCATCAAAAGCTCTACAGACATAAGCACATATGCAGAAGAGTCGCTAAGAAAAATACAGAGGCCAGAAAAGAAAAATATAGACATTTCTGTCAAAATCATTGAACCAGACAGTGTTGGTGCAGAAGGCAGCACTCAGATAGCAAAAGCTGCAGAACAAAGGTTTCACATGCAGGAAGTTATTGTCAGCTCTATTATCACATCAAAACCAACTGAAAGCCACACCAAAGATCAGCTGATAGTGTCTTTTACAGACAGGAGCTATAGAAATACTGAATGCCCAGAAATTACTGATTTATAGAAAGGTAGCAATTGTGTGATCTGGGTCTGCCTAGATCTCAGTCTATAGGAAGACAATGTAAGAAGGCAAAAGGCTTTCAAACTGACGAAGGGATAAGTTATATGAAACAAACAGAAATAACCCGGCTTTTAAGTTGCAAAAAATTCCAAGTGACCACATCTGACTGAATGAAAATGAAACAGTTTTCCAAACAAATCTCTCCTCTCCTCATTGGGACCTTGGAGAGAGACCCTTTCTCATAGGAATCACTTTGGAGAGCTGTGTGGCTTTCTGGACTGCACCAAACTCTTCCAGTCTCCTCGGACCCCAAGGAAGTTCACTTGGTTGTCTCTGGGTCCTGCTTGTGCTCCTCAGGGTGGTCTGTGTCACACTGAGCTGCAGCCTCCCAAGCTGCACTGACTGTCCTCCTGCCAGACCTGGAACCTTCTCCCAAAACAACAGCCATCCCCTGCTGTCCTTTCCAACGCCTCTCCTTTTCCAGCTACTTCATGTAGGGACACAGCATGCAACTGAGAACATGCACACCAAACACATCCCATCTGTCAAATTTGGGAATTTAATTTGTGTAGGCACTGACCTGAGACAAGCTCTGTAGGCAAGAACTGAACTACGTGCAATCTCTCTCCCTGAGCTGAGAGGAACAGACATAAATTTCCTTCCTCTAAGCTACTTCCTTCAGACCTCGCAGCAAACACAACACCACATTTTCTGCAGATCTTCTATTCTACAATGGGGTGAATTATTTTTGGCACAAGTAAGTCCCATAGGCTTTGATGGAAGCAGCTGGGGCCAGATCTCCCCATCCCCTCTACTTAGGTGAAGTTATGCCACAATGACACTAAATATATCAGTGCATTCCACAATGATCACACGATGGAGACTATGGTGGTTGATCCTGAGACAGGCACACATCTACTGCTGCACTGAGAGAGCTCCTATGGCATGGCTTGACAACCTCAGGCAGCCAAATCCGCACCCACCATCTGAACTGCAGCTTGTAGGATGGCTGTCTCATCACCCATCACCTGCGTGATGGGGCTGGGAGGAGCAGAGAGCAAGATTGACTCTTGTCTTCTCAGGGGCCCCTGAGGAGGCTGGTGAGGAAGGCAGATGGATTGTTCGGGTGTGAGAAATCTGGTCTGCATCAGGGAAGCTTCTCACACTGCCCTGCAGTAAGAAAAAATGTGCTCAAGTTCAGTTTGAATTCCCCGTATCTTATTCAGTTCCAACTGCTTCCCAGCAAGTGATTAATTCAGTAGAAGTAGCAAAATGAGGGGGAAAAAAGCCCAGCTGCACCAAATCACAGAAAATCCTGAAAAGAAAAAAAATCCTCCAGATTCAGGAGTCAAACTCGTAGCCCTGGGCAAAAAACCTGTTATGAGTATCCTGTGCCTAAGAAGTGAATGATGCTAACTTTCCTGGAAAGTTTGGATAAGGAAGCCAGTTCTTTTTTGGAAAACTGTAGCTGGGATGCACCTAAATACTTCTTAAATCAGAAGATCAAACCTTTGGCACACTTCATTCTAGCCTGTGGGCCTACTTGAGTTTTAACTTCTTTTAAATTCTAGTTGGCCAAATATTCAAATTCTATTCTATTCTATTCTCTGCATCTAAGGCTGCATGAGTTTAAATCTTTGTAGACAGAAGTCCCCCTTTTGAATGGGGGCATACCAAGATTTCATAGGGCAGAACTGAAAAAAAGGGATGGCAACTTCTATTATCTGTCTGATTTATGCCTGGGACCTGTCTTTTCTAAACAATCTGGGTATCTTCACGTGAATCAAAGCTTTTTCAACAACCATGGGCATCTTCTCCCACTCTTTAAAAAAAAAAGTTTACAGTAGCAAAACAGCACAACTTTATTAACTACCTAAGAGCTCAGAAAATTAGTAAGAGATACATCAGTTTTGATTGTGATATGTTATGTGTCAATTTTGTAAAAAAGTGGAATTTTCTATAATAATCTTTCTGACTGACTAAGCATCTGTGAATATGGAGCCACAATACTCTACAGCAAACCAAGTGCCTCCTCTTTGAGAAACACATAATTGCCATGTCAGGTGACAAATGTAGCAGCTATATTCGTATTACAGCCAGAAGTGGTACAAATGCCCCTGCAGCCAAGACTATTTTCTCTTGTTACCCTTTATATTGATCAAGAACCCAAGGAAAGTCTAAGACACTATACTTCTGGCAATGAAAAATTACAGACTCATTTAACAATTTCTTAAAACACCAGTGAATTGTCAGTGCAAAAATCAGGCAGGTAGCTTGGCTATCCAGTTCTCATTAATCTGCCCTCTGGCATGTGTCAGTGCTCTGAGAGAATTTTGTATTAATATGTTTCATATGCTTTACTAAAGCCATTCAAGAAATATCGAATACATAAGTAATTTTTCACCGAAGGACATTCATGTGGCAGTCCCAAGACACAGATAATTATTTTTTTTCTTGAATATTTTTAAAATAATATCTGGCTTCAATAATGAAAGAGTAGTATTTTGTCATCACTGAGACTCAAGTTATTAGATCTGATGGATCTTCAGAGGACACAAACAACATGAACAACACATACAATCTCACTTATTCATTTAAATGAACCAGCCCTTCTAAATTATGCCTATGTTCATTCATCTGCAATTTCCTAACTATTAATGAACCAGAAACAGAGTTGAATTAGATACAAAAAGGTAACTCCCTTAAATGAAATTCTAAAGAATATAGTTAAGGTAATATTTTTTTTATTTCCCTGCCACTTCTTTATTAAACAGTTATATCACTACCTCAAACCAGTAAAGTATCAGAGATAGAGGAGATAGGGAGAGAACTGTGTCCTCAGGACATCCATGTGGGTGTGCTTGCTATTTTTGTCCCGGATTTGGACTTTCACAAGTCTAACATAACAATCTTTTCTCGGGTTTTTTTCCATATCCTTAATTGGGACCTGTTAGATGAATTCTAATGATATTGTTTATAAATGTTCCACTCAAAGGAAGACTGGATCTTATCAAAGATTAATAAAGCCTCAGTATAAAATGTCACTGCTCATTTTCAAAATGAATTATATTTGATGTGGAGAAAGGAGAAATGTGAAGTCACAGAAAGTGTGCCAATTCAAGTGGCTGCAGCACACACAAATGAAACCCCAGTTAAAAAGCCCTGAAATTTTTCAATGTTTCAGAAAGGTCATCTATTTTTTTTTCTGCTAGTGCATGGGTGATTTGCCTGACTTATGCAGTAGAGAAAAAGCAGGTTATATTTTACAGTGTGAGAGCCATGTGATGAAAGGAATAACCATTTAGCGCATCTGCCAAGAAGACAAGCCAGAAGGAAACATTTCCATGATCTATTTCATACACTTCTCTGCAATTATACTTTTTTAACAGGTGTGCTGCAGGACAGAAACATTCCGTCAATTCACTGCAGATTAAAATCAATAAATCAAGCCCACCAGAAATTCTCTTCTGCTTGCTTTGTAGATTGTAAGGAACTATATAGATACATCTGAGTCTTTGCTGCCCCTCTCTCAAATATGTTTCGTTATTCTCCATAAATGAAAACTGTGAGTGTGTTTTGTGCTCACTCAACAGAAGCATGTCAGGGTAGACCAAGACTGTTAGAAAGTTTATTGTGCAGAACTGTGTAATTTTAACTTCACAACAGTTAAATGATACACTACATAGCCTGCCTATCCTGATGGTCCCTCAGACCCTTGGATGGAGATATCGTAGAAACCATTGCAATGGAACCCTCTTCTGCCTTTCCTCTCCGTATCCTTTAAGACTAAAACTTGGAAGCATTAGTTTCTAGACAATTTTATAGATCCCCCCAGTGGGCTGTGGGGAACACAAAATTAATGAACTATTATTATTATTATTATTTAATATATAATTTGAAAACTGAATCCAGTAAACATTTGTTTGTCTGACTTCCATTTCTCTATACAGTAAAAAGAAGTTCCAATAAGTATTTACTTCCCAGTTCCTATTTTCCCATTACTGGTACTAATCTCTCAATCCTATCCAGTCTTGTAAAGCAGACACTGGTTGATAGATCTAAGCAAGCAGCCCTTAAAAAATACAGAACTGGAAGACTTCCAAAACCCAGAAAGGTTTTTGTTTGTCAAAGAGAGATTTGAACTAAGTAACATTCAATCAACCACACAGGAGAAATTTGGTTTGGAAGTAAGAAGAATTTAAAAAATCCTACAGAAACAACAGTTATTCAGACAGTGTTCACTCTTGTAGCTTCACAAAGCACACACAATTTGACACAGATGGACCTGCTCGAAGTTTGTCATGCATTGTCTTGCTTTCCAGTGTTCAAATTCATTATCACCTACAGTGTGGGTTTCTCCACACCCACATCTCCAATTATGTCCAGCATGTCTGTCTCAGCTCCATCATGTTAGCTTTTCCCCCTGATACAGGGAATACTTACCTTATCTGAACTTTCTTGAGAACCATGGCCAAGTATTCTTCGATGTACAATCTGACAAGGTGCCCCAAAAACTCCATAGAGAAAGAGTTCTGAAAAGTTTACACATTCACCTGCTTTCAGATGTGTCAAAAAAATTTCATGTACAAATCCTGTAATTAGTTGATTTGACATAAAAAGTTACATATAGACTTTAGTTGTATATGTAACTTATAAATATTAACATTCTCCTGCTCTCACATAGGGAGTACTAAAAGCCCCAGAAAATAACTCCTTTCAGTATGATTCTGGGAAGAGTAGCCAGAAGATGTGCTTGATCTCTCATGGTCAACTGATGCTCTATGGGACATGTATTTATTATGCACCACTGTGGACTACACAGAGATCTCAAAATTACAGGCACTGTAATTTTTGTAATTGTTGATGCAGGCGTTGTTTGCAAACAAGGGGCTCTGTTTGCATTATAATCTTTGTTTATAAATGAGGTGCAGGTTGAGGCACACCAGTGTGTGAAGGGTGAGGGCTGCCTTACCTGCAGAGACGATGAGATGGTGGAGCTCAGGATGGTGGAGCTCAGGATCCTGAGAGAAGGCACTGCAAAGAAGCAAGACCACAGCCTTGGACTAAAAGGAATATACAGGAGGTGAAAACAGGCACAGGTAACCTGGCAGGCATAGAGAGACACTGGCCCAAGCATGCAGAGACAGTCAGAAAAGCCAAAGTCCACTGCGTGCTGAACCCAGTGAAATCTTTTAGAAGTGTATAAGTGGCAATAAATGTGGAAAATAAGTTTGGGGTCCAAAACTGTTCAATATTTTCACTAATGGTCTGGATGATGGGGTAGATGCTGATGGTACAAACTGGAAGAAGTGGCTGACAAGCCAGAGGATTGTGCTGCTATTCAGAGGGAAATGGCAGACAGGATTTGGATGGAGCCCAGCAGAGGAAAGGGTCCAGTCCTGCACTGGAAGAGGAATAACCCCATGCACCAGCACAGGTTATGCAGCTGGAAAACAGCTTTGCAGAAAAGGATCTGAGTTTCCTGGTGGACAGACAGTTAACATGAGACAGCAATGCTCCCTCAAAACTAAGAATGGCAGTATCTAGATCTAGATCTGCATTAGATATAGTTTTTCCTATCTGTTATTTGCTTAACAAGAGCACAGCCCTGGTAGAACAACGTATTATTTACATTTTTAAGAAGAGAGGTAATAGAAAAAAAAGCAGTCAGAACAAAGAAAGGTAAGCTAATTCTTCCTTTGTGTCATATCAAGATTCTCTTCAGTTTATTACATTGCACAATTTTTAACTTTTTAAACTGCATGACTCAGAAAAACATTTAAATTATGAACACTTCAAGGGAAAAGCTTTAGTAATAAAAACAGAATACCAGTGACTTTCAAAACAATTAACTTGAAAAGGTCAGAAATATTCTAGCACTACCCCACTATTGTAGGTACTTAACAGAGCCTTTGTCTGCAATCCAGGCTGTTGGAATCAACATTGCTACTTTCTGACTTTTCTTCAATTCACTCACTGAAAATTTCTAGGCTGCTTCAGAAAAATAAAATTTTGTAACAAGAACAGAGAAAATGCATCAGGTGTATGTAGGTAATGACATTTATACTACTGCTGGTCTTTCTACACTTCAATAAACTTTCACCTTTATGTTGTCTCAGATGGAAGAGGGTCAATTCATACGTGGACAAAACAAACTGGCCTCTGTTTTGCAGTTACTACAGATGCTTCACGTCATCCAAAATCTGAAAAGAAAGCTGTTACAGTCTAAATAACATAGATGAAAGTGACCTTTGCTCAGAGGACAGCTATTTATTATGTTATAAATGCAAAAATAGGGGGTTAAAAAGACAGATGATCATGATGATAATGCCCAATTTCAAAAATGGCACATTAAAAGGTGTCCAAGAAAAACAAAAATTAGAAGAGTACCAAACCTTTCTTATCATATCACTCTGATACATGAAGAATTCCCATTCTTAAACTTGGGGATGAAAAAGGGTCTGTCCACAGTGAGAAAAAATGCTGGGACTGTCCTGTACAGAGAAACTGAAAGAAAATCTGTATTTAATCATTATTTTAGCTCCTACTCAGGCATAAGTTACCTAATCTTATGTATTACCTTTGATTATAAGATTCACAGCATGGAAAAAGCAAAATATATTTCTTTTTACTTAGAGGTATTTATCTGGAAAGGTTTATCTTCATTTCACAACAGAAGCAACCTTTCAAGCTTTGCAAAATCTTTTACGCTTTAAGTGGAATATGCAGCAAAAAAATCCTTATTAGTATCCCAAATAAAGCAGTTGAAAAGACATCCAGAAAAAGAACCTAAATGAAAACCTAGTTTCACCCAGAATATTCGTTTTGAATTAGTGAAGCTAGGTTTTCACCCTTTCTTACATCAAAAAATACAACATCTGCATACAACCATGCCCAGGAATATCTTGTTTGCCATAAGAGATAACAGGAAATCTTGTGTGCAGAATATGGGATCTTCATGTATAAATTACAAATTCTGCAGAATCTAACTAGGCTGCTTTCCTCTGACATTTACAGGTGTCTCTGATATCCTCAAGTGGAAGACACCAAAGAACACAGAGCAGAATTCTGCTAACACAATGCCCATGTTTTTGTTGATTATGTATGTATTGTGCAAAATATTGTTACAATACACGCTAATAAAAGAAGAATTATTATATTTTAAACCATGACCAACAAGTAGAATATTAAATGGATTCTATTTAAAAAGTTCTTTTTTCCATTCCTATTTAAAATATGTTTCTTCCAGAGAAAGTAAATCTGGCCATTGCAACCACAACACCAGTACACTGCTGTTTAAATTACACTGACTCAATGCATTTGGACTATGAAAAAAGAAATTGTCTTAAACTGGGTGTAATTTAAAATATACACATCACTGCTATATCAGAAGCAGTTTATAAAACTGACATTGGGGATGCTACCTAACATCTAACAGTTATTTCTTTTTAAACAATCTCACATATTCAATTATTATATTCTCTAAGGCCAGAGCTCATGCTAAGCATTTTTGCACAGAAATATAATCCATATCTTTGATTTAATTTAGAAAGTAAATACAGCCTGTTTAAAATTAGCAGGATTGATTTTCAGAGGGGTTTTTTTTGTGGTTTATTGTGTTTGGTTGGTTTTGTTTGGGTTTGTTTTTTGACATGAACACTGTAAAAAGATTACTTTTCTGAAAAGAACGGGCTTAGAAAATGTAATTATGTAACAGTGCTAGCTAGAATCAAGCACAATCAGAACCTATGGAACCTTTACAGCACATAAATACATTTTGAGCTACAAAGCTACTATAGTCCATGTGTTTATTCCTCTTGAACTTCAAATCACAGATCCGTGCAGACCTAGTAATGCATATACTTGTGTTCTGACTCAAATTTATAGATCATTTTCCCAGAGACTCTGAAAATGGACCTAGAGAATGACATGCATATCCTACTTTGTTCATCTGACAGCTATACACGCAGCTTTACCCCATGTCACACTAATATCCAAGTAACAGGATTATTACAGAACTTGTAAATCAGCTGTAACAAATGATTGGTGATTCTCAGAGGCTGGCAAGTTAATCATCAACAGCCCTGTATTAATATCAGAGCATTAACAAACAAGAACAAACAGAACTCTGAAAAAATTGGCCCTTGCTATTGCTGAGGATAAAAAAAAAAGATCTGATATAAATTATATGCCTAAAATGCCACTTAAGGATCTCTGCAAATTCTTGTGTCAGAGTTGGCTCAGCTACACCTGACCAAGCTGTAGAGAGCAGAGCAAACCCAGCCAGGTAAGCGCAGCTGTGTGCAGCATGTGCAAGGCCCAATTGCACATCTCCTTGACTAACCAGACAACTTTCCTGCTTTAAATTACTAACTGCAGCAGGAAGAGGGTTTCTTTCATCTATCTACTTGCAAATGTAATCATGTCAAGCCTTCTATACATTGCAGAATAAACGCAGAAAACATACAGTCCCCAGAAATGGAGAAAAATCTGCATCTTCGGCATTTCTGCAGCTCGTGATTTTGCTTCTCACCAACGTGCATTCCAAATTATTACCCAATCAGTGTCAGCACAGTATGCATTTTTTCATAACTTGCTGTTATTTACATTATGCATTATGCATTATTAACAAAACTTAAAATACCTCCATATTTTTCCTCTCAAACATTGTCTATTTTTAGGGCTGTATTTCCTCCGTAGTTCACAATGGAGAGTGAAGGCTGAATAAGACACTGTTGTAATGTATTTTTAGGTCATTGTCATAAATTTTTATCATTCGGATTGTGAGCTGCATAACAGAAAGCATTTATGCAACAATTATTCAGCCTTCACAGCAACTGTGTCAAAATTAGAGGTAAATGTAAATTTGCCTTAATTAGCGCAGAGTATTACACCGAGCCTCTCCATATGTATGCTTTTTCTGCTTAGACTTCCTTGGGCATTTCACCAGTATCTTTCATTAATAGGGTGCCAAATATCATCCAGTTAGTAAATATGGGAATCCTATCTGGTTTTGCCCATTGCTTTCCCTGCATTTTCTATTTCAAAGATGTTAATATGAACAGAATTGAAGGCAGGAGTGTCAGACTCTAATCAGTGACAAAACCTACCTTCTGAGAATTCTCCACCTTTAGCAGTCAGGGTTTCAGTCTTCTTTTTTTTGTAGCTGTGGGCTTACAGAAAAAAAATGCCTTTTTTCATGCAAGGATCTCATTGAACACACTTTAAAATAAGAAGTATAAAATTATTACCATATATATATAGCTGTGTTTACTTCTTTAAAAAATTTCAAAATACTGCACTTATTATTTACACTGACTAAATTTAAGATCCTGATTTTTTTAAATCCAATTACTTGCAGAAGTTTGTAATAATAGTTTATTATCACATCACAGCAGCAGCATGGACTTGCAGCCTTTATATTCAGTAACCTACAAAAACCTCTTTGTGAAATGCAAATTGAGTAAGAGAAGTAGTAATTTGTAACATTTTATAATTCAATGAGAATTTTGAAGTATTTACAAAAAACTGTCTCCTGCTGCAGGTCTTTGAGCCTGGAAAACTTTAAAGGTTGGTGAAAACAATAAGGTATTAAGTTTTGAGGGAAAAAACCTAACATACTACAAAAATCTAACATAATGGAAAATGCTAGGCAATTTAAAGAGATGGTTCATTATCAGTGCTCCTAATAATTATTCCACATTTCTTATTTTGTTTCTTTCATAATTAAATTGGTAGTTCACTGTTCATTTTTACTTTCTGCTTAATGAGGTCTATTCTTCCCTTGCAGCCAAAAAAAATTGAAAGTCCCTTAGAGGTCTTATCAAAATATGTACCTTTTCAACTTCTAGCATACATACAAGTTTATGGTAGAGGTAAAAGAACTCAGGCTTTTCAATGCAGCCTAATAAATGAGCTTTTGGTCTTTACAACCGTGCAAAAAAATCTCTATTCTGAAACTGTTATTTTATACTTATTGATTAAGTTTATTTGAGATTTCTTTGAATGAGCTACAATCTTTTAAAGCATTTATATATTTTAGTTGCATGTACATACAGTTCCCAAAACCCTAAGCCAAGCTTCTCAGTGTCCCTACAAGGGCGAAACAAACTTTTAAGAATCTATACTCGGTGAGCTCTGAACAAACATGGATGTCACACAAAGCCTTCCCTTTTCCCTTCAGTAATCTCACAAAATGCCATTATCACCAATTATTAATATGCTGTTCCTTTAGTTATCCATCAAAAATAGCAAGTGCTCTGACTCCTATTACAGGAAAACCAAGTACTCCAGAAAGTTTTAAAATTAAATTTCAAGTGGTAGTTTCAAGAAAATTCCTTAAACTCTGAAATGCATGTTAAAGAGCTCTGTGTTTCTTTTTACATGATTAGTTTGAGTTTTAGCTGAGAGCAGACAGGAAGAAGATAGTTAGTGCTGGAACATTTACTCTGACTCAAATAGCGAGATGAGTGCGTATGTTAATGCTGTTGAAAACGAAAAATTTGTGAAGTGGAAGGAAAGAAGCAGCTCCATGAGTCTATGTAGACAGTAGCTTTAGATAATGATCCAAGAATTTAGCATTTCTGGCTCAGGGAAGCAAAAAAATATGCAACAAGGAATGTCAGAACTGTTTAAGTCTCTTCTCTCAGATGCATTACGCTCAGAACACAAGGAAATTTAGGGCAATACCCCTGTGGTCAGGAGTATCAGTAAGCACAAAAAACACTGCACACCCCCAAGCATGTTCATCAGCTGCATCATTCAGCTAAACTCAGAAGAAACCTAATGTGGAAGTATCTCCATTTAATGTGTGATCAAGCTACACAAATTGTAAAACCAATCTGGCTATATACAATTTCTTTGGTTGGCTGATGTCTTTCCAAGACCATGGATACTGGCCATAATTTTTACTACCGGACTACTTTTCAGGACTATACTGGGGACTGTGTTACACAACTCTTCATCAGTAACAATTTCTTCTAGGCTAGCTGCCATCAAAAAGAGCTTTAAAAGCAAGGTAGATCTCCTGAATGACCTTTTCTCTGAAACACAAGGGCTTACAACAAGCTGCTGTGCTTACAGAGCAGGAGAAGCCACCACTAACATTGTTCTCAACAAATGTGCTGTGATGATTAAGCAACTCTTCCAGCCTATTTTTGAAAGACCTTTCAGATTGTTAAGGTCTCGCTTATACCTTCACAGGCAGGCGTCAGTGCGTGTCCTTGGTTAAGGAGGATACTCCTTTTACTTTAAAATATCTGATAGGTTTCCTTCCTTCCAAGTCTTCCCCAGGATGAACAATCCCAGCTGATTCAGCATGGCCAATTTTTCAATCCCTTAATCTTCTTCACGGCCTTTCCTGGACTCATTCCAAGTCCATATTTTTCTTGTACTATTGAGCCCGGAACTGAGTACAGCATTTCAGATTTGCCCTCAACCCGTGCTGAGTAGAGGGGAATAATCGCTTTTCCTGTGGGGAATAATTTCCTGATGCAGTCTAAGACAAATGATAACATTAGTTGCTGATTCATTCATCTTATCATCCAGCAGAACTCCCAGGTCTTTTTTTTTGCCAAGCTCTTTTTCAGCCACTTGGGTTGCACTGCTGCTCTAGAGCATGGATTGTTTCTCCCCAGGGGCAGAACTTGGCAATTCCCTCTGTTGAGCTCCACCAGATTCCTGGCAGCCCATTCTCTGGATTATCAGGGGGTAAAATTAAGGTGCACTCTGCCCCCATCATCCAAGTCTTCCCTGAAGATGCTAAACAGTATTTGTTCTAGCAGTTCTGGGGTGCACCACCAGTGACTGGACTCCAGCTGGACTTTGTGCTGCTGATGAAAAACCTTTGAGCCAGCAGCTCAGCTAATTTTCACTCCACCCACTGTCGACTTCTCTCTTATCATAAATTACTTTGTAAGTTTGACTTGAGGATGCATTTCAGACTCTGTCAAAACCTCAGATCAAGATAAACAACATTCACAGCTCTCCTCTCATCTACTGAGCAAGAAAGTCCTTTCATAATTGCATGCTAACTCCAAATCCCCTTCTGTCTTTAATATCTTTAGAAATTATCAGCCCCATGGATTGCTTTCCCTTGAAGGAAGGCTGACCAGTCTGTAGCTCCCAAGATCCTCCAGGACAAGAATGATATTTGCCACCTTCTAGCTCTTAGGAATGTGCCCCAAACACAATGACTGCTCAAAACCAATTAAGAGTGATCTCACAATGATATCAGCCAATTCCATCAGTGCTTGCGGTCAGGCCGGTCATGGGCTTGTGGATGCCCAGTTTGTTTAAATCTTCCCCTAAACCAACTCCCTTTTACCACGGGTAAGTCTTCCTTGCCACAGACTTTCCCATTGGTCTGAGACCAGTGAGAAATCCCAGTCTCACTCAACATATTTCCATTTTAAATGCAAGAAGGTGTGGCTGTGTTGAACCTGTCAAAGATGACAGAAGATACCAGTACTCACAATAGATGCCTGAATTAACCTTGCATGGGGACTTTGCTAATCCTGCTTTCTGCCAGATCAACCTGAAGGATGAATACAATGATCAGAAACTGCAACACAGCCCCAGTGAATCTCCTGGAACATATTCACTGCAATACCATTTGAGTGCATGAGACTGTGGGAGAAAAATTGATTAGCAGTTTCATTTCCTCTGGACTGAGGTTATGATCAGGAATTAAACCTTCAGTGTTTAACGGTGCAGAGAGAATTGTCATGCTCAAATTAAGTTACCTCAGTGGGCTCCCCACTTATGCTATAGAAAGGATTATCACTAAGAGAAGAATCTTGTCTTTTTCAGGAATGTAACATAGCAGTGCTTTGCAGAAGAGTTATATGACTTAAATAAAAATTAAATAAGTAATTAAAAACTTGGGGGAAAATAAAGATCGTGTCAGATCTCAGGAGCCTTCTGTGGCAAAGTGGAAAACAGATTTTGCCTAAGGGAAAAAGCTCACACAAAAGTATTCCTTCTATAGGGTTTTCTGGTTTGCAGCAGAATTTTTTTTCATGCTCTTGGAATAATCATAACATTATTCAAATGGTGAGCATCCAAACAATTAGAAACAGGGATAATGAAGCATGCTGAAAAGTTTTGTTTTACAAGGATCTACCATTAAGGCATAACAGGTAATAAATGACAGGTAGCAAACAAAAAGAAAACTTTTTATCTATACAACCTTATCCTTGGAAGAGTAACAGAAAAATGAAGTATAAACATAGAGAAAGATTCAA
The DNA here is from genome assembly GCF_047830755.1 of Zonotrichia albicollis. Taxonomy (NCBI): domain Eukaryota; kingdom Metazoa; phylum Chordata; class Aves; order Passeriformes; family Passerellidae; genus Zonotrichia; species Zonotrichia albicollis. The sequence continues at coordinate 33,089,742 of NC_133824.1, read as the reverse complement.
TTCAATTTAAAATATAACATTCATTAAATATCCTTGAGTTCTCCCTTAGAATTTATTTCCTAGAGAGACAGTTGTCACAAGTAAACAGACTTGAGAAACTCCATTTTTCAAAGTGCACATTGACTTCAAATCTCTTCACAGGACACAACACTACTGGTTAAGTTCATCTGCTAGATGACATTTTTCTTTCAAGGACAAACAAAGCAAACCATACCTCCCCCACGGTATGATATGTTAATTAACCTATCATTTCTAGAATATAATAGCTTGTCAGCAGAAATTGTGAACTAACTTCAATAAGGTTCCCCATTCCAGATGATAAGTATCTTTAATTAGTATTTAAGCACTACTAGGTAGCCATATTTGGATGGTTCAACCTGCTTTTATTAGGCTTGATAGCCATAAGGAGTTTAAAATGAGCACCTTACATTAAACTTTGTCTTCAAGACATAGTCTCAAAAGAGCAACTAGCAAGTTCCTGCTGGCCTTCTTAACAGCAATTTTTTTCAAGTGCATCTACAATGAGGACTTCAGCGTAGGTGTGTTTAATCTAGAGTTACACTGAATCAGGAGATGTAATCAGGCAACAATGACTTTACTGTGGTTAGCTGCTCTTTCCCTCCCTGGGTTATTATAACTATCTGAAGCATATCTGACTACAATCCGCTGGAGTACTGGCAACAGACCACTGAGAAATGGATATACATGATAAACAGGACTTTTCCTACAGCTTCCCCATCTTCCAGCAGTTATGGACTAAGGCACTATTACAGCAAAATTCAATTAATTTATAATTACGCAGCAATAATGATTATGTTTTCTTTTTCTCTGAACATCTGTCATAAAATGTTTTCATCCTCCCTGAACATTAGTCAAACACCTGCTTCTCTGAGCTGTGATGCTGCAGGGAATCATTCTCCAACAGGAGTTTGATATGCGCTGAAATGGGAATGAGTATCTGTGCCTTTAATTAACACAGAAAAACGTAATTCTACCAAAATCCTCTAACACCTCTTGGAAGCTGAAACATAAGCTTAAGTTCTCTTTCAAGCTGAGTTGAACCACTTGAAGACATTTCAAAATAAGGATCAATGCCAATTATGAGGGGTTTTGTATCATTAATCTTCAGGGCTCAGAATTCCTCCTCCTCTTTGTCTTTGACACATTTCATTTCCTATAAAATCAGGACCCAAGCATATTAGAGTACTTTAAGTGCTTGTGCTTTTACTTGGCACATGCAATTCAATCTATATTTACAGATTGATTTATAGATTTATTATAATCTCCTCCTATATAAATTCTACCTTGTTTTTACAAGAAATTGTCAATTACTTGGACTGAAAATAGATAAAATGTACATGACTGCACTTAGAAAACAGTAATATTTTGTTTAACAAAATCTTATTAAATGATTACTGTTAATAAATGGTGACACAGTATGAACTCAAACACGAGGTTCTTATGTTTCACATATTTTAAGGCTTTTATTACACACTGGTAGGTTAAAAGCTGAGTTAGTCCTGCCACTGGCCTAATCTAAATGATGTCAGGGCAGCTGCAAATGGAGATCACCACCTGGTGACATTTTCATGAGTAATGTTTAGGACCATTAGCATTTTTCAGAATATATGTGCTCAAATTGGGCACATTTCCCAGCATTACAGCCTTATCAGTGCCAACTTCTGGAGGCCAACATGGCTCCTGAAAATGGAGAAATACAGAGCAAACCCATAGTGTATGCATAAATGACAGTGCAGTTGAATAAAGGATAATGGAAAAGTAGTGAATCAACCTGAATATGAGACATTGTTATAACCTCAGTAAAGAAATTAGCAAACTGCAGCAGGTTGTTACAGCCATACCTACAGGGAGAGTTCAGCTCCTGCTCCTTTATTCTCTTTCTGGAGTGAGACTTCTGAACACCAGTTTTTTACAGTAAGCCTCTTCATACACACAAAAAGCCAAGGCCCTCATTAAACAAAGTGCTACATTTCAATTACCATTTCAGATACTATATTTTCTAAGTGCAGTCTCCATCAAGAAACAATTCTAGCATTATTTATGCACAGGCTATCGATATAACCATTTGGAAAACAAATTTCTGGGATTTCTTCTCTAACCACAAGAATCCATGGAACAGTGCTGGATGTGAGGGTTTCATTGCACAACAAAGCAAACTGCTAGCTGAGTTATGTTCAGCACCTGTCCCCTAAACTTGCGTGAAGATTAAACTAATTTTGGCCTGAAGCACTTAAATTCTGTAAGGGGTAACTGGGTTTTACTAAGTTGCATCTTTTAATTCTGCTGAGCCAGAGAAGGACTTTTGTAACTTTTCTCAGCTATATTACCACGCTGCAATAATAGCTATGGATAGTGAGTGGCTGGTGCTGATGGAGACAAGGCTTTGCAGCAGTGCTAGAATCACTGCCATTATCCTGAGCTAAACTTTGCATCTAGTTCAAAATTTTGAGATCTCAGGTCTCCTAAGGGCCTCACGCTAGCATTATATAATTTAATGACAAAGGAAAAGTCACACTGGTTTCAAGAAAATAATTAAGCAGGCTCCAGTTCTGGTAAGATCATAATATAAAATTATATGGACCTTGGAACCAAAAGAATTGGGGCTAGATGGTAAAAGCATTATTTATTCACACTGTTATCTACACATTTAGAGTGGTCACTGTGATTTCTAAATACCTGGACAATAAGGAAAAATAATCCTAACATGAGTGACTTAAATTTTCTCATAAAAGAACCCAATCTGCCCTTACAACATTCTCTCAAAATACAAAGTCTAAAAATAACATAGATTGATACATACACACATTCTAGAACATGGATAAATAATCATTAGTCTGTGATGGCTTAACCCAGAAAACTGTCACTAGGAATTTGGGAAAATTGTGTGGGAAAAAGCATTGCTAATTATTTAACCTCCTTAATAAGGCTGTAAGGGAAGGAACAGAGAACTGATCTGGGTTTCTTGCCCTAAACCTTCAGAAAGAGCTATTACAGACCAAGAGTGTAGTGGTGGATAACTAAAACATCCATGACACCTCATACTGACTAGCAGAAAAAATATATAACTATCAAGAAAAGAGGGGACGCACAACTATCTCAATATTAAAACCCTAATTATTAAAAAATACATACCCATTAAGTATCTTATTTTTTCCTGATATCTTGCTATAATGTGCATTCCACTGGGGCTGGGCAGGCATTCCTGCACCTAGATCAAGAAAACTGAGGCTCTTCAATTCCTAAGTACACTTCAGAACGACTCAAAGGAAACACTCTATGCTTATTTCTTTTTCATTATGGAGTTCATGAGGTATAAAGAAATACAAAGCAAGTGGAGAGCTGGGGAAACTGGAATACATTAGGGAACAGCACACTACAAACACAACTCTGTTAGAGGCAATTAGCTTTTCTCTTTCTTGACCTGCTTATTCCTATTCAGTTGACATTTTATTCTAATCAATGAGTGAGGTAAGAAATCAGTCCTTTTCCAGAACTGATGGAAAAGGAAGGAAGGAATGACTAAATAAAAAACGTACCCAGAAGAATAATTGTTAAACATATTTTGTAAAAGGTCTGTAGAGAAATCTGTTATTTTCTTGTACTGGCCAATGAGTCAAGCTGGTAAAAATTTTTGGACATGCTTGGATTACACTGAGCAGTCCTGTCCGTGATCATTCACAGCACTGCACTCCACTCCTATCTAGTTTGAAATTTTCAGGTGCAAACTGTAAGACTTATAAGACTCTCAAAAGAGACAAAATATGAACAGCTTAATTCCAAACCGAGTCAAGATTACAGTCATTATGACACCTGAGCTGTGTACATTTATCAGTATTTTTAGGAGCTTTGGTTAGGATTCAATGAAAATTTTGTAATGATGAAACACAGACTATTTGCATGTGTCTAGAGCCTTCTGATACCAAAACTTTCAAAAGACTTTTCTAGATACTGCAGCCTTAAAAAATACATACATATCACAAAAAGACAAAGGCAACACATGCACGAAGAACATTACAAAGAAAAAAACTTAGACATTTTAATGGAGTATAAGACAAGGGATGCTGCCTTTTAAGGGACAGAAGACTAATTGATGGCACAAGGTAAATCTTTGGAGTGGTCCAAAACTTCCAAAGAAAACTAAGACAAAAACTATACTCATTATCATCAGAAGCTGCAGTTAAACAAACAACTTTATTTCCATATCTATTTTTTTGTAGATATTTTTCCTGGTATTCAGATTAATCTTTACTTGAATGTAGCCTGTATAGATCAGAAATGCATACAAGAGCAATCTTCCTAGATGCTGTTGAAAAATGTTACAGCATGAAACAAATACTTTGTCATCAGTCAGAAAATCACTGTTTTCCCCACAAAGCTCTCAGATGATTTGAACTACCCTGTGGACTAAGCTTTTCCTGTCTATGAAGAATTTGCCAGAATAAAACGCTTCAGCTAAATTTCTGACACATCTCAATAGCAAAAGAATTTTAAGGAACATTTCCATCAGCACACCTCCCTGGAATCGAAAATGCATCCTCAGGGAAACACGTATTCCAACAGCCTCTGATGAAAGGCTTTTCACCTTCCCTTGCAAACAGATACATCACTAAATGGTACTACTGCTGAAAAGGATCACTCATCTAAGCAATTTCCAATTGTGATTCCTGGAAAAACATTTTCTCTAATTGCAAGCATGCTAGAGATACTTAACTTCAGTATTGATATGATAATATGATGATGCTCTCAGGCATCCATTCCAGAGCACTAACAATAATGTATACAGAAGGAAAAAGGATTTATGGAATTTGGAACACCCTTGTCTGCTTGTGTACATAATACTATATTGTCATATATAAACAGAAGCTTGATCTATGTAAGGAATTCTAAGAAAGCATTATATCAGCAGCATAAAATTCCTCAGACTAGTAGTAATAGTAGGAATACATGGGTACAGTGCACTGTTCTGATATACACTTGGAAAACTGAATCCTCCCCAGACAGAATCTCAAAACTTCAGATCAGAGAATTTTCACTGAAATCAATATGAGCATTTTTGTCCAATAACGTTCTGAAGTGATTTGTAAGACTCAACTACTCTTTGAATCTGTCTCTAACAGTAAAATGTAGTTCACGTTCTTGATTACTCAGTCACTGAATAATTGCCATGAAAAGTGGCAGACTTCAAACTAAAACTGTTGATCATAGATACTGTCCTTTTTTATTTAAAACACCCCAGTTGGAATGAACAGTGATTTCACAAATAATTTGCTAGCCATACTGCTGTGCAGTAAACACTGATACACTCTGTACTTCCCATGACTTGAAAATTATTAATTAACCTGACACATCAATGTATCGTCTTATGCACAAACAGCTGTTCCTACACTTTCCAGATGGATATACTTAAAGTTTTATCATTCATGTTATGTACCACTCACAAGTGGTGATCCAAAAACCTCAAGGTACAAAACTACTAAATACTCTACGAGAACATTAAGGCAATCTTGTAGCAAGATTAAAAAAACCTTGAGACTAAATTTCCTAGAGCTGTTCTGACAGGCAGCCTGTACACTAAAAGTCTGTCCAGTTCCACAGACGCAAATTAATGCTGATTCCTCACAGATAAGCAGCAACTTAGATGAGCTGTGAAACCAACAGGGGAAAACCAAATTATAATCCAGTGTATTTCCACTCCGGCACTCTCAGTACTCCTTCATGCAGTTCTACTCTTGGGAATTCAATAAGCTTTCTACTTTTCATTGTTTGTGCTAGAGCTAAATGATCTACTGTTTCTGGAAAAGCTTTACTCCTAGAAACATTTTTGTCTATTGCTTCGGGATTAAGAAGTTTGAACAAAAAGGATTTTTTTTTTCCCTTCTGAGAACCTAAAATTTAAAATGTGATATATAGAATATAAAATTCGATGAAAAAATCAGGTGTGTTTATATCTTTGCATTTAGTTTTCTGTTTTCAGTTTTTGTACATATGCAGGGGTTTTTTGAGATACAAAGGCACAGAGTAGAAGACCACTCAATGTATAAGCAGAGACAGGGAGGCAATCAGTTGGAAACAAAAGAAGTTGGCAATAGCAGTAGAAAACTTACTAGACAAGTTATCACATAAATGAAAAGAGTATTGGACACTGTTGTGCCTTGTACTAGCAGCATGCTAAGAAAACTTGTACTAGTACTAGTAAAGAATATTATTATTTTCTTTTTTTTCAACCACTGTGCGTGGCTTTACCAAAAGGAAACCCTTCAAGAGAAACTATTAAGAGGAAGTAGCATCAACAGTGCACTGAGGAAACCCAGACTGTTTTACTAGAGAGGCAGTACAGCAGGGCGCCTGCATGAACATGATGCATCTTATCAGAAAGGAACAGGACGTTCCTGTGTCCATCCAGCACGAAGTCACAAGAAAATAATGTCTGTTAAATCAATCCTGAAGGGGCAGCCCAGGAAGAGAAGAATAACATGACCTTCAGTTAATTACAAGACTGGCACATCTATCTTTGTATCAAGCCAAACATTACCTTGGTTGCATCCTGGTCTTCTCGAGGCTTCTTCAGATGCTTCAACAGGTTTTATCCCTTTGTATAAGATACATAACTGTCTATGTGTGCAGGAATGAAGAAGGGCATGAGCAAACTCTAGACATTTCACCAAAAGGTGAGAAAAGCCTGTTATTCTAATGGCGCCTTCATTTATTCTACTCAATTTTAAAACCACAGAAATTAGGAATATACATTCCTGCTTACTGCCAAAATTATCATTGACTGATATATACCAGACCAATCAGCATGGAAATGAACCTATTTCAATTCACAGTTAAGTAGATTTAGCATACACATGTTCACTTATTAACTTCAAGAGGAATGAGAGCACAAAAAGTACACAAGATAATTTCTTAAATCACTGTGCTGTTTCAGAACCATATATGTAAATATACTAGCAAAGACAAAGGTCATCAGCATGTAGGAGATATCTAAGATAACTTCCTGAATCTGACTTCTAATACTTGGATTCCTTGAGGGTTGAGGGTTTTTTTTCATACACACATTATGGCAAATAAGCAACATATTTAACTAAACAAAATAATAATGTTACATAAATAAAAGAAAGCACTACAAAATCATATTGAATTTAGCATTACAGATATAAATGTTTAAGCCATTTTATGGCTACAATTATAATTCATATTACTGTACTGTCTAGGGATCCTACTTAATGAAGAATCCCACTGTGACAAAGAGGTGGAAACACAAAAAAGGGCAACTCCTACATCATAAATCTTATAGTCTAAACACTGGACAAAAGGAATGAGCACTACACTCAGAAATATACAAACAAGCTAATATCAATAAAAATAAAAAGCAAAAAAATTTAAATAAAAGCTAATAAATAAAAAGTGTAATAAAAAGCAATCATAGCACATCACCAGCCCTAAAGAAACACATTTTAAGCAGGGAGATACATTGCAACTATAACTTTTTAATATTGAAAAAAAATATTCTATGGTTTATAAACAAAAGGAACAGTCAAGGGAACAGGTCTATCAACCCTAAATTTATCACACAAAGATTCTCTAGCCCCTGTATAATCTCTACTGATGTACAGGTAAAAAAATGGTCAAGCCAGCCTAACAAGTTTTTTCTGTCTTTGCTGAATAACTGAATCTTATTCATAAGCAACCATCATTTTAAGAAAAGCTAACACACCATCTGAGGCAAGAATGAAACTGTCTAATTCCACAAGGCTGAACTTACTGTGTATATAAATTTTATTCTCAAGTGAAAACAAAATTTTATAGATGTTACAAACTGACCAGAGATTTAGAATTAAAAACTCATCACCACAGGTCATTCTCCAGCAATAAGCAGAAGTACTGAAGCAAACTACCCCCACCAACATAACACAGGCCCAATTCCTTCTTATTCACAAAGAAGAGAGTAGGATGTCCTGGCTTTTTGGTCTCTTTCCATTCTTCCAGTTCGCTACTGCTTGCAATGATGTTAGCATATATACTCGGCTTCTTTAAGAGACAGATCTTCTGCAGAACAGCCAAACTGGACAGCAATCTCTGCATTCAGTGGCTTCTCACAGCTGAACTGCAATATCCTCACAGCTCTGCTTGCAGAGGGCTACTTAACTGAGAACAGTGCCACTGTATTACACAAACCTCCCCCATCTTGCCAGAGAGGAACACTAAAACTAAGTTAAGAAAAACAATTCCCAGGCTGAAGAGTGGCAAATTATCTGTATGGTCCTGTAAAAAGACTGCATCCACATTGTGTCTCTTGCAAATTAAGCGGCAGCCAAAAATGAATAGGGAATGCTATGAAAATACATCCTTCATCTGGTCAAGAAACTTGTTATGCTATGAGGTGTAAACCTTAGGATTAAAGGCATTTCTATGCCTTGTAAGCCTCCTAAACACTTACCAGGCACAGCAGATTATAGTGTTTCATCTTTGAATCCTTGACTATACTAATGAGGGACAACACAAAAACACATTTCTAAAAAATAAAAACAAAAATGCAAATATGCCAGAAATACAATTTCACACGTTATTACAAAACACCAAATACAGACTTGTCCCTTGGAATCCTGGTCAAGTAATCACCACCTGGTAGAGAAATCAAAATATGTGAAGCAGAAAGGTGTGAAGAAGGTTCATACAACCATGGTCGATCGAGATCAGATACAGGTAAGTGGTAGGGCTAATAGAAGAACAAAAAAGTCAGTCTCTTCAGGAAACATCAATCTAGCTGCTTCTACTAAAATGGTACAACTATAGCATGTCTTTAAGACAGTTAAGAGGTAATAGGATGAGGTCTGTTATATTTCTTGAAGAAAATGTAGCATATTTGGGACTTCATCACCTCCAGAAAACGCTTCATAAATATACTAAACAAAACCTTGAGTCTGGATAAAGTGGAAAAATCATGCAAAACTGAAAGTAAAACCATGAACCTGTACTGGCAGCAGCTACAAAACATGTATAGTGGAGATGGTCCTTCCCTCAACAGCACCTTGCAAGGAGCCAGCCTGAGTGTGACGTTAATTCTGAGCAATGGCAAAGACATTTTTGTGCAAACAACTGACACGCCTTTGCATCAATCCAAACTTGTTTGAACTGCAGTGGCAATAGGATTCTGTTGACAAGCTGAGTCAAAGGAAACAAGCATAAAAAAATAAAGGGATTCCAGTGAATAACAAATATCACCAGCATTGTCTGTGCACAGTACCGAAAGGGCTAAAGACCAGCAAACATCAGTGGAAGGGATTCAGTAGTAATGCTGAAAGACCTAAACATTCAGTAGTAATGCTGAAAGACCTCTGCCCCACGTACCTGGATTCCTAAATAATCTTGTACACAGTGAATGCAACCAGTAATGCAAGCAAGCAGACAAGCAACTCTTTCACAGACTTGGGAATCTTATACTAGCCTCTTATTTGTATCATGCAATGCCACATTTCATGCTTTTAAGAAATGAACAGGATATTATGAAGTCAAACACAACCTGTATGCATTTCATATTTATAAATTACTTTCTTTGTTCCAGTCTTGCTCCAGGTAAGCTTGCAGGTAGATAGGGAGAACCTTGACAAAAGTCTGGAGACTACAATTACAATTCTAGGGGTGCCTTAGAGAAGCAGAATTTAAGTGAGCTTTAAGTGTACTTTTAATTCCATACAATAAGAAAACCAAACAACCTTTTGAGCCCCTTGACAACCTGTTCCCATGCCACCAAAAGAGGAATGAAACTGTAAGGATATTAACAACCAATAATCAGAGTATGACCATGATGTTTATACAAAACTCAGACTGGTATCAGGCAAAATCAGAAGGGTTGCAAATTCTGTGTATGATTTCACTACCAGAGGTGCTTAACCCAGTACAGAAATGTCTATTTGTGGCTTTATAAGATGATGTAGCAACTCATATTAAAAGCACAATATCATGTTTAGACTCTCTCTCCTTCCCATTTCCCAAACTAAGCAAATTATTTTTATCTGGGTTCCTCAGTCACATCAGAGATTACATTCTGAAGAAGCTAATGACCTGGAAAAACCAAGTTCAATTCACTGTTATGAAAATGTTCCAAATGGTAGGTGCTATTCCACTGGCAGGAAGAAAAATCTCCCTCCCTCTATCAAGAATTTGTCATGAAAATTATCCATTTATTTTCTATTATGTTCCTAGCTCAGAAGACCCTTATTTATAATTGCAAACCAAAGAAACATAACACCTATTATGAAGGAAACATCTGCATTGTGAATATCTCTCTGTTAAAAAAAGGCATCACCAGATCCCCTTTCAGAAAATTGGTAAAGGAGAAAAATCTGATTTCCCTAAAGTTTTCTTAAAATTCAGTGATAGAAGGGTTAGACAAAAGACTTATCTGAACGTAAACAAGGCAAACATTTAAAAATAAGTAAAAACTTTGAAATAAAACGTCATCCTTTTTGAACAAACCCATAATACTCAGCAGTGCACATGGGCAGGATGTTGGCAGAGAAAGCCTGTAAATCCCATGCATCTGACTGTGGCCTGGCCTGAAAATCAGGAACTGAGGTCGGTGGTACAGCAGTATCACAGAAGACCAGGTAACTGAATTACGCAAAATAAATTTCTTAGCTTCTAAGCAGCATGTAGAATATGACTACATTTACCTGGCAAGTACGTTTTTACCGAGAATGTGACAGTGATAACGTAAAATAGCGAGGAACGCCAGAGCGCTGCTCATATTGGGTCTTATGTATGCAACATGCATACACACACACGCACCAAAGTTTCTTAAAGAGAAAAAATTTAATTAAACAGCAGTTGTTTAAGGGGGTATGAAGGCTTGTTGTTTTATGGGTATCAGAGAAGGTGGTTTGGTATGCAGCAAAAATTACAAGACTGGATTGGTGCAGGGCTAGAAGGTAAACAGAAGAAACATGATGTATGCTTGCTTCCTCACAAGCATTCTGGCTAGTAACTTAATGAGTTCATAGCCTTCAAAAGATTCAGCTTTCTCCAGGTATTCAAGACAAAATTTTATTTCCTATTATTTCACTTTTCTGTGAGCTACAATAAAATCTGAGGGGTCTCTTTTCCACATACCCATCGATCCTTCTATATTACCTGGACCCCACTGTACAGCGAGAATAAAGTCTCAAATATTCATTTTGTTTAATATAAAACAAAATCAGTTTTAATGTACCAATGTCCCAGGATTCCAAAATATAACTAATTGGTAGTCTTAAAGGAAACAAATCTCTAGAAACATGCATCCAGCAAGCAGGGTATTGCTAGATTTCTTCCTCTGAGAAGTACTGCACTTTGCGCACTAGAGGATCATATGACCCTGGGGAATAAGATCATAGCATCTACATTAGTACATTTTTGAATTATTAACAGTGATGCTGTAACTTTGTATAATTTCATGATCATTTTCTCAAAGATGATGACCTAATAATTCATTAGGTACTTAGAATATGTAAGGAGGTATGTGTACGTTGCCAATGTTTTGTCAGATGCAGTCTGCTGAGGAATTGCCACATTATATAGGTACAGCTTCTACAACATCAGTGTTTTCAGTTCTCTCATTACCACACCTGCTTTTGCCTTTGGGCTCATCTTAGATATTCTGTTATTTATCTTATTTCATTGCATTTTTAACTGAGTTACCTAACTACAGGAAAACTTTAGTGATAATTTATTTATGAATACTGTTTCTGAATCACACTCTAAGAAATGAGCTAGAAATGATGGGCTCTGAAGCTGTAAGTAAATAGCTTAAAAAATACAACATTTTCAAAATCTATAAATCTATACCAATTAGCTAATGTAGTATTTGTGGAAAAACAATTAAACTATTAAAAAAAAAAAAAGCCTTGACCTAATTGCTGAGGAAGAAATGTTCTAGAAATGGGTTTCTATTTTTTTTCAAGTTGAAAAGGAAAGTAGCAGTAGCTTTATATGTACAACTCAAAAAAAGTTTAAAAAAAATCATTTATCCTACATTTGTACCTCTGAAATATGCATTTGCCTGAATTAGTGGAAAATTTAACACTATCACTTAGACAGGAAACTTACATAAAGCTGTTTCCTTACCAGTTCCAAAATATAGAAACGCCAGTTGCCTCTAGGCATCTTTTGTTGCAAAAATTCATCTTTAGCACTTTTGGCTGCTCTTACTAACTTTCCATTATCTTTTAATCAGTCTTTATATCTCATTTGGTATCTTAGTTCATTTTCGCTGATATGTCTATTTAACAATATGGTAAATGTATATTTTTTCCGCCAGAGTTTTCAACTTTGATTTTGTTGCTCTTTTTCAAGATGCAAAATAATTTTTTAGTTGAGGGACATATTACTGGAAGGGATCTACAGGATTGGTCCTGGAAGTAATGTCAGAAAGTACTACTTTGTAATTCCTTTACATACCAATCCAGTTCCATCTCAGCACTATTTCAATTGGAAGCCTGCTGCTGAACAGAACATTTCCAGAATTTCCTTTTAGTTTTCAGCCTAAAATTTATTTATGGTCAAGTGCACCCATTCACTATGTAAACACTGTCCTTGGTCTATTCATAAACATAATTAAGCATATTTTTGCTTTGCTAAAGTCAACTAGCCATGCTGTTTTAACCTTTGCTCATATGGCATTTCCTCAGCGTCTGAACAGTAAACATTTTCTGCTCTACAGTAATCCAAACTGGATTGCACTAGAAGCTATAAAATGCCTTTAAACATTCTTTTTATTTGGAAACAATCTCTTGTCATCTTACATATTATATGCATCTATATATACAACCATCAAATCTATGAATTTATTTGTAAAATTATTTTATAAATTATCTCTTTTCTTAATGAGAGCTGACTGGCATGAGACTTCAAAACACTAAGAAGTACCAATAATCTTACAACATGCATAAAACTTCATCCTCGTATATTTTCTTGCAACCTACTATTTTTGGGTAAGCTGTTAGATTTTTTTAAAGTAGTCCAGACTGACAGGTTCTATAAATGGGATAACCTGAAGTATCTTACTTAAAAGTAATTATATTCAATGCCAAAATGCTAAGTGGCCATCCATAATACCCTAAACCCTGAATTATTTTCAGAAGAGAAACAGAAAAGGTAAGAAAATAGTGTCAGAGGGTAAATGTAAGCAATTCAGCCACTGAAATAATCCTGCTGTTACTGACTGTCCACAAAGCTGAGCAGCGCTGTGCCCTACGCAACTGCTGTACTACACAAGTGTTTTAAAATTCAGTGAAACTCCGAATATCTTTTCCTTCTTTTGTGGATTTTGTGTTGTTGTTTTTTTCAATCAAAGGCAATGTCCAGAAATTACCAGTAATAAAGAATCTGTTCATGGCATTGTTTACAAAAGCTCCTAAGAGACAGTGACTACTTGATTGTTGAATGTAACCTTTATTTTATTAATGATGAGAAGTAATCAATGGAATGCTAAAAAAAATCCCAAACTTGTAAAGAAATCTAGTCTGAAATCTGAATCTCTTGTTTGAAGCAAGTTCAGTGGTCACAGTAACACCAGATGAAAGTGGACTCTTGCCCATTGTGAAACAGGCATGGCTCTTCTAAAAAGGTCACAAACTTTTCAAATATAGGCACCATGTTTCAAATTTTGCACATACAAAATATGTTCATGTCACTCAAATTACACAATGTGGCAGTGTTATAAGTCTGAACATTATTGTCAATTAATGGCGGAGAAGAGAGCCCAAAGCTCACATAAGACTAATGACCGGGACAACTCCTGAAAAGAGATAAGAAGTATAAAACAACAGTTTTCCTGCTGTACGTGGTTTGTGTGTGCATGTGTGAGAGTGCATATAACAAAAATGTTTAAGAGTAAGTTCAGACAATAGCCCATCCACTTGTTCTCAGCTTCTTGTCCAGTTTCATTGCAAAGGCTTTGATTTTAACCGCATGATAAAATGCAAATTCAAATCCCATAGAAACCAATAGTTAGTGCGTTGTTGACTGGTTTGAACCAATCAAAACTTAGTTTTTTATAATAATTGCTGAATGTCTTCCTTTTAATCTACTTGTCAGCCTCCGGGTATGTAGGATACTTGACTGTCTCGATTTTCTCCTTAACTTTATAGGATGGGTACAGGCCTGTTCTTCCTAATTTCCTATTGATGCCTTTTGAATAACCATCCCAGTGGTTTCCAGCTACTCCAATTATATCTCCAGGTTCCATAGGAATTTCATCAGCAGTTCGTGGATGATGAGCATAAATAGCAATCTGGTTGTGAGCATTCTGTCCCCCAAAGTAGTAGATATCATCCAAAGAATGGAAATATGCCGAAGCATCTGGATGCAACGTCTGCATAATTTCATAGGCGACTCGACAAACCTTAGAAATAAAAACAGAAGTCATTAATATTGTGTGTGACTGAAATATACCACAAAAATCAACAACTAATGTATAGTAATATTTCCCAAGAATATCAGGGTCTGGAATATCTGGGTTTAAAAAAAAAAACAACGAATCAACCAACCAACAAAAATAGCCCCTCAAAAAATAAAAAAACAAGAGAAACCAAACAAAAAAAACTCTACTGAATTCCTGCATAATTGCTACTAAAAAGCATGAAATTTTGCAGAATCTTAATTGGCCTCTGGTGATCAGATCTCGTAAGCAAACTAACAAATAAATAAATAGATAGATAAATAATTAGTATCATCTACTATTCAGTTTAAAATTAAAACATCTATATGGACACTAGTAACTCTGCTTTTTAAAATTAATGATGTGTAGCCAATCAAATGTAAAAGCAAGTTTTCTTTTTCTACTATAACCACTAAAAATTGCATTTTACTTCCCTTTGAACCTTTAGAATTTACATTTAAATTTATCCTGCAATAATAAGGCCTTGCATTTACTTTTCTAAAGGAAGTTCAAATTTTCACAACCAAATAGTTCCATAAGTCCAAGGCTTTAAAATGCTGTTTATATTAGAACAGTGATAGAATTGCTGGCAACTTAGAAGACAAATAAATGAAATTAATTCCATGAAGACAATTATTACATCGGTGGGAAGATGCATTTTTACTTGTCATTGTAACCCATCTTATGAAGGGAATTTTCATCAGACAGAACACATGTTCCCACATCAGAATTATATTGTATTTCTCAGAGCTGCCAGAAACATACAAGCATACCACTATATTAAAAAAAGCTTTTTCAACAGCTGGCTAGAAGGCTCTTCTCTGTCAGGTGTCAGACTTGGCTGCTGTTGGTTTTCTGGTTTCTGACCTGCATTACCGTATCCTTCTCTAACTTCACGTAAGTTTGATAAAGGCTGATTAACAATACAGCAGATTTCTCCAATACAAAGCAGCATTTCAGCTTTTTCATAATTTTCAGTCTATGTTAATATAGTAAAGCTTGATTTTACTTTTATTTTGTCCCTTTGAAGATACAGTGAATAGAACTTTGATCGCTCATATGAGACATATTTGTACTTTCTTAGCTCCTTTGAGAGAGGCATTTGCTTTAAAAATGTAATAGATTTCCTTTTATCCCTCTGCATCTGAACTTTAAAAAAAACTTTTCAGAAGTACCTTTCAGAAGATCAGACTGAAGTTAATTATTTCAAAGTACCTGTTACACATCATAATATAAAAACAAGTTTGATTACCCATATATTTGCAAAAGGCTATTTATTTTATAGCTTCTGTGACTGTATTTGTTTTGTTATCTGCATGTGTGTGCACCCCAGGAAGAGACATACATAATACACACTATAAAGATTTAAAATCTTTTCAGTAGAAACGCTTTAAGCAAGTGTGTTGTGCATATCTGACACAAAACATTCAACACCTTAGCTCAGCAATTGTTTTCTTTGTAGCACCAAACCTGGGTGACTAAACTGTAAACTGTGAGGATAGCAGGCAAAACATCCACATGCAGAAATATAGCTGAAACCAGCCTCCCATTTTTTATTCCCAGATCCCATGTTCTGCCGCCTGTATACTTACCTGTACAATGAAAAAAACAAAGACTAATAAATTCTGGAAGGAAAACAAGTTATATCAGTCAGAGGGAGCTATGACTTCATGAAGACTAAATGAAGAACGAAGAGACCAAAAAAAAAAAATCTTTCTTCTAATGTGTAATCTTAACTCTCCTGCTGTGTTATGATTTGTGTAACTCCCATGTGGTTTTCCTATAAAATTAAATTAATCTATTCAATTAACGTGACATTGCTGAAGTGTAGTGCCAAGGTAGGTTGCTTCCCTTGACTCTCCATTACATGAGAGGACCAATTCTTTAACAACAGTATTTTAAGGAAATAACTATTCTTCAATTTCTACCAATGTTCTTTTAGATAATTAATTTTTGTTAATTAATTTCTAACTAATACAGGGGAATTCCTGATTCTATTCACATACAGCATCATTTTCTCTTAATACCTCTGTTAAGAAGTTCAGAGTCTTTTTAGAAAAATAGAAAACAAAGTCAGCATAGAATTGATTAATGAGAAAGTCCAAAATCACAATAGAAATAAATAAGAATACATTTTTAACCTTACTTTTTCTTCACACTTATTGGCCAAAAGATGGTCATTAACTGCCTTATTTTGCTTACCTTCAATGCCAAAGTAAATATCAAATTGTTTATTTAATTGATGAAAGGACAGGGAAAGCAATTCAAATGTTAAAGATAAGAGAATCAAATTTAAAACCCCTTAAAAGAAAACTTTATGAATAGTGGGAAAACTTGCAACAGACCTTAGAAAAGCCCAATATATGAAGATTCTGTAGAGATCCACAATGTTGCATGCCCAGAAAAATTGTATTAAATTATTTTTAAGGAGTTTGAGTTATTATAGCACAATAAATTGCCTAGAATAAATTAATTACTGGACCAAATTCACAGTACAGCTATTGACAGCAACACCCTAATACTGGATCTCCTATTCTTCAGTAGAACTTTCTGCAACTCTAGAAAATCAAATATGTTATCCAATAAAAAAGCCTACTGTCAAATGCATGGTGAAATAGAATGAGAGTTGTGCTCAAAGGCACCATAACCTCAAACGGGGTTTGGTCAGGCGCCCTCCAGAGGTCCTGACCAACCTGTATCACCTTAACTGTGTTGATGAATTTTAAACACATATTCATTCTTTAACACTTAAAATTCAATTACAATATATTCTGGCCAAACCATTTGTGGCTATATTTAAACTATGTTTACACCCAGAGTTTCACTTGAAGCAAATATTTATCACTTTTAACACAGCTATCTGAATATTAACAATAGCAGAAAATGTTACAGATTTTTCATTAAGTCTTTATCCAAGACTACATAATTCTTCCTTCAGACTATGAACTGTCTCTACAGCAATGCATGCGTGGCACTTAAGACATACCGCTGTAGGTTTTGTTTCTTTCTCTATGATATGCATTCAGTGGATGTGCTTCAGCTAAATCAAACATTATTATTAAACAGGATGGCTCCTCACAGCTCTTCTTAGTGAGAATTTTTACTTTGGATTTTACTCAGGTCCTTGGTCTGAAACAGCCTGTATTAATAACCTTCTAAATATGCTATAAAATGTCATTCTCTCCTACAGCATGTGGTGAATGGTAAATAAAATGTATGCATAAGCATGATGGAAGGATAAGAGGCTCTTCTATACTTTTTGTAGTTTTGCTGTCTTCTTGTTGTCTTCTTAATATGTCAAGGTCAATATATCACTGTATCGACCATATATTAATATTAATATGCACTTGTTTCTATTTGTCATTACAGTGCAGCAGAAAATTTACATTTGAGGCTGTGGAAAACATTTAATTTTTAAGTGAATTTTAACTTTTGAGTTTAGTGTCCATTTCCATCTAACAGTATAATCATGTGTGATTCTGTCACCTAAGAGCATAATAACAACAGCAAGTAAAAAATATTTAATCAGATATAAATAATGTCACGCCATATGTGAATTAGGTGGATCAGCACATTAGCCACGTCAACTTGGTAACTTTTTGCTGTTCTTTTCATCTTAAAACAATTTTTTATAAAGAGAAGCATGAAGAAAACTAAGATTTAGAACTGGTACATATAATCAACACTGTGTCTGCATTGCACATTACCTGGGATGAAAATGTACAGACCAGGAAGTCTGCCTGAGACAAGAAGTGAATATCCAGAATGACTCCTCTTAGGGAGTTTTCAGTGTATCGGTTATGGAGTCCTGCTGACCAGGATATGGAGTTATCACTGATAAATTCATAATTTGGATACCTGTGAAAAATACAACACACAGTTAATAGAATTGTTCTGTTTATTTTTTTAAGAAGCATTACTTTTGCTGCAAGATAGAGTTGTTAATTCATTTTAGGTGAGTCTCTGCTTTACAGGAAATTAATTACAATTTTGCTGAACCCTCTAGAAGGTCACTGCTGCCTCCAAGCATGCCCTCTCTTTATCAAGAAAAAATAAACAAAAAGATTCTGTACATCTGTCAGATATATAACAAAGTTGAAGCGAAAGACACAGTAGGAAGTATATACCACATTCTGCAAATTATTCAGATTTTAGATGAAATATACTCAGACCACTAAGTTTTCTCTACTGCTAAACAGGATATGGGATTCTGACCTTATTAGGCTACACTTACTACCATACTATTAGATACTGATTGGGACACTGCAAAAATACCCAGTCACCTGTGAAAGGGACATATTAAATAAATGCATGTAAACAAATGAAAAGAATAAAAAAGTCTTTCACAGTTCTTAAGGCCATGTGCAGAACAAATTTTGCAATTCACTGGTCATAAGGAAATAGATGTAAAATTCCACAGCAATACACTTTTCTTTACTTATTACAAAAAACATCAGTACTACTGTAATTCAAAAAGTTTTTTTTAAAAAATATGAAACCTTAGTTTATATCATATTAAAATAAAATATTTTCTCATGTAACAATGACTTAAAAATTTTTAAAAATCCTTTTTCTTTTTTCTGCTCTTATGGGAACAGGAAAACGAGAAATAAAAAGAAGGCAGGGAAGAGAGAGAGAGAGTTAAAAATCTTTCCTCCCTGCACTTAACAGCCTCAGAGGAGGGTACAAATCAAGCACAGTTATAGGACTGTTACGAGTTTCCATTGGTTTCAGAAGCAGATCATTGTGTAACTACAGCTTATCACTGCAGGTGCAAATCAAGGTGAGTCCCAGGCTCCAGTTCTCAACTGGTAGGCCTGTGCAGGTGTCCAGAACAGGCACTGAAAATTTTCTTCCCTCTGAAAGAATATTGTGAGTATATGTGTAAGCAGATTGAGTAAGAAATAATGTGTTTTCTCAGGTCTTGCTCTAAAAAAGTTGGAAAATATATGAGCTGTTCATTAAGTTCTAGTACTTTGAAGCACTGCTGAATTCTGTATGTCAGGCATACTATGACTTGGGGGGTGGGGAGGGTTAGCAAAACTGCACATAGTAGAACGGGAGAAAAGATATTAACCTGCTATTGTGGAAGTAAATAAACAGTAAAAAAAGGAGAAAAAAGAAAATACAGATGACTTTACAGGAAAACATTCAGGAGAGAAGAATGCGATTTGTTGAATTTTTGTGCTCATGAACTAAAGAACAATACCTAAATAGGTTCATATACAAACCAGAAATACATTAAATAAGGTCTCTTTAAGAATGTATGTATATATAATCTGTATTATTTTGAATACCCTAAGGAGTGAAGATACTGTAAGAGTATTATGGACTAAAAATACATGTACTAGACATTCAAAAATTTGCATGTGAAAACTATTAAATCAGCCAAAGAAAAAGCAATTTACACCCTCCCTAACACATCACTTATCCAAGATAAATACCATGACCTCTGCTTACCAGAAGCTGTCAAATGCTTTAATCCCCTGATCATTACAGTTGTTGAACTCTCAACCCTGCTACTCTCTACTAAAATTGTTCTACATGATCCTAATTCTGAAAATATATCACCTCTTTCCTTCTTTTGGAAACACACACAAACACTCTACAAACTGGTGGTAGTGACTGCACTATCTTTACTACTGTACTTGCAGTTGGTAGACATCTGTCTGCAAGGGAAGTTTCTGAAACTTAAGTCAAAACATTTCTGGTTTTATGACTATGATTAGTTTAAATACTACTCTTGCTAGAAACAACATGCCTATTCATGTGAATGTTGGCTAAATTTTCTTTACTTAAATGCCAACGCTGTTTGACAACCAGTCACTCTCTTGTAGAGAGATACAGTACCTAGGACTTACTGATATTATTGCACAAAATAATGAATGCAACATAAGCTACTGCAATGTGACAGCTGTTTCTATCAAAGCTTGGTAGTTCAATGTGACTAGAACATTTTTGTCAGAAGTGTAAACCAATTTATAGTTGATTTCACAAGAAGAGAAAGAAAAGCTTCTTTGCTGCCAAAACATGACCTTAACCTGCCTTCAGATGCTATTAAATGCCCAAACATCAAATTGCACCCTGCCTTCTGTGAAATCACAGGAAGCTTCAAATGCCTTCTACTCAAGGCATCTGAAGCTGCAAGCAACAGTAGGGTGCAAGCAACGTAGGAAATGATGTTTTAGTGTAAGCTGTGACCTGGAAACCCAGCAGTAACACATAAAAAATTCTTCAATACTTACAGATTGTATGCCTTTTATAAAGAAAACATAAAATTAATGCTATATTAATGAGCTGTATCATCCAAATTAAAGTAAAATAGTGATTTGGAATGAACTTGAGCTGTAATTCTTAATAAAATTCAGTATTGTTTTACTGAATAGGTTACAATTAGTTTTTGCTGCTATTAAAAACTTGAGATTATATGTTTACACAGGTAGAGCATCTCATTACTATTCACAAAGAATGCTAAGGCTTGAAAATTAAACAAAAATAAATAAAAATGCATAACTAAGATTGTTAAATCAATATTGAATTCTGTCATGTTACAAACAGTCCTTAAAGTTATTTAGGACAATATAATGAATTAAATATTATAACCTCAATTTTGGATTACCCGTCTTTTCATTGTTTCGATTTGCACTTTAAATGCTACAATTGTTTCTATTATTATTCTTGCCTTTACACATACAAAAAAGGATTAGGTTGCCATCATCTGGAGTTGAGTATGTTCATTTAGTTTTCACAAAACATCATCATTTTAAACAGCAGCCTTTAATAAATATGAAAGAAAAACAGAAATAGCACAGTGGAAGTAGACAGGTTTTCAATGCTGTAGAAAATTATTCTACTACAAAATAACATTTTCTGCTTGCCTTGCATATGCCAAAGAAAATCTATTATATGGTATGTTATCTTGCATATTTTTTCAAAAATGTCACCAGGAACAGAACAGTTCAAAAATTTGCCACTACTGAGTTGCTTTGATTTTAGAAAGTATTAATCAATTAATTAGAAGTATTAATTTACAAGGAAATACAGGCCATCTAGGAGCAAATGAATGTTTACTGTGTATCCATGTTCTAGAGAGCTAGAAGAGGATAGAGGGACAAAAAAAAAAAGGGACAAAGACACTGTAAGAAGTTGAGAATCCCTATATTTAAGGACAAAATTATTCAACATGTAGATGCAAGTCTTCTATGTTATCACTACAGAAGTCCTTCTGAAGAGGGAAGAGCTGCATCATAAGCTTTTCAACCCACTTAAAAAAATTCCTCTGGCAAATGCTCACATTTTTTGGACAGGTTTTATATACTTCTTAATATATTAACCAGGCTTTACAATATTTCTAAGTAGTTTCTTTTTAATATGTATGTTCAATAATAAGTGCTGTGTGTTTATTACTTATATTTTCTATTGTTTATGTATATATTATTTTTATTTACCTCTGTTCTATAGCATTGATTTGTTTTTACATAGTCACAGGTATCTTGCTCAACACTTCCAGATTTTTAACATTAAGCTTTGAAAAGCATACTTGGGAGGAAAAAAATCCCAAAAAAGCATATCTGAGAGAAAAATCAAAATCACTGGAAAATTAAATGCAGTCTTAACTGAATAAAGGATTAGAAAATATTATACCAAAACTTGTAGTGCACAATAGTCAGAAACTGTAAAGCTAACTGGACGGAAGGAACTGTAATATAAACATAATTCATCTTACTTTGATTTTGCCTCTTGCAACAAGGAAGGGTCATCTGTAGCCAAATACACTCTTTTTTTATCCACGTGCATCCTGCGAGCAAGAAGCTCAAAGCGCTCCTCCACGTGCACCATGTACTCTTCAATGGGGTGAAACGCTGCCTCGGTCCCCACCTTGTCTGTCCTTCGGACGTGAACACTGGAAAAGGGGAAAATCTAGGAATTACATTTATTAACACTACACATACCTCAGCAAATGAAATTTTAGATTGAATGAATACATAAAATAATGAGGGATTAAAACTCATCCATGTCCATCATGACACACTGACAATATGAAGTCAGTCTGTTCTCAAAAGAAATATAATAATCTGACAAGGAAGGCAAAGGGTAACTGAAAGAAAGGAATGAAAGACATTGAATTATAGCATATAAGGTGGCATTTCTTTCGAGCACAAGGTTAAGTTATCTACTGAAGATAGATAATGCCTGATCAATACAGGTGAAAAGGAAAATAGGAATATTTGCCTCGTATAATGCATAGTCTGAATTAAGGTAGTTACAAATGCATTTTTTTGACCTCCTTGAAATGTAACAAGTCTCCAGACACAGCAGCAGTGAGGTGCCCACTGGCTCAAGGTCAAAAGCCAACTAACATTTGGACAACCTACTGTGTACTCCTAGATAAAGAAAGTTTAAGGATTGACGGAATTCTGGCAAAGGAAAAAGACTCCAGCACAGCAGCAGCATTTTTCAGACTACATGATGGAAAAACCTTTCTCCCACAAGCTGCTTTTTACTGCTTTTCCTCCTTCTCCCCATATCTCCCCACACAGGCCTTTCCAATTCATCATTATAGCTGGGAAACAACAACTGCAAAAACAACAGCAGGGAAGGGAATGGCATATAGCATGTTCATATGTAGCCAGTGATAAAATTAGTTGTGAATTGTGGCATGTAAATTATAGGCTTAACCTTTTTTCTCTCAATGTAAAAGCTACAGGTACTGGAAAGAAGACACAGACAGTAAAGTGCCTGGAATACAAGCTGTAAGGCAATTACATTAAGGAAATTCTGTATTACCAGATGTGGAAGGACATGTTAAAAAACCTTCTGTTGAGCTGCCTTTTACATATCTGTCCAACAGCAGGTAGACAAGTGTGCTGAAGAAGTACTTGTAATCAACTTGTTTTATGCACAGCTAAAAAATAAGAGCTTCATCTAGAAATCACCTTCTCTCCCCACAAAATACTTAGAGACTCTGATTATCATCATAAAACAATTTTTTCCTGAACAGGAATCATTACATACACGTATTAAAGGACAGACAGTTAAAAAGAAAACTAAATACCCACCCGATCACTGGATGTTTGAAACCAAGTTTCCTTGTGGCTTCCTCTATTTCCTTTTCTAGCCAAGGCTGTGGACGAATCAAGTATTTCACAAACTGTGAGACCCACCACACTGCAGGATCCCCGTGTACACGAATTAGTCTATCAGCCAAGTCTTCAGGGACAGCCAAGGGCAAATAGGGTGGCCGTGGGTGTAAGCTGTCAACAATGGGAAGTTCCACCACCTGAACATCCTTATCATTAGTCTCACCTGTTTTAAAATACATACTAAGATGAGTCAAGTACTTTACTTTATTCATAAGCTTTACCACTGGCAAATAATATCCCAAACATATCAATTCACCTGTATCTTCAATTTCAAAAAGACTACCTAAACCTTGCTCTACTTTTTCAAAAACAGCATTAACAAATCTAATAAAAATCATAATTTTAAACGAGATTTATATACGAGCTGGATCTAACAATGACCTCAAATAGAACAAAACTGAAGGTTCTTGAATTCTTAGCAGCTGGTAGTTAATAAAATATAAAATGTATTCCTGCTTATATAGTGATACATTCTTATATACATCTATACCATTACTGTGTGCAAAGGCTTATCTGGTTATCTAAAATGTCTAAAATTCAGTTACTTCTTTAAAAATTAAACATTTTAAGGCATAGGAAATAGTTAAAAAAATTAAAACAGCTCTGCTGCTATTTTGACTCCCTTTTATTCAGTAAATATTTTTGTTCAGTGACTCCTCCCAGTAAATTTCAGATATCATATAACCACTGAATTAGCTATTCTGTTGTTAGCAGAGGAGAAAGACAATTCCTTTCCTCAAGAACTTAAACTATGAAGTAGTAACTTAAATAGACCACGGAAAACACGGGCACTGTATAAGCATATGATGTACCTACAGGTAAGAATTTGTTATGTATTAAATATTAACTACAGTAGAACATACAGATGATTTAGATGGGATTTTAATTGAAGGCTAAATAGCCACCAAACATATTTTAATAGTTTTTAAAAATTACACAAACACAACTGTCTACATAACTGGTAATTCAAAGCTACGTTCATATACTGAAATAAATTATAATACATGGCAACATTAAAAAAATTACATTTTTAAAGCACTGAACATTTTAGCTAATATTTCTAGTATGCTCATTTCCTCCAAAATAATGTTTCCATTGTCTGTAGTATTTACTGGCAAAGGTGGTTAGTTCTCTCTTTAGTGCTCACCAACCAGGAAAAAAAAAACTGCTTTAAATATAAGCAAGTCAAACTCATATAACTTTTGATGACCAAATAAATCTTAATGCTGAAAAAAATCAATTCAAGGAAGGAATAATGAGTTTAAGAACAGTTAAAGATTCAAAATGTTACAACACTTTTGCAAGACAAGTCAAAATGCTGCAGTAACTCTCTGAGATATAGTTATTTAAATAAGGAATGTTTGGTATATTTTCAATTCATTTTTATCACATTTGGAAATCTATCTTCTAAGATGTATCGGTATGTCAGTATTTTACCACTGTATACCATCACTCTAAGGGATTCTTTAGAAGAATTTCCTATACCACAGGTATGGATGATTCTTTTTAATTCAAGAAGCCAGTTCATTTTTTTACCATCTATTAAATCACAGTCACAGGAAAATATTCAATAAAAGTTCATAAATTCAGCAAAAATATTGAGCATTTAAATCTTCTTATAATATGATGGATAATACTTTATTAGTATGTCTTCAGAAAGCTGCAATAAAGAAAAGGAGCATGAAGCCAGGGAAGTGCTAAATGTGGTGCAGATGCGAAGTATCAGGCAAAAGTTTAGATAATAAATGTTTAGCTTGGGAATAGTATGAAAGAGTGCTTGAGGTTCCATTACCTTTTTCCCCTCAGCTGAGAATGGGAGAAGAAACAGGGTGGCAAATAAAACAATAGCAGTCTTAGCCAAGAGAAGAAAGAAAAGACTTCAGTCTTAAGTTAGAGAAGGAAATTTGCTGCAAACCTTTTGAGGGGAAAAAAGCAGGTAATGAAAATCTGCATATAAAAGGTAGATTTTTATTAAGTACAGCATCACTGACAAGCTTTAAAACTTTGTTCTGTGACTGAATAAATGTGTTGGTCTGTAAACAGTAATTTGTAAAGTTTTGCTATTGATAAAGCTGCTTGAGCAATCTGACCTACTATTTGACATTCCTACCCTGAAAAGCACTCAATACATTGTTCCATCCTATTTAAGGGATGAGCATGCTTCTAAAAATTTCCATAGGCTGTCCTAAGGTTTTGAAGAAAAAGAGATTAGCCAGGAAGAACTACAAAAGCTCTCAGCATATATAGCAAACTATATTAAATCATACCAAACTCACAGAATATTCAAAAAGATTGTGAAAAAGAATCAGATTTCAGCTTTCAACTCTACATGATATGTTGCTTGAATAGTAATGAAGTTGCAAATGTATTTTGTTAAGGAAAAACAATTTGATTGTTTAAAATTAACTACTAGGTCGAGTGTTGTCTTTAAAAAAATTATAATCAAATCATAAATTTGGTCATGGCTATTTCAGTTATGCTGTGGCATGTTAATTGCCTACATACAATCATCATCTGCTGATGTATATGTGTAGCTACGTGTACAATTCCAGAAAACCTTATGGCAACTCTCTAGGCTGTATTAGCTGTATCATCGTATCTGAATGAAGGAAAAACTCCCTACCAGTCTTCATCCACTTTTAAAAGTATGAGATAGCAGATGCAGTGAAAGGAAAACTGACAGCAACTGTTTGCTTTTGCACTGAACAAAACCAGTGTAGAGCAACTCTTGAGTAACCCTGAAGGAGTAAACAGCCCTGCAACAGCCATAGAGGCAAGAGACAGCATTCTTACCCTACTGAGCACTGAGCACTTTTTTTTTCAGTATTTGTGAAAAGATTCATAATAGGCAATGAGCTTGTCCTATTTTCAACAGGCATACTTTAAAAAACTGTTATCCTTTCTTGGGCAGCAGGATATTGTTTTATTCTATTCAGAAATAAACTGCAATCAAAATCAATGATTTAGGAGCCAACCAAAACTCAGATTAACAGACAAGCAGATATATTAGAAAACAATAAGTCACAACACTGATTCATATGAATTTTCAACTTAAGATAATGAAACCAAGTTAAAAATACAGAATAAATTTTTAATCCACGCTTCAGTTGTTAGCTAAATTTTCTCTAATTTGTAAAATGTTTGAATTTTTTCTACTTCACAGATGTATTTTGTTAAGTAACAGACAAGCCATAAAAGGTAATAATCCATACTAGTGTTTGCATATTTTTCTCATGTTGGAAATTTAAATCACAGCATCATCATGTCAATCAGGTCCAATTCCCTGCTCAGTGGTGGTACAATTTTGATATTTGATACAGAATCATAGAATTAGTTAGGTAGTGAGATACCTCTAGAGTAGTTATACATAACTTACATGTCAGCAATACTTCAAGTCACTTCTTCTGATGTGATTTATTTTGCTTTTACAGTTGTCAAAATTTTTCACTATAATTCTATTTACAGCTTAATTTTCATATGACTCCAGGTGCTATTTTTCAGTTTGGAATAATCTAAATAATTGTCTTCCAGAGTTCTGCAACTTAATCTTGTTTTGGATTTTACTTCACTGAGTAACCAAAGATTGAGTGTTTTTGCAAGAGTCATAAAATACTGCAATACTGAAAACACAAACTCTTACCATAACAACGTACTCAGGAGGAAAGTCCTGGACTGAAAATTATTTTAATTCAGATGATCCATGCCAGTTGTACCATCTAGTTCTTATTTATTATCAGTTTTTGGATATGTTCATCACTAATACATCAGTAACACAGTTTCAATTTTCACAAGGCACACTGAATATTTTTTAAGCACTGCAATGAGCTCTGTGTTTTATAAAAAGCATAACTTTGCTTTATTGCAGTATCCCAATGTGCCTTAATCACTTTATACCCCTCAGGACTTATATAATTTTTGTGATTTGGCATAACCTTACCTTCTGTCTACTTCTCAAACTTACTCTAATTTAAAGCCTATTTTAAAAAATTTGCTGTTTGTATCTTTCTTATCAACTTCTTTTGGAAGCCTGAAAAATGTTGACTTGACTCAAAAAGGTCTTTGGAATTTTGTCATTTTAGGTAAGCCTACTTCCTGCCATCTGAACATTGGCTCCTACACTTGGATGGGCATTTTCATTGGGTTTTTATTAATTTCTTACATGAAAGGAGGATCACATTTTACCACGCAATCACTACTATTAGTTAATGTCAACTGAAAACCCATATATCTCCTGATATTTCAAAATTCATCAGCTAATTTTAATTTTTTCAAGAAGTCCTTAGAAGTACACCAAAGAACGCCATGCTAAGGACATTCCTGTCTTGTAACTCAGAATTTCAATTTAATTTCAGTTTGTCTTGCTAGCAACACAACTGAATAAACTGATGTAAAAATGGAATAGCTTCCCTGCTTTTCTGTTTCTATAATATGCTTAATTAAGCTGATATTAATTTGCATAGACTTATCACAGATCTACTTAACGAAGCTCTACAGCACAAAGACTGACTGCCAATTTGGAACTTTACCCAAGTGAACAACTCTAAATCCAACTGCAGGAGATGTCGGAGTGCTGGGAAAGCTGTTTGACTAGCACAGGGCATGGTGAGAGGACTGTGCTGAACTCTCTAAAGGCTCCTCAATGTCCTGCTGGTTCCTGTTATGTATTGCAAAGGACAGCAGGTTCAGGGCTTATCCTGATACCTCAGTGCTTTTCTTTTCAGACATAGTAAAAAATGAAAACTATGCAAAGTTATGTCATGTTATGCTCTTCCTGAATGCCAAGTTACCTCACAATAGCTTTATGCCATAGTTGAACTATAAAATGGAATTGCCATGAGGTAAAAATCATATTTTTCTTTAAAACTAGTCAATGTAAAATACAACTCATATATCTAAATGGGTATTTTTCTCTAAGCTTTTGCTTTGTACAATTTTAATACAGAATTTTTGAACTCGGTTTTCTGAACTATTTCTCACTAGTGTTCCACTTTACTAAGTTTTTAATCATCCTTTATGTAATCAAGCCATGTAAGGCAGACAGGTGTTGAATAAATTTGGTGCAATTCTGATTTAAAGAAACTGAATATAGTCCTTTTTTTCCCAGGTTTCACATGCCATATGGATAGTGTTGTCCCATTTCCCATCCCAAGGGGCTGAACCTTGATACCTTCAGGAGTGAATAAACCAAAATGTTTTCAAACATGCCAACATGCCTTCTATTACTTTTCTCAATCCAGCACTTCCAAGGCTTTTTTCCTGCATTCTTTCCTCTCCTCTCCTGCACAACTCTTGCAACTACTCTCACTTGCTCTCATGTCTCTTACCTCTCTGGGTACCATTTGTGTGTTGAAAAGTGGCATCTGTCATCAGTCACTGCCTCTCGCTTCCTCACAGGCCTGAATGTTGACTTCAGTTGCTCTTTACACACACACAATCTACCTATTGTGAGGATTTTTAACAAGACCTATTTATTTTAGTAAAATTTGGCCAAAATTCATCCAACATTCAGGACTTAAATTAATTTAGGTTTAAATAGAGCAGATAGAAAGGTAAAGCATGAGGACAAGATTTTTGCTCTCACAAGAATCTTGTCTCAAATAAATCTGTAAAGATACTATTTTATCATCTCCCTCCTGAAAAGTAGAACTTTAATGATAGTCTTTTCTGCTCCTGCAAAAACTGTAACTCCCAGAGCTACTGAACTACCAACATGTCTTTGTAACACAAGTGACAGTATTGCAATAACGTTTATTTTCCCATGTTATTCCAGTTCTTTGATAATCCCATCCATAATCAAAACTACAGCACAAAGATGAACAGTGCTCTTACTGTCCTAACAAGTGATGAGATTCCAGTGAATGCTTTCCCTTTTGACCTGATGGAGGCCTCAACTGAGCGCAACAATTTCTGCATTTGCAATAGCTCTCTCTTAAAAAACAAAAGCAGTGGTGCCTTTAGAGCCTCTTGTTCCCTTTCAAGCAGTTCGGGTGAGCTGCACTATAAAGATCAATATTTCTGTTTCACTCTACTGAAAACTTCTCATAGCTTACCAGAAGCTTTATGTGGCAACTGTCACATCACTTTGAGAGAACATTAAAAAGTAAAGATTTTTCCCATCCTCAATTGTTTAGACACCCAGCATGTCAGCTGGAAAGAGATCTGGAAACAGATGAAGAGATTGCACAAACGGACTTCACAGAGCAGTCAGAAGACCATCAAACTAGGTAGAAATCAAGAAGCTTACTAGCAATTTATTTTTTCTTTTATCTTTATATATTCAAACTGCTTTTGAACAATGCCCCATTTAATCTAAAGAGCTGATATGAAAGGGGTACCTGCTAAAGAGGAGCTCCAATTCCCTGGCTGCCAGAAAATATAATGAAATGTATTTGTAAAGGCAAATACACTTCTATAAATGCAAAAGGGTTTTTCCATGTTATCCAAGTCTAGTCATTCAAGTAAACAGAATTGATGTTTTAAAAGTAAGATCATATGTAAGAATAGTTCAAATAACTCAGGAACACATAAAAAAGATCATTACAACAATATTGATGAAAAACCAGTTTCCGATTTGATTTCAAACAATTGCACTGAAGCTTATTCTCTATTTCAGTCTAATGTTAATTATTATATATTTGAAAATAGTTCCAAACACTTGCTCTGAATATTAGGTTATCTTTTCTGTAATAGAAAATAGCTTAATTTTACAATAATCCTTCAACAGCTTCAGGGACTTGTCTCTTGCCTGCATATGCTGACTGGACATACACTCGAGTCTGTAACAGTCATGTATAAGCATGTAAAAAACAAGACAACATGCAGATAGTATTTAATATTTCATGACCTAGAAGCTTCCAACAGGTCATGACAATGGAGCTTAATATTTGCAGCTGCCTGTCCAGACATCTAATGGAGAAGCACTCCCAGTTTAGACAAGACATTTACAGTCTCTTTGAGATAGTGGTTCATATAACTCCTAATCTTGTATTGTTCTAATTTGAACGCTTGGAGGACTCCTCTTTCAATGAATTAGTAAAAGTACCTCCATATGCAAGCCCAGATGGAACACAGCTCTCAAGGTATTTGTAGACAAAAGGACACTTCAGTTACCCATAAATAAAACAGGAGAGAATAAACCTTCCATGTTGTTTGAGATTCATAGCAGTGAAGCACACGTCACCTTAACAATGCATCTGAAAGAAACAAGGATGCATTCTACTTCCTATGGTGTACCAACATGAAAGGAGAAAATCAAGGGTGTAAGCCTGCAATAATGGAAAAGGAAATTTTTCTGATCTTCAGTCAAGGGGAAACTGTAAGGGAAGCATTAAGAAAAAAATCAAGAAAAATCACACAGAAATAGAGATGCTTGCTCCATAACTATTACAGTAACAAACTATTGTTAATTTTCACATTACAGGAAACTTAAAAGCACTAGTTTAGTTAAAGCTACTTGCAAAAAAAAACCAACCTGTTTTGTTCAGGTTTGTATTCAGAATTTATATAATACCAGCTACAGGAAAACATCTTCCAAAGATTTCTCTACAATTAGCACAATCACATTCATGGACATGCAGTGCCAAAAATATGGTACTAAAGTAAGTATTATTGTTGCATTTGAAATGCTAAATTAAATCAAATGTTAAAATTAATGTGGGTCTTCAAAAATGCAATAAAAGGCAGCTTTTTAAATTTATTATCTGTTCACAACAGTAGAAATGTATCAGTTGGCTGAAGGCCTAAAGATTGAGAAACAAACATAAAAAATGCAATAAAGTATTTCTGCCTTAAAAGTCTAAGTTTAACTTTCAGTTGTTTCACATGGTGGAAAAATTTTATTCAGAGCCATTTGCCTATAAGCAGCTTTTCAATATGACATTCTAAATCTAGACAAGAGATACATCTTGAGAATTAGCTGACATTTTAAGGTTCTCGTTTAATTCATTACTCAAATGTAAAAAGACAAAAACCTTTAGGACTTGGTGAAGTTACACTGAAATGAATGAAATGCCCAGCCTTGTGCTACTGCAAAGAACTAAGAGTAGCTGCATGAAGAGGAAAAATGGCCACCAAAATAACTGATATATTCCCAAGCACCAGAGCCATAACCATAACTGGCAGTGCTCTGGGATGTCTCCCACCTGGAAATGGCAGTAATCATTTTCAAGACATGGGAAGGGTTTGGATGACTTGAATTCAACTCCACACCTGCCAGCTCAGGTTATCCTTGTTTAAAGATTACTTTAAAATAGGTAATATTACCTAACTAGAATGTTGTAATGACCAGTGACAACATTAAAAAGTTGTTCAAAACTTGAATTCAGGTCCTAATTCCCCAAAAACCTAATAATGCTTCAGTTTGGATTGAAATTTTTGCAGCCAAACAAAGAACTCAGATTCAAATTTCAAACTTTGCAGTTTGTTTGAGACCTACCATACTTAGTTTACCTCATGCCATCTCTTCATATTTAAAAAAAAAAAAACTGATATTTTTCATTTCAGTACAAAACACACTATTCTTCCCTACTGTGCATGCTGCAGTACAACTTTTCAAGTAAAAAATTTTTGAAAAAAGCTTTTCAAAATAAAAATCAAATAAACTCTAATATTAAGCCAATTTGTAGCTCTTTTGCTTATTAAAAAGTCCTTAAAAGGGTGACAATTAAGCAAAAACATTTTTTCCAGTTTGTAATGGACATTTTGTTTACCAATCTGTAAATTTTTGTCCATGATTTAATGCTTATGAGGAAAGTTTGAAATTAACCACTAACCTCCAGGTACTAGTTTGGCTACTACATTGTGGGGGGGCAACATCAACCTGTTAGGAAAAAGCAGAGGTCATGCTTTAAAGTGTAGAATTCCATGCAAACACCATAAGATCTGTGATCAAATGCATGATCGATTATTCCTACCACTGAACAGAACAAAGGCAAGAATCCTTTTCCCTACCTCCATGCACTCTTTGGATTTCTAAGTCTTCAGCTTCCCCTTATCAAGAAATGTAGGGAAAGAAGCCCCTGCTTTTTGGAAAGTAATTTTCTTCAGTCAGGGCACATTTAGGCTACGTTCCTTCATTTCAATGCAGTTAAAGAATTCTCATGTGTTTCCTATCTGTTTATAGTCCTGCCAATGTAAGGAACTATTATCAAACACTCAATTGCATTTTATGCAGACATCAAATCTTCACCTAAATTAGCAACGACATAAAGACAACTCACTATAAACAAGCCCAATGTTTTTGCTTCTTGAACATTTTTTGACAGATAGCATGATTATATACATCAGCCTTTAAAGAAATACAGACATTCTTACTTCTGCTGTCAGAAAATTTACTGGACAACAGCTGTATTTCAATTAAAGTATTTCCCATTTATCTCCCATCCTGTTGAAAGATGCCACTGACATGCAAAACAACTTCCAAGAACACCATTATTTTAGCAAGAATGGATTAGATTTGATGCAATTCCTCATATAATTAGATGAGAACTGGTGGTATGTTTAGGCCACATGAACGGCTTAATCAGGATCAACTTGGCTTGATTGATTATAGCATGAAAGAACACACAGATGTATTTTATTACAACCTCCTTAAAATACAAAGTAATTTAGTTTAGTATGGCATATTTGGGACTGCACAAGTGAACTTCATGACACAAGTTTTAAGACAATACTAAAAGTATCACTACAAAACAAATTTTAAAAAACCCATACCCACTCCAAAACACAAAAAGGCAAATACTCTTCTGGTTGAAAATCCCCAAAAGAAATAAAGCTAGTTACAAGAAAAGACTGCATCTCCTGTAATTCCAATGTCAGATCATGCATTTTTTTTGCTTTTCTGTTTCTGGACCCATTGCCATAATAGGGGTCAACAGCAGCAGCGAGTCATTGTTAAAAGCAGATCTCATCTCTAATCAAAATAATCCAGCCACATCTTTGTCTAAAGATATTTCTTTGTCTAGAAATATTTCGCATATAGAAATACCTATAAAATGTGGCAGGACCAGCTTTTAAAACTTGCTTTATTTTAGAACAGAATTATGGTTTTTAATCTCCAACTGTAAAGCAGATTTTTATGTCCTCGAATCAGTGTAGGTCTTTCTCAGAATCCTTTCAGATTTATCAATATTCATTTTGAAGGCCAGATAACAGAAGTAGACAGTGTCCTGCAGCCCATCTTTGCTCTGCACAGTGAAAAAAGCTTCTTGCTATTATTCCATAACCCTCCACTTAGACATGAACAAGGATCACACTTAGCTCTTCTAGACTACTGCATTGCTCTGAAAACTCAGACCTACTTCAATAGAATTCCAAGGTCCTTTTAAAAGTTACCACTTCCTAAATATATTCTGTATTTACACAGACAAGTGTCTTTACACAGAGTATCTTACAAGGCACCTTGAAGACGAAAAATCTACACAGCATCAGTAGCTCGATTTCAAGATTAACAGAACTGAAAAAAGGGAAAATTCGGAGAGGTTGCTCTTCCACTCTGTTCTCTCAAATCACCATTCTCCAGCTTGCTTCATAGAAATGGAACTTGTCTGAATTAAAATGCAACTAATGAAAGCCACTGTATAAACACAATGTTAAGAATTAGAACTAGAAATTAATCCATTCTTTCAGCAAATGTTTATAAACAAGAGTGAGATGCGGGGGCAAAACACAATTCATACAATTGTATGCAAGTTAAAGTGGGTTTTTTTAGGCCAATACTAAATATTCAGCTGATTTTCATAAAAAACTACTGTCAAGGAATATCTAGTTCATGGAGTGAAACTTCCTAATTTATTGCAATTAATTCTGTACAACTTTTTATGGTTTGATTTTGCAATTTTTATTTAGTCCTTTTGATTACCGTTGCCAGATAGACTTTAATAAATTAAACATTCATTTTGTGTACCCACTGTATCCTCATTCTTGAATTATACATATAAGCATATTAGTTAATTTATATTTTAAGATTGTAGTTTAATTAATACTTAAAAGCTGGCACTACCAACAAATGAAGAGTTCTGCCATTTTCTCCCTTCTGGGTATCCCTTCCTCAAAAGCATTAATTCATCAAACCATAGTTAGAGGCAGCAAAATCAATATTCAAGAATAACTGCAGGAAACTTTGTTTCAGGTTTCCTTTTTCAAGTTATCTTTGATCTTTCTGGTTTTTAGGCCTTATGGGAAGGAGCGCATACTGTTATTTAAAGCAAGTAGATGGCTTCTTTACCTCTACATCCCTTCATTCACCAGCTTGACATGCAAATATGACTTCTAACAGTACATTAATCTGTCCTTCCTATTAATCTGTTTTCTTTTTAATTTATGATTTTTTGGTCTAGTTATTTTGCAGACCTCTTTCAATTTATTATTGGAGAATGCCACCATAACATCATAAATCAGCAAGGAAAAAATGGTAAGAGGAGGCTTTGTTTTAGCATGCAGCAATGATAATAACATTATGACCTGGCTAATTAATTAATTTAAATAAAATTATCAAAAATTTCATGATAAATATCTCTTCAGAAGTTATCTACATTTTGGCTCTTACTACTAGTAAATCATTCATGTTTCTTATAAAAATTCCTGCTCAAATTATTTATAAACAGTTTGAGCATAGATAGCAAAGGAAAAACAAACTACAGGCAAGGTGCAATTACAGGCAAGATATCATTTTAGAACTAAGAAGACAACAATCTCTCTAGATTTTTTTCTCTAGAAAGACAGTATGAGTGAAACAAAGGACAAGGAAAACTTATGCCACAGTGTAAAATAACTGTTGCATTTACAGAAATCTGCAATAGAATTCTCAATCCTTTAATATGTTTAAGCCAGAAAAGCTGAACTTGATTCCAGAACTACCACGTCAAACACAAACAACTCCTCCAAGACGTGACATAGGCTGAGCTGACCCTTAATTCTTCAGCAATGAGAACGTCTTACTAATCTTCTGCTATCAGGCAAATATCAGCTTGCTCATTAAAAGTCACTCTACTTCCCAAATCCCAAAAACAAGGTTAGCTTTTATACCCAGTCAGGAGAGGACTGGACAAAGAAAATTCCAGAACTATATGCATTCGCATCTTATATAAGCTTCTTAATTCTTGGAGAAGGTATTACATTCCAAATTGTTTCACTGAAGATAAAGCTCAGAAACTGCAAAATTTCGTGTTGTGAATAAAACTAAAAAATGTCAATCAGGAGCAATTAATAGATAAACAAATTTAAACAATTTTGTCATGAAGCACTTTTTACTATATTATTACCTATTCAGGTCTGCAAATAACATGAAAACATCTCTCTTAGAGGATATATTTTTCTGACTTGGCCTATTTCCATAATTTACATTGAACACTTGCTAAAATTATTCATTAGTATGAATATTTTTGAAACATAATTTTAAAAAATTTAAAAATCCCTACACTACATAGGAGAAATGTTTTGTTTATGAAAAATGAAAATTGATAAACATCAAGGCATTTTAATACATTTATTTTGAAATTATAGAAAATCCCACACTGATTTCAGAATTTGTAGAGAAAAAAAATTAAACGCATTGTTTTGCAAACCAACTGCTCCTAACTAGAGCTAAGAATTTCAGACTTATTTGTCCCTGAAAAAACAGGGAATAAATAAATAGATATACAAGTAAATAAAAATCTATATAGATTTAGGGAGACATAAAAAGCACACAGAAATCTTCAGCAAGATACAGTCTCTAAAATTTAGCAGTAATATCGACTCCCACTGAAGCCAGGCTGAGGCTCGTAAAGAGATCCCTGGTCAGAATCCTCCATCTTCACTGACCAAGCCACTGCACAAGATCACAATTTAACACAGTTTATAGCATGGCTGGCCAACACACCAACTACAGAAAGTTTGTCTTTCATAGCCCTCTATCTCTACAACACCAAAACTCAAATTAGTGGCATTCATTATTTAAAAAATAATTGATTTCATCAGGGTATTTCATGTGCTCAGCCTTCAAATTATTCATTCTGATCTAGGAACTAATTGAAAAGCAAAAAAAAAAAAAGAAAAAAAAAAGAAAAAAAAAGAAAAAAAATAAGTACCCTCACTTAGGAACCTAAAATAAAACATTATTTTTATTTTCACCAGCAAAAGCCTACATTGCAGTAAACCATCATCTATTTAAATAGATTTTCATTAAATATATGACCTTTTGAAGCCATGTGTGCATGAGTGAACTGTTTTCCAGCTTACTGGGCTCTGAAGTTGTTCACAAAACTGCCTGCATCTAAATTCTGGAGTCACATATAGGAGTCCACACTGAGAACCATGTCCAGACTATAGACTCACTTACTAACTTATCCAAACACAAATAAAACTTCATCTGGAGTTCTCAATATCTGTTCTCCACTTATAGCTGTTTTTATAAAACATCCAACCATTCCTAAGAAACACTTTTTGCAAAAAAAAAAATCTCATTCACAAAAACTAACTAGCATTCTCAAAGCTAATTTTGTAGCATCTTGAAGCTCTGAAGAACAGATGCTATTTCAATGTGCAAATGCTGATTCAATGAGTAAACCCACAAGTTTACATGCAACCTGTAAAAAAGCGGATTTTGTAAATCTGATTAAGTTAATTTCAGATCTGTAAAATTTTAAGAGTTAATTTAAGATTCCATATGCACTGGGTATGCAGTGTCCTAGTGAAAAGACTGAAGATGTTATGTTTTGACTACCAATCACATGGAGAAAGAAGCAATTTAAAACAAACACTGTTTACTTGGACACAAACAAAGCTACCTGATCCTCCAAACATCAGTGTCCATCTAACTCTAGGCAAATTGCTCAGCATGATGTAAGAAAGAACCGACTTGCTGACATACAAATAAAAATTCATATTTTAACATTGGCATTGTTTTTATAGCATGAATTTTGGATCTGTTCAGCTTGCATTAGGAGTTATTTCAACTATTTGTTTATTTTGTTGGGGTGTGACTATCGGACACCATTTGTTTTATATTTCAGTTGCTTAATATTGGAAACATCCCTTATTTCCTAAGAAGTTTATTAACAGCAGCCTCTATTTAACACTCTCCTCCCATGAAAATCAGAATATCTAGCAGAGAACACAGTAGCACCCTGCTGAAAATTTGCAATTTAAGTCTCAAATACTAAACTTTTGTACTATAAAGACTCTACCAATGCAGAGCTATCTTATGAAGGAATTTGTTTTTAACTACAGTGGGCAAATAAGATGCAAAGGTGCTTACATACCCAGCTGCAGCCACAGTTATCATGCTGCACACAACACGAAGGAGACAACAGATTAATTCCATGGGAACGAAGGTGCGCAGAAGCAGGAAGAGCGCCGAGGGCGGCCCACCCAGCCTTACCTGACCAGTGGCCCGTGGTGGCACCCGCCCTGTCGGTGCAGGTCTCGCTGACGGGCCGGAACACGGTCTCCCAGCCGCCCGTGGCGTAGCGCCAGTTCTGCGACTCCAGGATCAGCGTGCGCTGCGTGCCGTACGCGATCATGAAGCAGTACACCACGTGGTGAAGCTGGCAGCCATAGCCACAGCCTTTGTTGATGTTACACACGAGTTTCTTAGCCTTGCTGCAATCCTTCGGGTTCTGTAAGGATGGGTGAGAAAGTGGAGCTGAAGAGAAGCTACACCAAAGGCTTGCGTTTTTCTGTAAAACTGGCAAATGTCATAAATCACAGAAGCCGCGCTGCTATAACACATCTCCGACTAAAATGGATGAGTAAGCTTCAGCTCCATGAAAATTTTATGTGAATTCTTCACTGCGAGCATGAACAGTTACTGAACATACTTCACTATCCTAATATAAAATAGAATACATTCAAGATTTTAAATTACTTTCTCATTTGTAAATCTGTCAGAAAAAGACAACATTTGGACTCCGAGCTCACATTTCATCAACATGATTCTCAGTGTTAGAATGCTTTTTCCTTTGGCAATTTTTCAAGTTTGTTAGTTCTCTTTCAATAAGTATGTATGTCACCCAATGAAAGAAAATTTCCACCTGTCTACAACATCCAGAATAAAACAAATGGTACAGAATAAAACAAATACTTATTAAGGGACTGCTTCCCAGGCTAGCTGACCACATAGCAAATACAGAATGCAAAACACATTCCCAAGCAGAATGATAAAGGACAGAATTGTAATCTGCATACACTTTCCATAAAATAACATATTTCACTTCCACAAACCAAAAAACCATAAGACAGCGGGCAAATGGCTACATTGTTTGAATGCTATGTTTAAAAGTACAAACTAATAAATATTTTTAGGCATGTGGAATTTCCAGGTATGTGGACAAGACAACATCATAATCAACAGAAGTTTTTCTTTACGTAAAAGATAGTACTTTTTTTGTATGTATTCATACTTGCATGGCTCTAGACATAGCTCTAAATTCCAGAAAGGTCTTCCACAAAATCTCCAGGATTAACATTTCATATAAGGTACAAGGATACTGATATTGGAGCACCAATATAATTTCTGTTTCTTTCACACCTACACTAAAAATAAAATTTTCTGTAAATTTGCAACAGTCAAATCAAATCTTCAAACAACAGTGATCCCTGTCCGGAGAACTGAGATCACTCCTTCAAGCGATCTAAAAGATAATCTGAATGTTCTGAATCCTAAAACAATTTAAAATAAAACTTTGTGCATTCAGTTATGTAAAGGAGGGGATGACAATTCAGACAGGGAGGGGTGGAGGTACCAAAACAAATCCAAAACTCTGAAACATGTGCTATACCATAAGCAGTTTATATTTTTCTTTTTAAATATACCTGATTCAAAGCCTAATTAGGTATGAAAACAATAAATGAAATAAAAATTTTGTTCAAGATTTTTATTCCTCAGACCAGTACTTTTGTCATCACAAATTTAATGGATAACTTGAGACTAAATCCAACAGGTATCTTTTGAAATTATAACAAATGTATTTCCCAGAGTCTTCCAGAAGAGAAAGAAGGCCTTTTTAGTATTCTGTAGAAGTCCACATAGAAAAAACTCCATGAAAAAATATGTTCTCATATCGTGATTATCAGCAGTATTATATTTTTATTATTACTACTGTCGTTAATATTATCATATTTTGCTTGGTTTCAGTTATTAAACTGTTCTTATCTCAACACACAATGGGGTTTTTCTGCGGGTGGTTTGG
Source organism: Zonotrichia albicollis (assembly GCF_047830755.1). Lineage (NCBI taxonomy): Eukaryota > Metazoa > Chordata > Aves > Passeriformes > Passerellidae > Zonotrichia > Zonotrichia albicollis. The sequence goes on along the minus strand of NC_133824.1, from coordinate 33,049,990 downwards.
GTTTTGGGTTTTTTTTTTTGTTTTGTGGTTTGTTTTGTTTTTGTTTTGTTTTTTTTTTTGACGGGGGTTTTTTGGATTTTGTGTTGGGTTTTTTTTGGGTTTTTTTTTTTTTGGGTTTTCTTCTCCTCCCTGTCCTACCAGGAAGGACAAGGGAGTGTCTGGTGGGTATTTGTTACCAGCTTGGGTAAAGCTACAACATTATTCTTTTGGAATGGAATAATGTCTGTGAATTTTTAGAAAATGACCTTAGATAAGCTTTCTACCCTTGTCATTACCTCTAAATGCTTTTGTCCTCTAAAATGAAAGCATTTAATCAATGGCATATTTGAAATATTGTCAAGGTATGCCCTTCTCACTTTCTTTCATGTAAAGGAAAACTTCATATAATAGCTTATGAACAATATTATGGAAATCAAGTAGTAATCACACAATGAAATGTAATTTGATAGTGTGACTGCTTATCAATGTTAATATAATGCACTTACTTGGGATTTATCATTGTTTGTAGACTTAACTAAAAACTATACATATTAGTTTGTGACTTAAGGAAGCTATTTAACTAATTTCTTTATGACTGTGGTGTTTTTTCGAATTGCTATATTCAAGTAGCAAAAAGAAAAAGCACTACCTGAGCTTCAATTGTCTATTGAGAATTTTAAAAGAAAAGGAGAGTAGAGATACTTGGATATATTGCAGTTTCAACTGGTTTCCAGGAAAAGGTGAAAATACTACCCATTGATAAGGAAGAAAAGTCGCATTTCAAGCATCAGAATAGTTTGGGTGTTCATAACCACAACTGCCAACCAAAGCAACCAATATTGAGCTGATAAAGAACAATTTCAAAACCAATGAAGACTGACAAAAGATTTTTCCTCCTGTCACAAAGTCACAGAAAAGAATTATAAATCCCTGATTTGAGTGGGTAGTACATTCTGTTCTCAACCATAACGACACTGCTGATCACACTCCTATCTCCAATTTAATGACCTATATAATCAAGAGAGGGATGAAAGGGACCTCCACGAATGTCAAGTCCTGTAATGTAACAGCCATAAAACTGCAGTAAAAAGAAATACCAAAAAAATCCTAACAAAAATTAAACAAACCCACATAAAATCCCAAACAAAAAACCTACACCTGTCCAATTACACAAAACATACTTCAATATATAGAAGATTAGATCATCAAGCCATTCCAGAGTTTACACCTTTTATCTTCCCCAGAATAACTTCTACGAACAATGCAACTGAAAAAATTAACAAATTTTCAGAATAGCAAAATGGTTAGAATTACCTATTTCTATGAAAGAGAATACCATCTAAAATAAAAGCAGATTTTTCAACTGGTAAGATGGACTTAATGGTCTTCCATCACAAAGAACATGGGCATATACTGTTGCTCTCACAAAATTCAGGGTTTCCACTGTACTCCTCTTCCAGGGCTCTTGGTTGGCCTATTCACAGAAAGCAGGATCAGGTGGGAATATTGTCCCAAGTGCTGCCTCAATGCCTCACCATCCTCCAGCGCTTTCAAGTGTGTAGTCAGCCATCAAAACACACCACAAACTGGCAAAAGTAAACCCTGCTCCTTAACATACATTTTACTGTATGAGAAAATACTGTGCTAGTGAATTTACAGTTCAGAGAACTGAACACAGTTCAGAGAAATGTACTTAATCAAATGAATCACAACAGATTAGAGTGGAGTGGGCAAGCAATCTGCTACCATTTACTGAGCAACCTTATAAACACAGTATGATACTCATTAACAAAGCTGTTCTTTTTTTTATATTTTCAACAGATATTTTATTCTTTGATGCTACACAGTCTGCTGGAGAAGAGAGTCCCACTCAAAATCTTAGAAAATCCCATTTTTTAGAGAAATATGTCAAAAATTGGTTTTTCTCATCCTAGTTATCACAAACGTAATTAATACTATCTTCTATTCCCCTTATTTTGTGATGTCATTTGTAATCCTTCCTTTTCATACCCCAGCTCCCCTCAAGAATTTGGAGGCAGACCACGCGAAGAAACAAAAAATCCAAACAAACCACCAGAAATTTCTTTCAGCTCCGGGAAGAAAACATTCTTCTCTCCCTAGTCAGAAATAGTAGGTAATTGATTTGAGAGTCAGAGATCTCAAACCTTCCTCTAATATAAATTCCTCTAGTTTACACCTACCCTTCTGTGACACGCAAGTTTCAGCTTCAGTGAAACATCCCAGCATGCACATGGACTTTAACACAGTATGTTCCTCAATCCTAGAGAAAACCTCACACAGATATCAGCAGTAACCACACTTCCTTAGGTGGTTATTATACTAAAAACATATAATATACTTATGATTTGATTAATTACAGTTCTATGGGGTGCCTCCCCTTGCATGCATGCAAAGTGCCCAAAGCATTTTTTATTGCTTTTGTCATTTTAGCATGAGGACTTTTATTAAAAATATTAATCAGTAATTTTAATGTGAAGGAGAGGATTTAATACACTTTAAGACAGAAAAATCTAAGTGACACATTAAACCACAAAAATACTGCAAAGTCCAGAAAGCTCAGAAAAAAGTCTTGTGACCAACTTTCTGCTCTTTGCATACATACAAAGCCCCAAATAAATAGTATAGCAGAATATGACTTGAATATGGCAAACTATGACTAATAGAATTGAAGTGTTGTTGAGTACTTAGTAACCTTTCTCACCTGATTGCATTTTTAACCTTCAAAGCTGAACAAAAAGTTTTGGATTCTTTTTAAATCAGAGGCAAAAATATTCTGCTATTGTGAGACTGCATGCTGAATCACAAACTTCCTAAAATAAACAGAACAAAAATAGGCACAAAAGAGAAGGGACAAAAAACTGCTGCCTTCATAATTATTTATTCACTTGATTACGGCACTACGGGTGATCTTATCTGACTTCTCTTGCACATTTTCTACACCTGTTTGATAAAAAAGATCTCTGAAAATAAGGCCTTTTCCTTAAATATAAAGTCCTAGCTTTTAAAATGTTGCTCCAACTATAGGAAACTAGTTTCATGTAGCCTCATTAAATCAAATTTATGGTAATATCATCCAAATGAAGTAGCAGTCATCACTACTCGCAATCATTCAGCTGAATGACTTCCCAGGGAGATGTCCCAAAATAATGCAGCTGTCAATGTTCAACATGTACCAGAAAAAAGCTATGCAGTACTTTCATACTTAACTAAAAAACAATTACAAATATGGCCCATATAATTTTTTTTTTTTGCATCAACTTCAGGGACAAGGGTTGTTAAATTTTTTCATTTTATTTTATTATTAATAGAGGTATATAAATGTGTGCAATTTCAAACCATTTGACTGCTTTACGTTGGTGCATATTTGTTAAAGCAAATAATTTTGTGCTCTTTTTGATGACTTGCACAGTTATGTTACTAAACAGGACAACAAATGGAAAGTGAAAGACAAGGAAAAGGTAGAGAAAGGCTACATTTATCAGCATGAAAAGTAGTTATGATATACTATTGCCAAACAGTGGTATCAAAATTAAAAAATAAGGAACAGTTCTCAGAAAGGAGTTGAAGAAGTACAATAAAAGTGATGACTCCTGCACAATTTAGAGAGATGGTTTTTTCCTCAGAAGGCTGTCTTTTTTATTTCACAAGCAACATATACATAGCTTGGTCACAGAAGAGAAGATTCTAACAGCTGAACTGTGAAATAATGAGAATCTGAGAAACAAATTCAGCTATTTACACAAGAGAAAAGATTGGGCATTAGGAGTGACCATACAAAACAGCTCCACACATGCCATAAAAAATAAACCAAGTACGAATAAAACAGACTAAATTAAGTATCTTTTTGATCAGTACATAAATAGCTGCATGCATTCAGTCATGAAAAAAGTCCCAACACCTTCAGATCACATTTTATTTAGATTTTATTCACACACAAACAAGCACGCATATTAAAAAGTCCTTATCAACTCAAAAATATGAGCATCTAGAGAAGTCTCAAACATCTGTTGAAACAATCTAGGACTAGACAATACACTATAGAAGCACTTCAATTTTGCTTCCCTATGTTTTTAAAAATGTGCTGCTAGTTCAGAAGTTTGATACAAGGACTTTTAAATTTTGTTTTAAAACTATGCAAACAAATTAATGTGTTTTGATACTCTAAAGAATAAAACAAATTTTAAAAAATCAACCAGACAATTTTTTTTACAATAAAGTGAAGAATTGAAATAGGTAAGTACAGCCCAGAAAAAAACATGGATCCAAAAAAACACCCACAAAGAAACAAATAAACCAAAATAGCCAACAACAAAAATACAAACCCCAATGATTTCCTTTGAATATTCCCTTCCCTATACACATAAAATAATGTTTGAAACAAATGTAATAATTTATTTTCCACATAATTCCTTCACATACCAACATTCACTTTTAAACAGTGATGTAATTATTCTATTGCAAAGTTTAGCTAAGCGCTACATATGCAAGAAGGAAAAAATGTTTCCCTTGATTCAAAAGCTCTATCCTCTTACCTGTAAATAAGTTATTCTTCTCTGTACCAAATCTGTTAGATCTTTGGCCTCTTTTTCTCGCCAATCTCCAGCTCCATCTGTTTGACTGAGGTAGTACAAGTCGGTCATTATTGACCTATAAACAACAGCAGAAAACAATCTTAACATTAACAATTTGGAGCATTAAATTAAATCAAAGAAAATTAAAGAGGTATTTCAATTGCAGCTTCAAAATCAGTTTCTTCATCCCATCTCCTTCTGCGCAATTCAAACAGCAGCCAAGCTAGACTGACTGCATCCTTCATATAACAAATGTTCCACACCCATCAGCAATTAAAAATTAGAAATTCTAAACAGACTCATGGCCATGCAAGTCCACACTACAAAACATGAATTTTGAAGAACTGTGAAATATTAAATCGAGATTATCTAATACATTAGAGATTCTCTTCTTAGGGCTATAACATTTCATTGGCCAAATACAAGGATAAAGAACTCATCATCACAAAAATAAAAATTATATACAGCATTTGTTAAAATTTGCAGCTAAGTTAAAATTACTGATTTTGTCCAAACAGTACCACCCTGGAATTTTTTTTTTTTTTAATCTCTGTGGCTTTTGGGAAGAAATAGAAAACTAGAGACAAACTATTCAAAGTGTTTCTAGAAATGTTAACAGTTATTCTAAAAGTAAAAGATGGCCCAACTCAGAAGCATTAATTTCAGAGCAGGTTTCATAGATTGAGAATATTTAATATTGCTAAACATATCTCCATAACAATGCTAAAGTTATAAGTTTGAACCACTTCTCTTTATACTTTCATCTGAACTTCAGATGCTGCTTTTATTGCCTGAAATTCTTGATAAACCAAAAGTTGGAGCACTAGAAAGAGAAGCAGCAGAACAAAGGCAGAGAAATTTGGAAGGTGACCAAAAAACAGTCTGAAGGTAAGAAAAATACATTTCCTAGCAACATCTGAAGTGGTCTTGTCAAGCTGTTGGCAGTACTTGTTAGCACTGGAAGCACAAATCCAATTAGCCAAGGCTGCCCCGTGTCCATAATTGAGAGGCTGCACTTCCCTACTAGTAAACTACTTCAATGTCCCAATATTGAAGCAGAAAACATCGAGATAAAGATAGAGGTGCCCTAACTTGATTTATCAGCAGAGTTATCAGATAAACTTTTCTTGCTAATTTAATAACTGGATTTATGGATCTGTAATTTTATTCTCATTCTGGTCTTTATCCTTATGCTTCTACACAGGGTAACAGAGACACTGACTATAGCATCTACTATTATTGTATTAAACATTTTACCCAAATTATTCAGCAGCAGTAATCCTCACCTTCTGTCAATCAACTGCAGGAACTTTATCTACATTGTAATCTGAAACTATATAAAGTCGATTTTCTTTTACAAGGTAATTGAGCTTGAAACACCCCATTGTGGCTTTGCATAAAAATTAATTTTAAGCATCACCAGGTAACTAGTTTTCAATCAGGAACTATTAAAGACACAAAATACAGTAACATGCACACACAGTTCAAAGAGAATTAGAACAGACCTAACGATGGATTAGCTCTGATACAATGCATTATATACAGATAACTGGACACATTAAGGGTTTGCTCTTAAGACGGTTTCCCTATTTATAGAAAACACATAGGCTAGTAGGCATACTAGAAAAGGAAACCAATGCATTTTCTCAGGAGTTTAAATATGTTTTTCCTCCCAATCAGGATGTAACCAAGTTGGGTGTTTAACAAAAAAATACAAAGTCAAGGTTTCAAGGTTCAAACATTATTTTTATTTTAAATCCTCTTTCATTAAAAGCAGCCATGCAACCACATAGCCACTTTTTTAAACCTTTTTCAAATGCTCTTTCATTAGCCTTAAGTCATTTCAGTACCTGTGATGCAAGTAATCAGTGTACTCTCCCTATATTTTATAGAAATATATTTCCATTAAATATTGGGAAAATAACCGAAAATACAAAGTTTACCAATTAAAAAACAACAATAAAAATTTTGTCAGCTCTTAACTAATTTTTCCTATTTCTACAGAAAAAAAGTGTTGCCCAAATTTTGTTTTTTATATTACTGGCTATGGTGACCACGACAAAGGAAAGGCAGTAGCTAAGTTTTAATAATTAGCCTTATGGAGGAATTATAATTACTTTGATAATTTTTGAGGTAAGAGAAATGGGTGAGTGTCCTTACACAGCCTCAGTGACTCATCACATTAAATAAAGGCAGCTTTGCTCAGTAGAAACCATAAAAAGTATCAAATGATTTGCAGGAAATGTTACAAATTCATGAAAGAGTTTTCAGACAGTATCCATAATCTCCTTTAAAAAAAATTATAAAACCCTGAAGTAAACCGGGAAGTGAAAAATTCACAGGTGTTATCACACAGAAATGATGAGAAAGTAGCGCTATTTTAAGACACAGTCACAGAGTCCTTTCTTCTTTGATTGTTACTGCTCAGAAAAGTGCATTTTCTAGCTACATCTGCTAAGGTTTTTGGAGTGTGACAGATCACTGTGATAACTTATTAATACAGACTTAGAAGAGACGCAAATACCAAAGCACCGGGTCATGCTCCGAGAGTTAAAAGCACAGGGAGAGGTGACCCGTGAGCCCAAGATAGCTCAGTGCAGACAAAGGATGAGCCTGCACAGGGTTATTAGAGGCTACTGCAGGTGCTGAAATGGTAGGAAACCTCACTCAGTGGCACTGCAGATATCTGCTGCATCACACTTGCTCTGGGCTACTAACCAACAACATCAACTTGTTGCTGTTGTTGCTTCATATCATAAAATAAATCTTGGAGCTGCACTTAAAAGTCTTTTTTTCCTGGAAAGCAGAATGGAGGAAAAAAACTCTGTCTGTGTTTCATCTGTATTTGATTGCCAAAAAAAGGGGGGAAGTGTGGGCGTTTTTAACAATCAGTCTAGACATTTATTCCAGTCATATGAAAAAATTTAAATCTCCTAAAATTTTACATCAACAAATAAAAACTCCAAGGAAAATATGTAATTCAAAGGAAATAATGTGAAAATTTCTCCGAATACTGTGCATCAAATGTTGGTCAGTTACCACAAAATCCCTGATGACAGCTACTCCCTGGGAGAAGGAATGAAACTAACTCAGTAACAGCCACCTTGCAAACAACATTTGTCAACACAGGAAACAACCATGACAACTAGAGGATTAATTTGCTCTGTTTTAATAACTCAATATTAAATAGTCTTTCCAATGTTTAGATGAATTTACTCTCAACAGCCCCCTTTCCTATAGCAACTCTGAGAATACAATTATGTAATTCTCAAGGAAAATCTTGTGTTGGGCAACACTGTTTCTCAAACAGAATCAGTACTGAAATACTTGACAAATACTTAGGTGAGACCAGCACTGCCCTGGAGAAAATCCACACAGCTCCTAGGGCATAGCCAACAGTGATTAAAGCATCCAACAAGAAGCACTATCATATGAGTAGTAAACAATTTGCTTAACATCACCAAAATTAACAAAGAACTCTAATATTTGTCCAGAATCAGAGAAACTAAAGTTTATAATCTCTTAAAAAGCAAGTCCTAATCTATGACCCAGAAGGCTTTCCTCACCAACAAAACAAAATAAGCATGAACCTCTCTCCTTACATAGGTACCTCATCATTTGATACCCACCTCTTTGTTTTCCCACATAAGGACAGCATGAAAAACTCCTTTAAGTACTTATAATAAACAGTAATCTTTCTAATCCAAACAGTAGATTATAATATATATTAAAATTTCTGAGATATCTTTATGTATATGTGCATGTATTTGTATAAAAGTAATACCAGCTGCACTTGCAGTGTTCCATTTATCTAAAATATAACTTTTTAAAGACAACACTGTAAACAAAAGAGCATTTGACAACAGGTTTAATTCCTTTAAAAAAATTCAAGAAGCGCACATGTACTTAAAAGATCAAACCAACAAACAAAACAGACAATAAGTAAAAAACAAAACAACAAAAAACCAAACAAAAAAAAATCCAACCCAAAACAGACCAAAAAAACCCCAAAAAAAAAAAAAAAAAAAAAGCAAAAACCCATGCTTCTCAAAGTGAATGACAAACATCTGATTTGCTCATTCCAAACTTATGCTCTGTTCCTTTAGAGAAGCAAGCAGATGGACAGTGTGGAGGGAAGATGAGACTGTTCCTTCCCTGGGGAGGTACTGTGCATTGTAAGGGCAAAGAAGACCCCAGAGGCAGCAGTGCATCACATGCCAAAGGATGTGCACACAGACCGGGAATCTTCCTGCAATTCATACAACAACACTGAAACATTAAAGGGAAAGAAGGAGACAGCTCGACCACAAAGGTGCAGGAAAAAGCTTCCTCAGGACTAGAGGAACCAAATTGTGCATTCTGCAACACAATATAATTCTACTGCTTGAAGGCAACACTGCAAATGCAGCAGGAACACAGGCTGAATATCGTAGAAACATTTTTTATCTGTTTTTTTCTAATGCAATGCCTTTGAATTTTTACACTGCAAACAGATTGTCTAGATTCAGTTTAATAAAAACTAGTTTACGGCTGTTTGATTTTAGCTTAAATTACTTAAGTCTTCTTTGAGGACCTCACCAGATAGGAAGATCTACACAGATCTATTACAAAGACTAAACAGCCTTCAGATTATTCTACATTTAATAACCACCTGGACAACTGAAAGAATACTTGTACTCAACACAAAAATTCTCAGAGGAAAAAAAAAAGAGTAGTTGTGATTGCTTGCATCATATACAAACTTGTTTCACTACCACAGTGAGATTCATCTCAACTTCCAGAGGTCTACAGGGCAGTTTTATAACTCCATGCGAAGGAGTTTATGCACCTCCCAAATGGGTTTCACCTCATCCTGAAGTACAGTGACATGTGAACATAAGGGCGTCAAGGTGGAAAATTAAGACTTAATGAATTAATAATCATTGGCGTACAATGGAAAGGACTAAGGGAAAGAACTCATCCTGGAAGGCAGCAACATAAGAACCTTCTGGCACCAAACACACACATCATTATTCAAAGTTTCACTGTGGTGACTGCCTCATCCTGGCTTTACAAACAGAGCAATAACATGCACATAAGTGATTCTGTTACCATGACAAACGTCAGAAAGTCTGGTATTAGACTACTTGCTCCAGTTTTTAGCAGAGATAGTTTAAAAGGTACATAAGAATCCATGACCTAAAGTTCAAGAAGCCCAGATGGAAATAAGTTCTGTGGAAAAAAATATTTCTAAGAGGAGATAACTATTGAAACTGCCCAGGGAAGTGACACTTCTCTGCCAATTCACTGTTCAAGTGAAGACCTCAAGTCTTTTGGAAAATTCCACTTCAGCCAAGCACTACTTTTATTTCAGTCAAATATATAAAACAGCACTTGGCAGAGAACTAATTGGATGACATTTAATCATGTCTTCTATATAAATAATAACTCTCAATAATTGAATAGTCCCTTCTCACTTTCAACTCAATCAATCTGTGACAAAATGGATTTTGGAATTGCGGAATATTAAATTACAAAATTTAATGGACTATACTATTTGCCCATCTTAATAACCAAATTCATATTGTCTTTATGTTTTAAATAGTGTTTGCATTATTTCTAAGGAATTGAAAATTCTTATGATTTTTTCCCTTTACTATATTATTTTCAAAGGCTCTTGCTTTATTACAGATGTTCACATATAGAGATCACAGCTTTTTTTCAGGGCAACGATTTAAGGTAGTGTATTTAGTCAATTCAGCTATTTTTGTATAACTGTTTACTGATGAGACACAAACTGTCATTGCAATCCTGTTGGGAACAGTTATAATATGCTTACAGACATATGTCACTGAATTTTTAACAGTTCTTGGATTAATTTTGTTCAGCACAAACAAAACTCGTGCAGAATATTTTAATAAAATACAAAAGGTACTCCAACAATAAGGAGGCCTGATGATTGACAACAATGAAAACTATAATTGCCACACATCTTTGAATAATATAATGACAGTTAAATTAAAGGTCAGAACCAACTAA